>NW_006441398.1:612360-772398 GCF_000325575.1 Pteropus alecto
TTCTTCCCTCCCTTTCTCCCTCTCCCTCTCCCCAGTTCAGGGCACAGGGAAGAGGAAATCAGCACATAGCCTGGCACGGCCACTACACGGCTGGACAACCTCAGGCATCTCTCTCAACCTCTGTGACTTATTTGTAAAATGGGGGACAGGAATCTCTCTCTCACAGGTTACTGACAAACTAAACTCCAGACTTTATGTGGATCTCCTGTTTTTCCGTTAACAACCCCTTTCCGTTCGAAGACCCCATCCAGGATCCCACAGTCCTCACGTCTCCTCAGGTGCCTCTGGTCTGTGATAGCTTCTCAGTCTTTCTTTATTTATCACAGTCTCGAAGAGGTCTGGCTAGGTATCCTGCAGAATGCCCTCCAGTCTGAGTTCGTCTGATATTTTGCTCCTGATTAAACTGGGGTTATGAGTCTTGGGGGAAAAAAGCAGAGATGAGGTTCCCCCCTAATCACAACAAATCAAAGTTTGCATGATCACACGTTCACTGGGGATGTCAGCCTGCATCGCTCGGTTAATGTGGTGTCTGCCAGGGTTCTCCACCGAAAAACGATGGTATCTCACTTCCCCTCCTCGCGTCTTGGAAATGCGTCACTAAATCCTGCCCACCCTCCAAGTGAGGGGAGATTAAGCTCCATTTCTGGAGGGGGAGTGTCTCCATGTATTAAATGGAATTCCTCTGCAAAGATTTGTCTCTTCCTTCATTTTGTTTATTTAACCACAGAATTAAAACAATTATTATTGCCACATCGGCCAGTGAATTAATCAATTATTTATTTATTTTGGTGTGGATTCTTTCTGGGCAGGTTATGCAAATTAAGATAACCCAGAAAATTCTCATTCTTCTGCCCTCCCTCCCACCTCCTGGTCTAAGAATGACCACCAATCTTTTTTCCTCCTAAACGTTTAGTAAGACAAGTTTAGATATTTCTCTTGTTTCTAAAGGTAAACTGTGCTAATCATCTAAATTTGACAATATAGAGAAGTATCAAGAATGTAAAGATTCCTGAATCCCACTATGTAAAGGCTATCTTAGTGTCTTCCAGTCTTTTTTTCATTACTTATATTTCGAATTTACACACTTGAGATTGTAAACTGCTAAGAATTGAATTGTGTCCCTTCCCCACAAATTCATATGTTGAAGATGTAACCCCTAAAGTGATGGTATTAGCAGGTAAGGCTTTCGGGAGGTAATAAGGATTGGATGAGGTCATGAGAGTGGGGATCCCATTATGGGATTAGTGTCTTAGCAAGAGATACCAGAGAGCTTGCTCTCTTTCTCTCTCCCCCCGCCATGTGAGGACACAGTAAGAAGGCGGCCGTCTACAAGACAGGAAGAGAGCCCTCACCAGACTGGACCATGCTAGCCCCCTGATCTCAGACTTCCAGCCTCCAGAACTGTGAGAAAATAGGTTTCTGTTGTTTAAGCCACCCAGTCTATGGTATTTTGTAACGTCTGAGCAGACTAAGACATAAGGTTTATGTCACCTTGATTCCTTTTTTTAAATCAATTCCCCCCACTCATCATTATACAGTGAACATTTCCCCACATCCTTAAATACTCTCCCAACAGATGATTTTTAATGATGATATGATACTCCATCATATGGAGGGACCATACGGTATTTAATCAGTGGCTTCCAGTTTTGTTCTATTTTTACAAATAATGCTGGAACACACATCCTAATATAAATCTTTGATGGCGTTGCCGATTAGTTGGGTTAGGCTTTTTCTAAAAGGCACTTAATTAGGAAGCCAAGTGGGAAAGAAAAGAGACAAATCGAAAGTGGGAAAGCCTGAAAGGGGCCTGAACATGCTGTGTAGCTGAGCTGCTGCTGTTCCCTCTGCCAAGAATGCTCTTCCCTTCTTCTCTGTAGAAATATCACCTCTTCCAAGATGTCCCATTTTATGCATTTGCTAACTTCTACTTCCTGAGTGTTTTATTATTTATCATGTTGACTGTTCACATCTGTCTCCCTACCAGCGGATTTTTTCCTGTCATCTTCACTTGGTGTCCCCAATCACCTATTTCCTGGCACACAGTAGGTGCTCAATAAAAAATTATAGAATACATTAATGGAGTTTGATGAATGGAAAAAAAATGAGATGCTGGGATCATAAGGCACTCCCCACCCATGGGGGCAGCATCCATTTGACAATCGAGCCTGTGGATTCTAAGATGCTTGGTGTAGGTGTGTCCAGACTCCATGGATCTCACCTGCCATGCTCATGACCCTCGCCTTATACAAGTAGATTCCAGACACTGTGCCTACCTGTGGCTGGACAGAGCAAGGGGTGTCCTAGGACAGGTCTGGCAGATGGCAGAGCACAGGGGCAGGGCCCAGGTGAGTCCAGGAAAATAACAGCTCTGACCTCACCAGCAGAAACTCAAAAACCTGAGCCCCTGCCCTTGGCAATGAGAAACCCGAGTGGTTGTATTGTGGGGGTGGTGTATTATTTTGGGAAGCCCCAAACAAAAACTCAGGTACAGGTTGTTTATTTGGGAGGTGTTATAAGTTGACTCATGTCCCTTCCCTAAAGATATGCTGAAGTTCTAACTCCCAGGACCTCAGAACGTAATGTTTTTTAGAAATAGGGTTGTCACTGCAGATATAATTAGTTAAAACAAGGTCGTACTGGAGTAGAATGGGCCCTAATCCAACATGACCAGTGTTCTTACAAGAAAATGGCCAAGTGAAGATGGGGTATCGGAGTGGAGGGAAGAGACTCTGTAAGCCAAGGAATATCAAAGATTGTCAGCAGCCACCAGAAGCTGGAAGAGGCAAGAAAGGATCCTCCCCTAGAGACTTCAGAGGGAATGCAGCTCTGCTGACACCTTGATATTGAACTTCTGGCCTCCAGACGGTGAGACAATAAATGTTTGTTGTTTTAAGCCACCCAATTTGTGGTACTTTATTGCTGTTGTAGACTCTTATTGGGCTGAAATCACTGCTCGGGCTTCTACTCAAAGGATAACAGTGGGATATAAGTGCATGGAAAGTTCTAGAAGGCTACTCTGAGTTAGTGGCATTTACCAGAAGGGTGAGGGTAGAAAATAAAGATGGACTTCATAGCTCACACCATGTCCTCGGGTGCTGATGGAGTTTCTATGATGAAAAATTCACACGTTTCTAAAAGGAGCGTCCATCGGGGTGGAAAATTTGGCCTACACAGAGCTTGCCCAGTACCAGAAACTGTTCTAAATGCTTCACATGTATCCAGCTCAGTAAGTCCTCTTGCCCTATGAGGTGAGACTGTACTTCTGCTCATTTTGCACAAGTAGAAATGGAGGCCCAGAGAGGCCAAGCAACTTGCCCAAATCTGTACAGCAAGGAAGTGGCAGAGATGGAATGGGAACCTGGGCGGCCTGGCAACTGTGCTCTCAGCCACACCTCCTGAGCTCGCTTCCCCTGAGGTGGCTCAGCTCTAAGCTTCTAGGATGCACATCCCCTCAGATAATGGTGCTTATGATTGTAGACTCTCCTGGGAATTCTCGGTTGTGCTCACACTTCCTTTTCCGTCACTGAGCACATCCCCAGTGTCTTCTCTTGACTCCCTGGATCCTTTCTCTGGATATCCAATCACATGACACAAGCCTTTTCCATGTTCGCAATTTTCTCAGCTCCTGCTCTCCACTCCCCATTTTTTGCTCTCCTGAGTTCTCTAATTGTCCCTCAGTTCTGTTTCATTCCCAGGATGGTTCATTTTCCCCTGAAGCCTCCTCCCATGCCAGCCTTACAAAACAAAGACCAAGAACTCATAAAAATCCCCCAGGAAGCTTTGGCCAGTTTTTGCCCAAGCTATTTGCAGGTGAAAGCCCGAGAGAGCCCAAGCGTCTCTCAGATCTGCTGTCTATTCCTAGAGATAATATGCTCGGACACGGTCTTCATGCAAATTAAGGCAACATGCTCCTTTCCTAAATCTTTTACGGTTGTCAATAAGTTATCATAACGACAGTAGAAATCTACATTGTCTACAATATGGACAGCACTCCCGAGATGTGGTGACTTGTGCAGTGTGTGACATGCACAACTGTCCATGGGAGCTCCATTGGCTGCCTGCTCCCAAGCAGCACCCTCAACCCCACCTTAAAATGAGCCACTGATCAAAAGGATGGGTTCTTGTAAGTCTCCCTTCATCCCTAAGGAGGGAAATTCCTTAAGAAAAACACACGTGACCAGGCAGAGAATTCAGCTTCTCTGCGTGTGGGAGGGAACCTGGTATTGCTTCTTTAGTGGGCCAAGCCTTGGCTCATACAGAAAGAACTTTAACTGGCAATTGCAGTATGTGTGTGGAGCAGCCCCTGGACAGAGGATAGGAAACAGTGGAAGGGGAGGCAGGTGAGGGTGTACATGCTTTTCAGATCTGTCTCTAATAATTTCAAGACCTAGGACAAAGGTACCAATGGAAGCCCACATACTATGTGTCAATATTTAAGAGGTACCGAATAAAATATGCTGCGTGTTTCTCCTTTACAAACATACCTTCGTAAGCACTGGGAAGGTCAGGGTAAAAATTAGAATCTAGACATCTGGACTAGACCGTGGTGTGAGGAGAGCCAGCCTTGCCCCTGACTGTGGTCTGCTACCTTCTCTTTCCACTCATGGCTCTGTCCTGCCTGGGAGTGGACAATCCCACCTGCATGTCTAAGCTCCAGACACACTTGTGCCAACGGCCATCCCTAGGACATCCTTGGCCCTCAGAGGGTATAGACGGGAATTCCAGTAGCCAAGAATCTCATGCAAGTCCATGGAATCTGGGTGTGGACAGAGAATTCCAGTATCCTGGATAACCCAGAGTGTGGTCTAGAAAATAGGGGGGTATTATGAATTGAATTGTTTTTCTTGCCTAAAGATATGTTGAAGTCCAAACCCATAGGACCTTGGAACATGACTTTCTTTGAATATAGGGTCATCACAGAGGTAACTAGTTAAAATGAGGTTGTACTGGAGCAGGTTGGGCCCTAATTCAGCATGGTGGCACCAGCTCCTGGTAGACATGTCCCCTTGGCCCCACGGATTCCTCGCACCATGAGGAGGTGCATGGCCGGAGGAGGGCCAGCAATTCCTAGTGCAGAACGCCCTTTGCATAAGTCCAAGGGCGTTATTCTTCTTCCCATGTTGGTTTTTAAATCCCACAATCTTTAGGCACAGGCAGACTTCGGAGATACTGTAGGTTCGGTTCTAGACTGCCGTGATAAAGCAAATATTGCCATAAAGTGAGTCACACACATTTTTTGGTTTCCCTGTGTGTATTAAAGTTAGGTTTATATGATACTGTGGTCTCTTAAGTGTGCAATAGCATTACTGGTCTAAAAAAACCAATGTTCATACTTTAATTAAAAAATACTGTATTGCTAAAAAATGCTAACCACCATCTGAGCCTGTTGG
The DNA here is from genome assembly GCF_000325575.1 of Pteropus alecto. Lineage (NCBI taxonomy): Eukaryota > Metazoa > Chordata > Mammalia > Chiroptera > Pteropodidae > Pteropus > Pteropus alecto. The sequence continues at coordinate 617,754 of NW_006441398.1, forward strand.
CAAAACGGTGCCAATAGACTTGCTTGACACGGGGTTGCCACGAACCTTCAATTTGTAAAAAAATGTAGTATCTGCAAAGCATAACAAGGTGAAGTGCAATAAAGCGAGGTGTGCCTGTATTTGAAAATCTAAATTATGTTTAAACACTTGCAGCATCCACGTGCCCTCCGGCTTTCCATGTCCCGAGGGACCTTCCCTACTTAAGCGTTCTGAGGATGAGCCCCCAAGTATCTTTAAAGGCCTGAGCCTCAGGCTAGCTTTTCTGTAACCATATTGAGTCATCCCTGGGCTACCTCTTCAGCTCAGGGTCCCTCCACTAAAGCCTCAGGAGCTGGCTGGTACTTGTGCCTTGAGTCTGCATCACTTACATTGTAGAGGAGGTCAGTCCACCCTTCCATGGTGATGCACTGGAAAACAGTCAGTACTGCAAACAGGATGTTGTCGAACTGAGTGATCCCATTGTTGGGCCCTTCCCAGTAGGGCTGACATTTGGTCCCATTGGGGCAGGTGCGGGCGGGTTCCTCTGTCCCACACGGAGCTGGAGACTCACCCTGAATGTCATCTATTAAATGAAAGTGGAGAAAAGTCAGGAGAAGGAGCTTGAAAAACCAGCTCTGAGAAATAGGGGCCCGTAAAGATTCAATCTATTGAAAAACAATCAAAAAACGCTGAATTTATCAGTCTTAAACCACCCCTCCCACCAACACTTGCCTTTGTTGATCTATTCATTGCTTTCAATTTCATTAATTTCTTCTCTAAGCTTTATTACTTTTCCTACATTTTTGAGATGGAGTAACTTTAAGGCTATACATTGCCCTTTAAGTGTGGCTTTAGCTGCATCTCACAAATTTTTGTCATGTATTGTTATTATTGTTCAAGTAAAATATTCAGCAATTTCCACTATCACTTTTTCTTTGACCCATGGATAATTAAGAAGTACTTCTCTTAAAAAAAACTTGTCAGATATATGTAAAAATAGAATAGCATAATGAATTCCCATGTACCTATCACCATTTTCAACATTTATCAACTCAGACTTACTCTTATTTCGTCTATATCCCCTTCCCACACTTTGCCTTGCCACTAGAATAGTTTTAAAGTAAATCTTAGACATCCTATCATTTCACCCACAAATAAGCATGTCTCTTAATTTCCGAACACATTTAGAGTTGTCTTTTTGTTACCAATTTCCAGCTTAATTGCCCTGGGGCCAGAGGATATGTTCTGCATTATTCAGTCTTTTGAAATCTGTCGAGATGCACTTTATGATCCCCAATAGTCAATTTTGGTAAATGTGTTGTGTCACTGTGAGGCAGTTGGGTGCAGTGTTCTCCAGACTTCCATTAGGACAAATTTGTCAATCACATTGTGTTATTCTTCGGTAGTCTGAATTTTTTCTTTTCTTGAGATGTGCCAGGCTCAGGGAGCTGTTCTGGCGGCGACAGAGGCCAGTATAGACAGTATATACCCTAGGCACAGGGGCTAAACTTTCTCCCCAAAAAGCAAGTCAGATTCTGAATATGCCACAAGTAACTAGACAGGTGTCAATGGATGCCCCTTTTGCTGGAAACCAAAGACAGCTTCCTGGTGAAGTTGTGTTGTGTGTTAATGGCCAGATCTAAATTCCAAAAGGTTGATCAGGAGCAGGGAGGAAAGGTGTCTCTGTGAACACATGGAGTCAGGGGAGCTCGCACTGTTCCAGGTGTGTCCCCATTGGATCAGAGCCGCAGATATGAGAACCTTATTTAGTGAATGATACTTCTGAAGGTTTTTCAGAGTGACATGGTCCACCAAGAAAACAGATAGCCGAGTGTGTAAACTCAAGCTGCCCATTAAACAAAAATATAACACAATGTACGTGCTCCAATCTGAATGTACCAATTTCCAGCCTCCACTCAGCACATAGCAAAGAGAATAAACTGGCACGGAACACACTGTATTGGCCTTTGAAGCGCTGGTTAAATAGAAACTCTAGGTCATGCAAAGTCCCACCCACTGCTCTCAGAAGGGTCACCCACTGCTCAGGAAGCAATGACCACGTCGGCCACTAGTTTAAGTGGCTGGAAACACCTTCCCCATTCAAGCTGGATTTGGTGCAGGGGCTCTGACTTAATAAATACAAGTTGGAAGGCAAAATCTTTTAAACATAAGGCTCGGGGCAGGGGAAAAAAAATCCATGGGCTCCTATATACTGAATGAGAAGGGAAGTTTCATTGTTTTCTGGGAAGATGGCCTCTGTCAAGAACCTTCTATTTCCACCCTGTGCCTAAATCTGGCTCAATTTCTATCCCGTTACCCCACTGAACATGGGTGCCTTCTTTTTCTCAAGGCTGTGATAGCTTCCACACGTGCATAACGTGGGGATAAAATCATGCCTGGGTCTTCATTGCTACGAACTGGCTGCAGATATTGGAAAGCGGGTAGAATTTCGCTGTATCTTTGCGTCTCTGTGAGCGTTCAGCACGGTACTGGGCACAGGGGGAACGGGTTCCTGATGACGAAGGAACGCGACGGAGGGCTTGTCTATCTTTAGCAGCTTGGCCCAGCAGCATTCTTAATTGCGATCCCCTCTCAACCCCCGCCCCCCGCCCCCCATCATGAAACACTCCGAGTGCTGCTTCTAGAAAAGCAACCGGCCAGAGTCTGAGGAATTTGGTTATAAATATATTTTAAAATTAACCTGCTGCCTGGGTGTCTGTATATATCTGTCTCTTACTCACACGCCTTATAATTTTAATCGTGAGCTTTTCAGTCATCTTCCTAAATGGAGGCTTCCCACCTTCTCTGGTGGCCCCACCCACGTCTGTCCCCTCACAACCCCACTCAGACCCAAGCCTATCATGTGTCTTCTTGGCTGGAAAGGAAAAAAACCAACAAAACCCCCAAATCTAGGATCCAAGAGTCCTGGTTTCTCTGTTCTTGGCTGATTTTTCCGAGGGGCCCTGCCCTGTATCTCTCCTTCTCAAATTTCTGCCTGGGTGACAAGGCCAGGCGCAGAAATAGCTCTGCCTCAATTAACACCTTCTTCATCAGGGAAAGAAATAATTAGGACATCCCATATTGAGCAAACTTCACAAGCCCAGGAGAGGGGACAGGAGGAGCAAAAGCAAGAAAGAAAATTTAAAAAAAAGCACCTCAAATAAACCTTCCCTACTGGGGTTTCCTTTCCTCTGGGGAGGTGTGGGGACGGGGCCTGGCCACTTGGGGGTCACTCGGTAGAGAGATCGGTAGGAAGCCACTCTGGCACAGAATCTTTTCTCAATAAGGCAGGCCCGAAACATTTCCTTTCCCACACGAGTTCCCTTTCAGCTTCACTGTGTCCTCCGTCCGGTCCTTCAGTTCATGATTCCCTTGACCCATGACGAGAGCTGCCATTCAGCCTGTCTGCACTGAGACGGCCGGCGGGCCAAACGGGAAACACAGGCTTCTCTCCTTATTCAATTCCACTTGCTTCTTGGGCTTCAGAGAGCAAAAGAGTTTGGACTGGAGGGTTAACTGCAAATGTACCTGGGAGCGACCGGGTCTGAGTGTGTGGACAGTGGGCGACAGTGCCCTGCCACTGCTGACTCAGAGCTGAGTCGGGGTCGGGGTGCCTTCTGTCTTCCTGGCTCTTCTCCTACCTGCCCCCCACCCACACTCCTTGGCCCAGACACTAAGGGGTTGACACTGGCACAGTGTGTGGAGAGGGATCAGGACCGTGCTCGTGGCAGGTTCTGACTGGTTGGTGCCAGGCCTCCCAGTGGGGGTGTCTTTAGACACATTCTGGGAGAGAACAGGAGAAACCATCCCCTACTCACCTTTTCTTCAGGTAACGGGTCACCACCCACAAAGCAGTCAGACCCCACTTCTTCCTGCTTTAGAATTCAGCATGGGCTGTGGTCACTGCAAGTCAACTAGGCAGAGGCAGTTGGCACCCTGTCCACATCCTGTCATCATTTGCCCTGACTACTCTCACCTGAACACACCCTTGATGCACCCAGCCTGCAGGGTGGCCAGCCGTGCCACGGCATTCATGCCCACCCAGGAGCCGTCCTCACCAGTGATGAACAGAAGTCGGTGGAAAAATACCCAGCTCCCTTGCCCCTCAGGGGGCATGGCACTGAGATGTGTCCCATGCTGTCTCCCTCACGTGCCCAAAGGGACTGAGCCCCGGTGGCCCGCAGTGGTAACCTCCTCACAATACCCCTTTATGAGACGCCTTCCTTTCCCTGGCTCAGTTCACCACACCCCCGATGGAACTTCCTTCAACCACTTCCCAAATAAACCATTTACGCCTGAGACAGCTTCTGGGGGACACCCAAGTAAGGCACTAGCAACATCTCGGGGGCTGCTTCGACCTCTATCTTGCCTGCAGTGCTTTTTGGAATGGGGTTCTCCCAGCTTCCAGGAGAAAGAAAATAATCCTGTATTTGTCCCCAAGGGAGGAAAATAAGCGGGAGGAAGGTTGGAAAAAAAAATATATTATGATGCTCGGACCTACCTGTCCCCTCTTCAAAGCAGGTGGTATGAAATTTCCCCATATAAAATTCTAACCCTATGATTGCAAAAATAAGGATTGCAAAAAATAGGAGAAGGCCGATCTGCAGCAAGGGGATCATCGCCTTCATGATCGACTTCAGGACGACTTGTAAACCTGGGGAGACACAGAGAGAGGCCCCATGGCCCCGTGAGCAGGCACTGCCAAACCCCACACCCAGGAGGCCTCCTGAGGGAACCCAGTGTTCACAGGAGGCTGGGGATGGGGTGGAAGATGGAGGAAGGACACACAGAGTCCGGTCATTATTGTAAAAGAAACAATCCCTCCTAATTTTTCAAAGTACTTTTTATTTTAAAATATTTAAAAAAGTATTTGATATATGCTGTGTCATCTGATAATCTTTTGGGCTAAAAGGAGTAGAGATCCACTGCTTTCTGAGCCATGGTCCTGGGTGTCAGTCAGACGGCTTTCACCCGGAGTTGGGGTGCCTTTTTCTAATTTTCTTCCACCAGGAGGGGGCGTCTTTTCCTAATTTATGCAGAGGCGCCCCATAGACTAGTTGCAGCTCTGAACTGGCAAGCAGTCAATGTCCCAATTCCAATCCAGAGAAACGAGACATGGTGGCTTCTAGCACAACCCCAACATGAGGTGGGCGAACGTGTAAAATGATCCCCATTTTGTAGAGGTGGGAAGCAGGGCTCAGAGAGGTGTCATGATTCTCCCAAGGGCACGAGAAATAACAGAGCCAGGATTCAAACCCAGGTCTGAATGACATCAAATCTTTTGTTTGCCACTGTGCCATATATTAGGAAAGTCTATGGTTAAAATTAAGATTCCAACATATAGCTTGGGGACTTGCTTCTTGATTAGAACTTCAAATGGCCCATGGCACCTCCTGACAGGTGACGACCCCAGGAAGAGAGGGAAACTGTCAAAGTGGTCCAAGGGGACTATGCCATGCCAAGGACTCCAAAATATAAGGTGATGCTAAGGGATGCAGAGAGGTTAGGCTCTGGATACTGGATGCTCCTGGTGCCCGAGCCAGTAAGGTGATGCTAAGGGATGCCGTGTGGCAGAGAGGTTCGGCTCTGGATACTGGATGCTCCTGGTGCCCGAGCCAGAACTCCTTTGCTGCGGTGCATCTACCCTTCAGCTCCTGTGGGCCTTGGCTGCTGATGGCTCCCAGCCCCCCTCTTCATGGGACTGCCCTTGATTATCAAGAGCTGCCTCACCTGGGAGGCTGTTGCTACCCCACCTCTCACCCTCATTGACTGACCAAATAAGTACAAAAGGAAGGCCTTGCTTCAAGTTGGAGGACAATTCTGGTGCTAGTCACACTCTAGAACGTCCCGCAGGATCAGGCTGAGACTGCATCCTCGCCCGGCATCTTCCCTTGGTCCATCCTGCTGTCCTTGATCTCCCTCTTCTGACAGCACGCCACCCCCTCCCCGCCCCTGCCCGCCGCCTACCACCAATAAAGATACATCTCAACACCTATCTAAGTCTGCTTCTAGGGGACCAGACCTAGTCATCTACTTATTAGTGATGCGACCTTGAGCAAGTCAGGTCACCATTCTGAACCTCGGTTTTTTCATCCGTAAATGGGGGTTAGAATAGTTATCTCCCTCTCAGGATTAAATTAGAGAGAGTTCATACCTAGCAAAGTACTTGACATGTCGGAGGTGGTCATTAAACAGATTCTTGTAAGTATTAGCTTTGGGATGGCCCTTAATTTAATATGATGCAGGCACCTGCTGGAATCTTGCAGACACCTGAGTAGATGTGCCTTCTTTCTACAAAAAACCCTGCCGGTGGTTTTCTGGAAAATCTTACTCTTTAAATCTGGATGGCAATGAACTTGAAGAACAAAGCCAATAAAATGTAAAATGGTGATAATGACAGACTCCACCTCACAGGTTTGTTATGAGGATAAATGATTTTAAAAATGGCAAACACTTAGAACAGTGCCTAACACATAGTAAGTGCTTATAAATTATTATTGTTGTTGTTATTATTATTATTATTACAACAACTGAGGCAGTAGGACAGAAAAAGTTCAACCTTGTTTTGTCTTATTTTCTTTTTCTTTTTTTTCCCTGCTGAAGGTTCCTGACCCTGAATACTGCTACCACAGGCTGGAGTAGAAGTCCCCGGAGAATGAGAAAGTAGCGTGGAATGAGTATGGACTTTGGAGCTCGTCACTGAAAAGGTAAGAACTCAGGTGAGTAGTTTGACCTCTCCGAGCTTCAGCCTTTTCATCTGTAAAATAGGTTCACTGGGTGATTACAGGGTGAACTAAGATAATGCACATAAAGCTTTTTCTGTGGTGCTCAGTATACAGCAGGCACTCAAAATATAGTGACAGTTACTGCCACCAGTGTTACTCCCAGGATGGGGTCGTACTTGCTAACTCCTAGTTCTGTCACTTAGCACAGGACGCTGCTCAAATTATTCAGCAACTCCGAGCCTCAGTTTCCCCACCTATAAAATGGAGATTTCAGCACTATCAGCTTCATATGGTTGTGAGCACTGAATGAGATAATGTGTGGCACTTAGTATGGCTCCTGGTAGACAGTAGGCGCTCACTAAATGGGTGCCATGGTATGGGTGAGGATCCTGGCTTGCTTTCAGGAGCTCGCCCGGACCTGAAGCCAGGTTCCTGGGAGCCCCTGGGGGCCTCCCCAAAATGGAAGCTGCCTTGACACAGGCTGGGGGAGAACTTGGGGGCCCCTCCTAAGGTGCTCTGCAGATGGGAAACTGAGGATTCCTGGGCCCTGAGCGGGTCCCCTGCCAGGATCGGAAACTCACGCACTTGGGATCCCAGACACCAGCTTGAGAGGCCGCAGCACTCGAACCGCCCTTAGTGTCCGCAGGTCAAACTCCGTCCCAACTGTTGCCAAGATGCTGGAAGAAAGAAGCCAGAACGGAAGACAGAGGGTGGGGGTCAGGGTCAGGGTCAGGGTCAGATGGATGGGCGGGGTGCTTGGGGTTTGATGTTGTCATTTATTGGCTGGGTGACCACAAGCAAGTGATGTTATATCGCTGGGTCTCAGTTCTGTCACCTGTAAAACAGTGTTAATAGTTACCTGTCTCACAGGATATCGGGCGATTTACAAAGACCCCAAACAGGTGTATGGTTGATGATAATATGTTTTGGACTGAGAGGAATAGGAACTTCCCCAGGGTGTGCGGTCAGGATGATGTTCAACACATTCTACAACCACAATCAGAATGGGTCGTGGGGAGGCTGGGGGGCATGGGGGGAGGGATCAGGGCAGTGGCAGACCCTCGGGGCTTGGGGCTCTTTACCAACTGGCAGGAAAGTAGTTCAGTATTAATAGCCCAGACTGCATGGATTCAGATCCCAGCTCTGCCACTTCCCAGATGAGTGATCTTGGGCAAATCACATCCCTGCTCCATGCCTCAGTTTCCTCTTTTGTATAATGGGGATAACAGTACCCCAGAGTACAGTATACCTCAAGAGTACACTTCAAACTACAGAACACCTCAAAGGATTGAGGATTAAAGGAACGGACACTTGTGAAATGCCCGGCACACAGGAAGTATGCTAAGCCACTCAGAAACAAATGGAAAAACAAACAAACCAACCAAAGGTGTGGCCCGGATGGTGTGGACTAGCTGGCATCGGCCCTAGAAGAGGCTATCGCCCCCAAGCCTTGAGTCAAAAAGACCCATTTTTGCAAATGCAGGTGAGTAAGAATCATGGTAATGAGATGAGCCTTCTGTAGAACACCGCCCCCCACCCCCAAGAGAGGCCCCCTCCTAAGACCTCTTTTGTAAAAGTGTTACCAGTGAGACAAGGGTTTCCGCACCCCTTCCTCAGGCAGCCTGGGGAACCTCTATGACCTGTTTCCTGAACGAATCCATTTCTGAGGTAAGCGATGTGGAATGAGCTACTGTGAAGCCACTCCACGGCGAGGCTGTCATCAGAGCTTCAGACAATGGACAAGAGATGCTGAAAACCAGTGGAGGGTGGCCATGCAAACAATTTGAAGGTGTCTTCGGTCTAGTCCAGGGGACTCAACCTTACCGCTTTGGCCTGTAACAGTCTGTATCTGAGTTTCTTTGAGGGCTTTCTCCAAAATTGAGGCCTATGAAATGAATGTCTCTGTGGGAACAACCCTCGACCGAAGACTGCCAGGAGTAAGTGGATCAATTCCTCAGCTCCCTTGGCTCTCATTCCGCCTTGCTCTAAGATGTGAGTTCTACACGGACTCCCAAAGAGACTGATCCCAGCTGCCCACTGGGGTCGCTTACTCACCCACTCATACTTCCTTGCCTTCCCTCCCATCTCCCCACCAACGTTTCCTGGGATCACCTCCCAGATGGACTATTTGTACCTGAATCCTTGTTTCAGGGTCTATTCTGGGGCACCCCCCCAAATACAGGGGGTATTCCCAACTCTTTCAAAACTACTCCTAGAGCAGAGATGGGCACTTGAGGTTAGACTGGCCTATTTTTCTACCATCAACAAATGTACATCTGAGCATGTCCTATGTGGTAGGCAGAGCAATACTCTCCTCCCCCCATGGAGCTTGTGCATAAAAAAACGTTTAACAAAAAATGTACAAAATAAATGAATCCATCACAGGTATAAAGCATTCTTAGAAAGAGCCAGAATACAACCGTTCTGAGGGCAAGCATCAGGTTGTATTAACTAGTCTGGGGCCCAGGGAGGACCCATCTCAAGCTGAGGTCTCATGGATGAGGAAGGGGAATCTGGTCAGTAAGGGAAGACCTTTCTAGGCTGAGCAAATGACCGAGAAAGAGAGCCTGGAGTGGGAAGAAGCTTGGCAAATTCAAGGAATGACATGGTACCACGGTGGGGATTTGGATGGTGCCATGCCAAGGACTGGAAGGTACCATGAAGCTGGAGGACAGGAGGGAGCCATGCTTTACAAGCCCAAAGAACTTTTAATTCAGTTTACTCTATTTTTCTCTTCCTCCACCATCTTTCTCATATTCATTTGTGTTCCTAAAACTCCATCTTATAAATCATGATTCTATTTCTGCATCTCACTTTCTTCCTTCTTGGCAGATAAAGGCTGCTGGTTGGGGCACGCATAGCAAATGACAGGCATCGGTTGAGTCTTCATTGATTCACTTCACAAACATTAACTGAGTACCTACAATGTGTTGGGTCCTGTCCAGGTCCTGGAGACAGCAGCTAGAGGAATCCCTGTCCATGTGGGAGTCAAGACGGAATAAATATACTGGATGTCAGGGTGATGAGCACAAGGGAGAAGGGGAAGGGGAACATCAGTGATGTGGGGCAGCAGAAAGACAAATGCCATATGATTTCACTTATATGTGGAACTGTCGTCTACTGTCGGGCAGGGAAGCAGTTCGGTGTTCAGAACGCTCAGACCAGCACTGCCCAGTAGAACTTCAGTAAGAGCTGGGTGTGAAATTTATAATTTTTTAAACAATTTTATCTTTTAATTAGAGTTGACATTTAATATTATTTTATATTAGTTTCAGGTGTACAACGCTGTGGTTAGACATTTGTGTAATTTACGAAGTGAGTCCCCTAGTTAGTACCCACCTGGCACACTATACACAGTTATTACAGTATTATGGACTATATTCCCTATGCTGTACTTCACATCCCTGTGACTATTTTGTAACTACCAATTTGTACTTTATCATCTCTTCACCTTTTTCATCCAATCCCCCAACCCCCCTTCCATCTGGCGATCGCCAGTTTGTTTTCTGTATCTATGAGTCTGTTTCCGTTTTGCTTGTTAGTTTATTTTGCTCTTTTGATTCCACATCTAAGTGAGATCATATGGTATTTGTCTTTCTCTGTTTGACTTAATTCACTCAGCATAATACCCTATAGGTCCATCCATGTTGCTGCAAATGGTAAGGTTTAATTTTTTATGGCTGAATAATATTCCATTGTTTATATGTACCCCTTTTTCATCCAGTCATCTATTGATGGGCACTTAGGTTGCTTCCAGATCTTGGCTATTGTGAATAGTGCTGCAGTGAACACAGGGGTGCACATATCTTTTCAAATTAGAGTTTTGATTTTCTTTGGATAAATACCCAGAAGTGGAATAAGGTAGTTCTACTTTTAATTTCTTCAGGAATCTCCAAACTGTTTTCTATAATGGCTGCATCAATTTGCAATCCCATCAGCAGTGCACGAGGGTTCCCTTTGCTCTGCATCCTCGCCAGCACTTGTTAGCTGATGTATTGATGACAGCCATTCTGACAGGTGTGAGGTGATATCTCATTGTGGTTTTAATTTGCATTTCTCTGACGATTAGCGATGGTGAACATCTTTTCACATGTCTATTGGCCATCTGTATGTCCTCTTGGAGAAATGCTTATTCAGGTACTTTGCCCAATTTTTATTTGGATTGTTTGTTTTTTTGGTGTTGAGTTGTATGAGTTTTTTTTTAAAGTAAATTTTGAGTATTAATCCCTTATCAGATGTATCATTGGCAAATATCTTTCCATATTTAGTTGGTTGTCTTTTCTATAATTTTCTAGTGCCCACATTAAAAGAGTAAAAAGAAACAGGTGAAATTAATTTTAATAACATAATTTTGTTAACCCAATCTGTTCAATGCTATTTCAACAACTGATATGAAAGATTTATTAATAAGACATTGTATATATTCTTTTCTTTGGACAAAGTCTTTGAAATCTGGCGCATATTTTGTACTTATGGCACATCTCAATTCGAGTGCTTAATGGCCACATGTAGCCAGTGGTAAACGTACCAAACAGTGCAGGTCCAGAGAAAGAGACAGTGGAGTAAAGACATAAAGGCAAGGAATGAGGCATACAAATATGTCAGGGAGAAATTCTACAGCCAGTGCAAAGGTCCCGAGGCAGGGCTATGCCCGGTGCTCCTGAGGAATAGCGAGGAGGCCGGTGTGGCTGGAGCCGAGTGAGCCAGGGTGACAGTGGGAGGAGGCGAGGGCAGGAGGTGATGAGGCAGAGCACACAGGGCCTTATGGGCCACAGGGAGAATTTTCGCTTTCGATCTGAGTGAGGTGAGAGCCACGGAGGGTTCTGAGCAGAGGGTGGGCGCTGGTGGGTCTAGACCAGGTTGTGCGAGATACAATCAATGATAATGCTGAGATGAACTCGACCCTGCTCTTAGACGACCACGCAAATAAGTGGGTGAGAGATCAAAGTCCAAGTCTTTCTGGCCCCAGAGTTGTAGGAACGTGAAATGAGGAGGAAATAAATACATACGGGAGGGCTGGGGACAGCACCATCATGGAGCCCAAGTCTCAGGAAGCAGCAGAGCGCAAAATCTCACATAATCTCAAATCTAGTGTTTTCTCATTGTGTGGCCTTTGCCCTAACTTGTCTGAGCCTCAGAGAGGCAGAGAAGCCTACTTCTCTCCTGCCCAGTGCCATCCTAGCCAGCACCCAAGATGTACTATCTCCTGATCTCTTCCCTAGAAGGGTGAGAAGGAATTGGGAAGAGAATGGGAGGAGGGGGAAGGCTTCTCTGGCAGAGAATGTCCTCAGAAGCAGAAGGCTTCACTCAGGATACGTGATGGGGGAGAAATCGGGTGAGCTGAATGGTGGAGGCTGTGAACTGGAGGCTGAGGTGGGTCTTGTCGTGTGGACAGTGGGAGTCATGTAAGGTTTCAGAGCAGAGGAAGGATGTGATTGGGGTTGGCGTCAAGAAGACAAGCCTGACAGCTGAAAGGACAGATTGGTGATGATGGAGGCAGGAACCAGGAGGGAGCTCAGAGAAGGCCGGCGTAATGAGGGCTGGAACTAGGACGAAGGCAGTGGGAGTACAAAGGAGGCCTCGGTTTAAATTTAGCTGCCATCGATTGCTGTGCACCAGGGAGCTTGCCTGGGCTCATCAAATCCTCCCTGCAGCCCAGTATTTAGCAGGATGAGTCCCATTTTACAGAGGAGGACACTAAAGCCTAGAAAAGTTACTAATGCATGGAGGTCCACATCACTGAGTAAGAACTCATATCCAGGACACCAGGACTCCAGAACCCCAGTTCTCTACCTCACATGGCTCATTAGATGGGGCTAGGGCAATGGTGGGGAAGAAAGAGACGGAAAGAATGGCTTTCTGGATCTGAATGAACCACTGAGAGATGGTCATTCATTTATTCGACAAGGGTTTACTGAGTACCTACTATGGGCTGGGGACTCAGGTAGCCCTGAGGATGACACCGTAAACAAAGTGACAATGGGAAAACATATGGTATATCAGATGGTGTGAAGCGCTATGGAGAACAATATAGCAGCCATCAAGCCTTCCAATGGAAGGATCGAGCGTGGGGTGGGAGAGAGAGGAATTGAGGACAACTGTAGGGTTTTGGCCTGGACTACAAGAAGGATGGAGTTGCTGTCAGTTGAGATGGGGAAGATGGGAGAAGTAGTAGGTTTGAAGGAAGATCAAGAACTGGGTCGTAGATGTTGAATTTGAGATACCAGTTTTCTGTAATGCCTTCCTTAAAACCATCCAGTGGCTCCCATCAGGCTTAGAATAAAACCCAAACTCTACCTTGACCACAAGACCTTGTGTGACCTGACTCCCGCAGGCCGTCTTGTCCTACCACACTCTGACTTTCTGTCCTGCCAATAGGAAAAGCTCCTTTCCACCATGGGAACATTATATTGGCTATTTCTTCTACTTCAAAGGTTTGTCCATCTCCTCAACTCTCTCCCCTCTTTGCCTAGCCGGTCTTCTCCAAATCCTTAGGGTTGTATCTCAAATTTTGTCTTCCCAGAGAGGATTTCCCTGACACCTCTAGCTATAGAGACCTTTTATTCTCTGGAATTACATCATTTATTAAGTTGTCTTGATTATTCACCTCCTCTTCTAGAATGTCAGCTCCATGAGGACAGAGGTTCTTTTTTGGGGGGTGTGGCAGGGGTAGTACCTGAAGCACTTTTCATAGCCTAGCAGGTGCTCAATCAATATCTGGTGAATGAGTAAGGAGGGGCATAGGACAGGGTTACTGTAGACTAGATAACCCAGGGTAGACAGGTAAAGTCAAAAAAGTCACAGGCCCCCAGTGGAATGTTGGGGGAAAGCAACATTTTAAGAAACAAGAAGAACGAGATGATGACAAAGAGGAAGAAGTCACAGAGGTAGAAGGGGACCTGGCAGAGTGTCATCCCTAGAGATCAAGGTCAAAAGCGTTTTGAGAAAGGCGAGGTCATTGGTCTCCAGGGCAGCACAGAGATGAGTGAGATGCAATGGATGAGGAGCATCCATTATGCGCAGCATCAGGTCACTGGGGAGCCTGGCCATGGCTGATGGCTGGAGAGAACAAGAACTAGAAGCAAGAGCCTGGGTATGAGAAGAGAGGATTTTCAGGATGGGAGAGAAGGGAATATGTTTCTGTGTCAAAAGAGGAAGTCGATGACATATCACTTGGCATTTAGAGCTACACTGCCCAATATGGTTCCCACTAGCCACACACAGCTGTTTAACATATACACTTAATTTAATTTAAATTAAAGGAGACATTCAGTTTCCCAATCATATTAGTTGCATTTCAAGTGCTCTGCAGCCACATGTGCACAGTTGCACACACAAACTTCCATCACCATAGAAAGTTCCATTGGATGGCACCGCTTTTGCATGTCCACTCTGCTGGGGCAGGAATTTTCATCTGTTTACAGCTTTATCCCCAGTACTTAAAACTCTGCCTGGCATATAGTAGGTGTTCAATAAATGTCTGTTGAATAAATGAATGAAGGAATAATGAAGAAATGAAATGTAAGAAAGCATAGGGATGACTAATAGAGTACATTTTAGAAGAGTCAGCAGGGTGGGTAGAAGGCAGGACTCGTCTTAAATTAGCAAAAGAATCATGGAAGACACTGATGGTTGTCTGCCCGATAGCCATCCCTACCCCTCCTTTGCTAGATGGAGCCCATCTTCCATCAAAGAGACATTAAATGCCCAATAGTCTCTTTTTCCCAGAATTCCTTGCAAAGAGAACACTGGTCACATGACCGAGTCATCTGACTAATAGGTCCTGAGTCAAAGTCTGCTCTTCTTGTGTGTGTCTATGTGGGATACTGGGCAGATATCTTGGAATTGAGGTGTTCATTTTGGGACCCTGAGTGGTAGAGGCTACCAGAAAGTCTTTACAATAAAGACGGCAGAGTGGAAAGATGGGAAAGATTCCTAGGCAATACTGCCAAGTTTCAGAACCAACTGCCTCCAGACTTCTTGTAACTTCGATAACAAACATCCTTACTAGTGGTCAAGAGCCAGACATTCTGGGTTCAAACACCAGGTCCTCCAATCACTAGCTGCGTGGCCTTGGGCAAATCATTCAACCTCTCTGAGCCTTGGTTTCCTGAGCTACAAAGCGGAGATGATAACAGCACTTCCCTTGTAGGTGTGGGAATTTATGTGATATGCTTACACTGTGTTTGGAATTTAGTAAGCCCTACATAAATGTTTGCTTTCATTATCACCGTCATCATCATTTTTGTTTTGTTACTTGCAGTTAAGTTATGTCAGACTGACTGACAAAGGCAACATTCATTGAGTTTATTCTCTCTTGTCAGGATGTAGGTTTGTTGCTTTACACACTGAGATCCCATTTTATGCCCCGATATTTTTACCAGGTGAGTGTTCTACTCTCATTTTACTGATGGAAAAACTGAGACATAGAGGAAGAGGAATTAGCTATATGCCCTCAATCACAAGCTAACATGTGGTGCCTGGATCCTGAGTCTGGCTTTGCTGCCTCCACTTTGCTGCCTCCGTTAACTCCACTACCCCAAAGATCCTTTCGTGGGACTTCAGCCAAAGCTCAGGTGTAGGAGGAGCTCAATTTTCTCTGCTGTCTGGAAATCAGGATGTTAATAAATATTAGCAGAGGTACTATATACCAGGGATGTGAGGAGAGGACCTGTACAAAGAAAGGCCCTGGGGCTGGAGGAACCTCAAGGTGAAGTATGAGGTTCCCAGCTGAAAAAAAGGAGCAGAGGACAGGAGGGTGAGAAGGAGATGTTAGCACGGTTGGAAAGCAGGGGAGACAATGGGGCTGCCATGGATGTCCTGATCTTAGGTTAGAAGAAGCACCTGCCCCTTATAGGTCTGAGTCAAATCTTCCTGCTATGGCTACTTAGGAGCATAACTGCTTCCCATGCAGTCTATAGTCTTGCCATTCACAGATTGTGCCAATCCTCTTCGAGTTCATTTGGAAATCACCTGGCTTGTAGCTCCTCTTGGGAAAACTACTTCTAAAAGTCCTTTTGTAAAGCTTCAAATGCAGAGAGTCGAGTTCATCGCTTTCCTCAATTCATGGCATATTTTTGCCTTTGGTCTGTACCATGCCCTTCTCTTGATGGTTCGTTTGTTCGTTCGTTCATTCCTTCCGTTTTATGCCCAGACTCTGGTGCCTGAATGAACACCTCAGTGCTTGCTCCTTATAGACCTGGTAAAAATCGACTCCAAATGGGTGCCTGTGAGTGTAACTGCTGGTACGTCTGGACTTAAACACACTCAGCACTGCTGATGACGCTCCAGAGTGGCTTCCCGAGCCACACCCCCAAGAGTGAGGCAGGAGTTTCCTCTGTCCTCACATTCCCACCTAATTAAGGTGTCTTATCCACCTTTCTAATTTTTTCCACTGGAAGAGGCATCCAGAGATACTCACTATTTTAATTTTTACCTTTCTGATTACACTTGATTTTCAGTACCACGTCATATACCGATTAGCTTTTCAGGTGTCTCTTCCCTAATCTGCCCGATCACATTTTTTGCCTGTTTTTCTGTTGGGGTTGCTGTGTTATTCTCATTGACTTACACACATTCTCCTGTACGGTCTTAATCAGTGCTGCCCAATACGGTACCCACTGACCACATATGGCTCCGGAGTGCTCAGAATGTGACTAGTGTGAGCGAGGAACTGACTTTTAAATAGTACACACTTTTAATTCATTTATATTTAAAACAGTCACATGTGGCTAAGGGCTACTGTAATAGACAGCAGTTAGTTATTAATCCCTGGTTAGTTCATCTTCTACCATTCTATGCACTATTAGTTCTTACCAGGTACCAGATGCTATTCTAAATGATTTATAAACTCATTAAAAACCCCTAACGACCCCTAAGTAGATGCTATTCCACTTTATTGATGAGACACAGAGAGGTTGAGTGAACTTGTCGAAAGATTTATAGGAAATGATAAGATTCTGGGTAGTTTGGTCACCCACACCATTATGCCTTTATTTGAACAGAACCATTTTAGTTATCATGTAATCAAGTATGTATGTATGTATGTATGTATGTATGTATTTATTTATTTTGCCTTAGAGTTTGTGCTTTTTCTGTTCTATTTAAGATGTTCTTGCCCTCCCCCAGTGGCACAGATATTCTCCTGCATTTTCTTCCCTTAATGTGAAGTTTTTATCATGCATACGAGGTCCTCTCAAGTGTCTTAACCTTTGCATTGAGCAGTTCTTCCTCTTATTTGTCTTTTAAAAGAGGATTGCACAAAAGGACATGTTTCTATTTTGGGTGATTCCTGAAGCTCTCTTAAAGTGCAGTGTTTTCTTAAATAAAAAAGAAACTTGAACAGATGCAAAAACCCCAGAAGGCGCCAGGTAAGTGATTCTAGAAAAGTCTGGGTGAGTCTGTTGGGGAGAAGAAGAGGGCAGTGCTTGAGAGGGGCCTTGAAGATCTAGAGATTAGCAGGTCCTGGGCCTCCTGAGAGCATCGCTGCATTACCTCGCTGATCACAGGCTGAAGGAGGCAGTGGAAGGGAAAACTCCTTGAGAGACTGACATGAGAAGAGGGGGGAAGATAATGTAGCGATTTGAGCAGGATGGGGCAGAATGTCTTCCAAATAGAGGAGATTCCTCCAAATTGGCAAACTAGGAGCACAGCATCAGTGGAGGAGAGCCGGAAGGTCTACTTGAGAGGTCTGATGGAGTAACACTTCCGAGGAATTGGACAACTATGTTTTCCACTGAATTCCCAAACACTGAGTGGGAGCCTCCTACAGGAGAGAGAAGCACTCCTGGACCACAGTGAAAACAAAAGCTAAACTCTTGCCTGCAGCTAGAGGGAGTTTAGACTGGTTCCACCATTCGGGAAAATTGTAAGGCAATTTCCATCAAAGTTAAACAGATTGCTCCCTTTGACCCAGCAATCCCACTCCTTGGAAACCTCCCTGAGAAAATGTGGGCAGTGGTCACCAAAAGACAAGTAGGAGAGTGGTGACAGCAGCTTTCTCTACAGTAGCTCCGACATGGGAAGTTCCCAAATGCCCACCACCAGCGAAGTGGGTAACAGGCGGTGCAGTACACACAGCCATGAGACAGAATGACCTACAGCAACAGGGAGGGAGCTCACACACAACGCTAAGGCAAAGAAGCCAGAGCAGAGCACAGAGCACAATCCTGAGTATTTATAATTCAAAAACAAGTGAGGCTAATTTGTGCTTTTCCACATCAGGATGGGGTTACTGGTGATTGGTGGGGAATGAAAGGGTTTCTGGAGATTAGGGATATTGTTTTTTGATTTAGGTGCTGGTGACATGAGTGTGTTCAGTTTTTGAAAATTATTCAAGCTGTACCCACACGTGGGTGCTTTTCTGTATGTATGTTAAAAGTCGATATAAAGTTAAAAAAAAAAACCAGATTTAGAGAGAAGCTAACGTTTCTTGAGTACCTGCTGCGGGCCAGGCGATGTGCATTATTTCATTCAATCACCATGAAAATCTACGAGGTAGGGTCTGTCATTTCCTCTACTTTCCAGATCAGTGGGGTTGATTCACTGCTCCATCTCACACAGGTAGTATACGGCTGAGTTGGGTTTTGCTCTCATGTCCCATTCATTTCTAACTACCTTGTAATACTTCTCAGGCTTGGAAAAATAAAAGGACATGGATTTCTCTGAGACAGGAGAGAAAAAAAAGATGATGATCTTGAGGAAATTGAAAAAAAGAGAGTTCATAAAAGTGACCGTCAACATCTTAAGAAAAAGTTGGCAAGATCCCAAGGAATCAGAGAGGGCTGGAAGCAGCAGATGTGGGGTGAATTTAATAAAGCCACTGGCTAAAGATGAATAAATGTGCTTTGTGCAAGTCTTGGCCTATCAATAACCAATGTTGTGGCTCTTATTATGATTGTAAGACCCCTCCTTCAGTGATAACCATCAGGGAACTTTGAAAAAATGAAGGTTTATTACTCACCTGGACCTGGAAATTACACAGCACACCTGGGGCCACACAGTGAAGTCGCATGGGTGGGGTGGACGGGAGGTGGGTGGGAGAGCACATGGGGCCAGGGCTCCTGCTTTTATTGGGGTACAGAGTGGGGGCTTAGGGTTTTACAAGCTCACTACTGGTGAATTTAAAACATAAGAGTGGGAATTTAAAGCTTGGGGAAAGAGGAAAAAAACAATGGCTCCAAAGGTTAGTTACTGAAATCAACCAAGATCTCTAAAATAAAGGAGCCTCAGTGGGAGAAGGTGGCCAGGCTCTTTATCTAGTCGGGTGGCAGGCAATATGTTTATTGAGACAGCTGTCTTGGAAGTGGGTGCCTCTTTGAAACGGATGCTTTGGCAATCAAAGCTTAAGTCAGGCACTTGCATTACAAAAAAGAAAAAAAAACAACTGTCGGGCCTTACATTACAAAACACTGAGGGGTACTGAAGGCTCGGCTAAGAGGACTCTGTGCAGGAAAGAAAGGGACGCTACCCACGGGTTCTCTTGTGCCATTTTGGCTCAACAATCATTTCCCAACATGGCAACAACAAACACTTTATACAGCCTTACTTTTCCATAGACTCCTTCATGGGCACCATCGCCACCAGAGGTGGGCTGACACCCGCACTGCTGATGAGCAAACCGAGTTTCCAAGAGGCCAAGCATCTTGACTACAATCACACACAGTGCTTCAGAGCTGACCTAGAACCAAAGCCTTCTGCCACTACTCTGCCCCTTGAATTTAAACTTCCATCTCAGAGAAAGTGCTCACTCAACCTGCCTGCTTTTTCCTCTGCTCTTTGATCCAGAGAACCTCCTCCCCACCAACCCACAGCTCTGCCTGCCTTCAAAACTGCTTCCGTGCTAGCCCCGAGGACCTTCTCCCATGAAGGATGAGTTCTATTCTGAGCTGTCCAGTATGGTAGCCAACGGCCACATGCGGCTAATGAGCACTTAAAATGTGGCTGAGCAACTGAATTTTTCACTTAATTTTAATGGATTTACATTTATATTTAAAAACCATGTGTGGCTAGTGGTTACCGTGCTGTATGACACAGCTCTGAAGTTGCATTACAGAGTGGATTACATAATCGAGGCTTTTAGTCGGTCATGCACTGGTGCACGCTGATTACTCCCTTTTTGCTTCTCAGGTCCATTCTCCAGCTTACTCTGCGAGGTTGAGCCCTACTGACTACATCTCCTGGAATGCTTTGCTCTGGTTCCTGGCTGGGTCTGACCAATGGGAGGCACCTGCAGATGACTGAAGTCTTGCTTCTGTGCTCCCTCCCTCATTCCTGCAGAGCTATCATTCTTGCTTGGCTCCGCCTCTACTGGGTGCCAGGAGTGTAGGGACAGCAATGACTTCCCTCTGGAGATCTCAACGTCTCTTACATGTTTCTTTAACTTGCCCCCACCTCTTTAAGGAGTTTCTTCATAACTTGCTCTTCATTTGAAACCATCTGGTGGGTGAATTCCATTTCCTGTTGAGACTCTGACTAGTAAAAGGTAGGAGCAACAGATGGTCCATGAAAGGCTACCCATCTGAGGGTTCCGAAACCCCTCTGTTTCTGAGACGAAGGTCTCTGGAGAAGTGGGATTTGATTCTAGGATTCCTCGCCTCAAAAGGCAGGGATACTGTGCTGCCTTCTTCCCGTAAGACCTCAAATTAAGGAAAAGACATTCTTCCAGGTTCTAGCCTCCCCGCTCTGTAACACAAGAGCAATTCTTTAGAGCAGGTAGCCCAGAAAACAGAGGACGGGAGTGGAAGAACATAGGGGTATCTATTAAAGCTGTCCTAAGATGGGACTTATAAAGGGGTGACACAGATCAAGACATAGGGCTTGTGAAAGGGAGTTTGGGGGGCAGGATGTAAAGGGTAAAGGGATTAAGAGGTACAAATTGGCAGTTATGAAATAGCCATGGGATGTAAAGTACAGCATAGAGAATATGGGCAATAATATGGTAACGACTATGTATAGTGCCAGGCAGGTACTAGGCTAGTCAGGGGGATCACTCCGTAAATTGAATAAACATGTAACCACTATGCTAACCATGTCAAACTAATATAAAATAATACTGAATGTCAACTGTGATTGAAAAATCAAAAAAGTGGGGAAAAAGGTGAAGGGGAACAAGAGGCTTAAACTTCTACATGTAAAACAAATAAGTCATGGGGATGTGGTGTACAGCCTAGGGAATGTAGTCAATAATATTGTGATAGCATTGTAGTGTCAGATGGTTGCTGGGCTTATCATGGTGATCACTTCTTTAGGTATGTAAAAGTTGAATAACTATGGTGTACACCTGAAACTCATACACTATTGTATATATATTTTAATAAAAACCTTTAAAAAAGATGCAGGGCTTGATTCTCAGTGAGGAACCACGGCAGAGACTGCTTTCTGTCTCTTCTTCCTGGGTACTCAGCTGGACTACACTTCCCAGCCTTGCAGGGAGGTGTGGCACATGACTAAGTTCTGACCAGTGGAAGATGAGCAGAAGTGATGTGGACTGCTTCCAGGTCGGGCCCAGAAATGCTTCCCAGGTGCTCTCCTCCATAGTCTTTTTCTTTCTATGGCTTCAAGTCAAGGAGCCGAGACCGTGAAAGCCATGGGTTGAATACGAGGAGCCACAACACAGAAGGAGCCTGGGCCTGCCTCCCTGCATGGAGGAGAGATGCCCGCTGTTCACAAATACCTATTGAGACTTCATGTATGCAAGAACTAAACCTCTACTGTGTTTGAGCCCTTATATATGTTGAGGATTCTTTGTTACAGCAGCAAATAGTATCTGATATACTTATTAGTAACTTAGCTTATCTAAAACATAGTAATATACTTGTGCAGCTAAAATTTCAACTACATGAGGTCATGGGTCTGTCTCTTATTCACTAATGGACCCTCAGTGCCTAGGATAGGGTCTGGTACATGGCAGGTCTCAATGAGCAATTGGTGAATGAGCTGTCAGCTTCAATTTTTCTTTCCAGCTGAGTGAAAGGCAGAAAAGTGTAGCAGATGTGAACTCTGGCTCTCAGGTAGGAAGGGGCTGGGTTTATATCATGCCCAATTATTCACTAATTGTCTTAGTTGGGCAAACTCCCAACCTCGGTTTACTCACAGGGAAGATGGAGAATTACAAGAAAAGCTTTTTCTTTTAGGGGACAGTGGGAGGATTAAATGTGACCATTCATGAAAAGTGCTGAGCACACTGTGACCTGACGCATAGTAAGCTCTCAGGAAGTAGCAGTCATGATGATCTGGACTTATTCTCTGAGCAATCCAAAAGCTCAGAAATGGCCTCTGAAATTGGCTCTGACAAATCACCTCAGGCCCCAAGGTATGGCAGAGTGGAGGAGGGGAGAAGCAAGACTTGAGCCTGGGATCACAGCCAAAGACCAACTCTGAAAACGCTATTACATTCTCATGACCCTTCTGCTGTCCCAGGAGGGCTCGGGACTCTTTCTTGTCCTGACCTCAGACTAACTCTATAGAAACCAGCCCCACTGCTTTGGGATTCGGACCAGCTGCCTCCGGATCAGGGTCCCATTGGGCACCCAGAACTCATAGGGCCTGGTGAAGTCCTCAGGACTAATGGAGGAAATGAGCCATAGTTTAATTCAGGGCATCCCATGATTTGGGGGGGCGGTTATTATTATCACTAGCCTGGAGATATGGGTGATTGGACACATGCCTGAGGACTGATCAGGTTTTTCTCCTCCATTAATTAAAATGTGAATCACAGCTGAGTCACTGAAGAAAGAAAACGGTCAATGAACGACTCTGACTTCCTCCTTCCTCCTTCCTCCTTTGCTCAGAGAGATGAGTCAGCAGAAGTCCAGATCCAAAAATGAGAAAAGAAAAAAATAAAAAAGCAGAAGAGTCGCAGGGTTTGGGAAAGCAGCAGCAAAGCAAACCTGAGTGACTTTATCCTTTGTCTTAGCAAAAAAAAGTCCCCAAATTCCCATCCCAAGGCCAATGAGCCAAATCTCCTGGTGAGCACGCCTCTGTGTCTTACTTTTACTCAGACTCACAGGCACCTCAAGTTTTACACAAGCTCCAACAATCTCCTTTCTTGATTCCTTCAGGCAATGACAGGCTCCTCACCAAGCCAAAAATAGCCTCGAATCTGCGTTCTCCTGATTTGTTTTCCCCACAAAGACCCAAGCTATGAATTCACACATCATGTTTCAGAGTTAATGGAAGAGTGGGGAGCTGTGTTGCCTCTGGTCAATAGGAGATGGCCAATGGGATAGAGGGCAGAAGATTCCAGAAGTGGGGGCCCCTAGGAATCAGGGCGCCCATGGAGCCTACTAGCTAAAAACATGGCACCTAGAGCTAGGCTGGTCTGACTCCTGGCTCTGCATAGCCCTGGGGGCAGTTAGTACAACTCTGAGACTCAGTTTTCTCATCTTTGAAATGAGGGTAGTAAAAGACCCTACTAAAAACAGCGTGGTAAAGATGAAGAACAGTACCCACTAGAAGTCAGTAATGATAATACTCATCAGGAAAAAATGATCCAAGATTCTTGCCCCATGCCTAAAATCACCTTAAGGGAAAATGATCAGATTGGTTCGGGAGATGGCCCACGCACAGTACCTGGTGCACGTACTCAAGCTGGTGTGTGCATGTGTATGTGTGCGTGTGCATGCGATTTTCCCCAAAAAACTGCCCAATGGCAAGTAATATCTCACACTTCACTTTTGATTTCTGCATCATGAATTTTCAGGAGGATCATTTTTATTTTCAAATTTGTAAGGGCTTTCACCAATGCCCTCGGTTTGATCCTTTGATATTCAAACCATTCTCTCTCTCTCTCTCTCTCTCTTTTTCTTTCACTTATATTTTTAATATTATACATGAACTTATTACTTTAATTTACCCTTAAATTTTGGATCTAGAAATGCGGTAATATAGCACCACAAATTGACTTTTTTAAAAAATTAAATTTATTGGGGTGACAATGGTTAATAAGCCATTCTCTTTTAAAAAACTGGTGGTGTCTCTGTCCTTGCCAATTTTTAACTAGATGACTGGCCTTACTATCAGCCAGTGGTACTGTCTGGGCCTGTCTGTTATTGTCTCAGGGTATGATTTTAGCAGTTGGCCACCGCCCTGCTCACAGACTTGATGAAATCCTGCATTTTATTTGCAAGGTTGGCAATTTCAAAGTCAGTCTGCCTTGGACTTGTACTATATTGTAGGATAATATTTAACAATCTAGAAGAGTGGTCTAATCAGGAGTGATTTCATCTCCCAGGGGTCATCTGGAAATATCTGGAGATATTTTCTTGCTTGTCCCAACTGGACGGGTGCTCCTGGGATCTAGTGGGTGGTGGCTAAGGATGCTGCTAAACATCCTGCAATGCATGAGATGGACAGAATAACCTGGCCTCAAATGTCAACAGTGCTGTGGCCAAGAAACTCTGATCTAGAACCTAATTAACAAGGATGTGGACCCAGTGGGCCATGGTTGCTCTGGGGTGAGCTATTTGAGTCAGGATTCACTTTTTTAAGTGGTCAGTTCCTCAGTGACCAAAAACGTGGATTACATCAACTTTTGGGCCCCTCTGCCTCCTTCTAACTACAATGTATTTATGCTAAGCTTGGGGTTCTGTAGCTAGACCTCCTGGATTCTAGTTCCAACTCTGCCGCTTACTAGCTGTGTGACCTTGGGCAAGTTACTTAACTACTTTGGGCTTCGGTTGTGAAGTATGGCTAATAACAGTGCCCACTGAATAGAGCTGTTGTATGATATGGGTTGATATGTGTAAGGCACGGTGGGAAGCAGACTGAATCCCTGGTACAAATGTGGTACCAATGAAAATTCACACTGCCCTTTCACAGGATGGCTGAGATAGGGACGCGTAGTCAGAAACTACATTTTCTAGCCTCCCTTGCAGCTAGGTGGGGTCATATGACTAGTTCTGGCCAATGGAATATAGGCAGAGTGAGTTCTCCACTTTCTGGCCCACCCCATATATACCCCTTCACTTCTCTTTTTCTCCCCTTGCTGGCTGGATGCGAATTCTTAGGGCGACCCTGGAAGTCACATGTTAAAAAAGGTGGTACCTCCATCAGCCAGGATCGCTGACTGCCTGCATGGAGCAGAGCCATACTTGTACCAACCACACTTCCACCCCAACTCACCACTTACCAGTGGTACTTTTGAAGTTAATTTCTCATTCACGTATACTCTTAAGCTAGAGATTTTTGGTTTTATCTGTTATAGAAGATGCTGTTAACTAACACAGTCTCTTCCCTCAGCAGCAAATATCATCATCTCCTCGCCATCTGACAAGCTTTAAAGTGACTTTGAATTCTTTCCTTCATACCTTCCCCACAATCTGGCAGATAAACTGGAAGAAGCCCCTTCTCAAAGAGGGGGTGGAGAAGGGGAATGGGTTCCCTTGGCCAGGATCTTCATAAAGATCTGTAATACAGGAACTAGGAGGAACCCGAGAGTCTTGGTTCCTCTGCCAAGTTTTGGATGTCACCCAATTAATGGGAGCAAGTGAGACTTGCCCTAGGTGAAATTCAAACTGATATCAGTGCCACCAAATGGTAGTAATATGTTCCAACACCTCAGCACTGTGCTCAAATGCTCAAATGTCATCTTCCCAATGAAGTCTACCCTGATCACCCTGCTGAATACTATACCCCTCACCCAGCCCAACGGTCCCAACTTTACTGTTTTCCGCATGACACCCACCTTCTAGCACACCACTGTTATTGTTTATGGTCCCTTCCTCCCCTGCTAGGTCTTAAGGGCCACGAAGTCTCCCCCATCACCCAGAACAGTGCTTGGCACATAGTAAGTATAAAATGAATGAATGAATGAATGAATGAGTGAATGAATGAATAGATATTGACTTGAATTGAGTGCTTGCTCTGTGCCTGGAACACTCTAAGAGCTTTACACATATGAACTCATTTGACAGATTAAAAAAACAGGTTTTTCATTTTCTTCAAGTGAGAAAGACACTCAGCCAGAAATGGGAAAGCCAAGATTTGAACCCGGACCACCAAGTACCAGGGTCTAGGTCTTCCGGAATTTGCTTTGAGCACACGTCACAGAGTCGACTAACTCTGGCCAATCAGGAGGGCAACCTAAAGCAGGCTGTCTGTTTAGTTCAGTTTTGAAAAGATATGCCGTGTTGTATACGGTATGCGAACGTGGCCAAGCTCACAAACTTGTGGTCAGCGACTGTTATAAGGCGGGAGAGGTACATGTGATCAATCCTGGCCCCTGCACTCACCAGCTCTGTGATCTTGGGGCAGTAACTTAACCTCTCTGTGCCCCACTCTCATCTATACAATGCGTTGTTGGGAGGATGAAATACTTTATTTGTTATTATTTGTAAAGTGCTCAGGTTTATAGGCACGTGCGTGCACACACAGGCACATATGTGTACACACACACAGCAATGTTCATACTAAGTGCTTTAAAATATCTATTAAAGAAATAATTATCACAGTTCCTACCAGAAGCTCAGGATTGTGGGGCAGGCCACCTGAGAGCAGAGCTGATCCTTGCACTGCATTCAGTTGCATGCCACCTGGGGAAAGGTGTGTTGGCACACTGTTACGAGAGCTAACAGTGACCTTCCAATGACTCCTGCTGATTTTAAGGACAAGCTTCTTGGTGCTGATGCTTGAACCAATTGTTGCTTTTTTAATAACAGCACCAGGGGTGTGCTTACAGGCCTTCCAGTAGGAAGATGTCTTCTCCCCACAAAGCTGAAAGTGACAAGTGGCCCAGGCTGCCCCAAACAGGACAGAAAATGGCCCAGAGTAAAGCAGAGGTGGGTAGGGAGAGAAAGCATGAGGGGATTATCCTCTGTGTCCTCTGCCTGCTAGGACAAAGGAACTGGCGTTGGCTTAGATAGAGTTGATCCCTGGACAATGTGGGGGTCAGGGGTGTGGACCCCTTGCAGGTCGTAAATCTACATATAAATTTTGACTCCCCAGAAACTTTAACTACTAATAGTCTACTGTTGACCAGAAGCCTTATTATTAACATAAATAGTCAATTAACACATATATTGTTAATTATGTTATAGGCATTATATACTGTATTCTTACAATAAAGCAAGCTAGAGGAAAAGAAAATATTAAGAAAATAAGAGAAAATACATTTACAGTATTTACTGAAAAAAACCCACATATAAGTGGACCCATACACTTTAAACTCATGTTCAAGGGTCAACTGTATCATACAAGCCCAGTGATGTCTGCAGCCTGCAAAGCACATGCAGCTCCAAAGCTTTCTAGAAATGAGTTAACAAAACCCCAGGGTCAGGTCATCGACACTAAGTGTGGCCACCCAGAGGGAAAACGTGTAATTTCATTCCAAGAAAACCGGCAAATGATAGGGTGGGGAGTGAGAGGCCTTTAGTAATAATGATGAGGATGATGATGGTGATGATAAAGATATTATTATTATTATCATCATCATCATCTTTCAACAGTCCCTAATATTCACGCATGTTTACAAGGAGCCAGGCACTGTTCTTAGAGCTTTACCTGCATTATTTCAATTAATTCTCTCCATAACTATAGAAAGTGAGAGTATTATTATTTCCATTGAACAGATGAAACAAACGAAGCCCAAAGAGGTTCCAGAAACTTTCCAAAATCACACAGCTTACAAGAAGGGGAGCCAGTTCAAGCCCAGGTGGTCTGGTAACACAGCATCCCCATCATCCTCACCATTATAATGACAATCTGTATATTTTGCAATATTTGTACCGCACCACCCCCCCCGCCAAGTTGGGTATTACTGGTCCCATTTTACCAATGAGAAAATTGAGGCACAGAGGAGCTAGCTGACTCGCTCAAGGTACCAGAGCAGGGAGGTGGTGGAGTCAGGATTCATCCACACTACCTTCCTGGTACACTGCTCATATCAGCACCACCGGATCGGCACTCTTCCCATAAGCCAGCTCTACGAAGCAGGGAAGCTGGACCCCCGACCTTCGTGGGACAGACAGCTTCAGTGAATGGTGTGAGCAGGACAAAAGGCTGATGTACTTGATATTCACTGCTTGGCTTTAGAGGGGGCTGCTCAGCATGGCCACGTTCAGCCTGACCCTTGGCAATACGCTGCGGGGAGAGGGTGGGCGGGCATCCTCATACCCAGGCAGGGCGAGTGGTTCATATACACTTGTATTCTGGCCAGTACACTTGGCCAGAGTGATCCTTCTAAATAAAAACCTAGTGACATCCACCCCTTCTCTGAATCTTTCCATGGCTCCTTCCCAACCTTCAAAACATGGCCTGATACCTCTCAACTTCTGTAGATTCTTCTCTTGTCACTTTCCTCTTCCAGCACACAAGCACGTCCACACACATGGACGTACCTAACGCACACATGATAGACACACACGTGCACACACACACACATGCATGTACGTACACATGCATGCACACAAATCCAGCCGCACTGTTTTTTACCTGCGTAAATCCTGCATCCAGATTGCCTAGTTTTGAATTCTAGTTCTGCTACCTGGGAAAGTCACTTAAGTTCTCTGTGCTTCATTTTCTGTCATCAGTAAAATATTTTGCTCACCCACATTTTTCTAAATCCTGACCCCCAATGTGCTGGTATTTGGATGTGGGGCCTTTCGAAGGTGATTAGGTCACGAGAGTGGAGCCCTCATGAATGGGATTAGTGCCCTTACATGAGGGACCCCAGAGACCTCCCTCACCCTTTTCACCGTGCGAGGACACAGCGAGAAGACAGATGTCTAGGAACCAGAAAGTGGGCTCTTACCAGACAGTGAGTCTGCCAGTGCCTCGATCTCGGACTTCCCAGCCTCCAAAACTATGAGAAATAAATGTCTTCTGTTTATAAGCCACCCTGTCTGTGGTACTGCTATAGCAGCCTGAATGGACTAAGACGATGGCCATTTTCAAGTTGGTTTTGTGGAAAATGATATCTGTACATGGCATGCAATGCGGAGCAATATATATCATTTATCACGGAAAGCGAGTTTTCTCTGTACGCTTACTTCCAAGTCTTTCACGGTCCCTCCACAGAGGCAAACACGATTGTTTCTTATGGAATCTTCCAAAAATAGTTTGTGCATTTACAAGCAAATGGTAGCTGCTACACGCACCATTATGAAACTTGCTCTTTCCACCTGACAATGTATCTTGAATATAGAGATTCCTATTTTCCCAGCTGTAGAATGAGACTATGACAGAATCCATCTTACAACTTGTTATAGGATCGAATGTGTTGATACTCATTTTAGAACAGTGTTTAGAATGGCATCTTTGATACAGTAGGCATTTGGTAAGTGCTAGCTTTTATCAGCACGAGATCTGCTTCTTCTTTTTTTAAATGCCTTTCCTTTTGAGGGATGGATGTACCCTAATTTATTGAAAAGTTCCCCACCATGGACACTTGAGTTATTTCCAGCCTTTTGCTACAACAAATCTTAATATGGTTGAATGAGCAGGAGAACCAATGAATGAGAAAATGAATGAAAAAATGCTCTTGGAATTTGGGTAAGTTTCAGAGATTCCAAGTTGTTCAGATATCTTTCTAGGCACTAAGTCCTGGGATTATATACACTGCTTCCATGTAGTACACTAAGGGTATGTGTTCAGCATCATCAGTGTGATCAGATTATGTGACATGGGGTATCATGTCAGCTCCTTCATGGAGAACTGGTCTACCCAACGAGATAACCCTCATAGGTGTGAGCTGAGCTGGTCCAGTTTACCAGCTGTTCTTGCCC
Organism: Pteropus alecto; assembly: GCF_000325575.1. NCBI lineage: Eukaryota > Metazoa > Chordata > Mammalia > Chiroptera > Pteropodidae > Pteropus > Pteropus alecto. Next base: position 647,179 of record NW_006441398.1, read on the forward strand.
TAAAAAATGTAGTTAGTGTCATTTCTATCAGTTTGTGGCTTTTGGAAATATTCTTGGTCCCAAAGGAAAAGTAGTAGTTGGCCAAAGGAGTACCAACTTAGCCCAGGGAGGGAGGCAGTTGGCAAAAAAACAGCCCCTGGGATGCCCTTTTGAAGGATCTGAAGGAGACCTGGAAAGACTGGGTTGAGTTGTAGGCTGAAGGGAGAAAAAGGGGTGGGAGGCAGAGAGGAGGAACGAGGTGGATCGTGAGCTTTATTAAAATGTATTTTTGTAACTCTGAGTTGAAAATAGGCACACCGACTTCATGCTGACTGTTCCCTCTCATGACGTAGCCTTGCTTATGCGGGCCTTCCATTCAGCACATCTCCATGGCAACAGACCACTTCTCATTCACGCCATCTCCAGGGTTACCTTGCTTGGCTCATTCATGACTGTTGCCATGGAGACAGGCCCATTGATACAATCTTGATTCTTTGGAACTTTGCTTTCCGGAATGATGGAGTGTTGGCCCTGGGGTAGGGATGGGATCATGGTAGGGAGTGGGGTGCAAGGGGTTCAGGGATGAGTTGGGGTCTGAGGACTGAAAATACAACAAGAGAAAGATAAGATGGTGGAGGATGGGGGAGAGGACTAGACGGACATCTTTCCTGATTTAGACATCTGAGATGGCTGGTCTTTGAACAATCCCATGTGTGTACGTGTGGTGTCTTCTACTGGACCTGAAGTACAAATGCAGCAGGTACTCAGATGTGCCTTTGTTGGTAGCTGTACTCCAGCACCGAGCGCAGTGCCTGATACAGAGTAAACACCCGACAAATAATTACTGAACCTACAAGAGTTTGTTGCTCATGAATCTGTCCTCAATAATTTGTAAAAAACAAAACCAGAAGCATTAGAATGTAACTTCCAGAAGCACCTGCCACTGCATTTACTGCCCACCATGTGAGCATTTGTGTCCACATAGTACCTTCCTTCATGTTTCTATAGCTGACTTGTGTATGCTCCTATCTAAAGTGAAACCTTTCACTTGTACACCAAATGCCATCCCTTCCTGTCTACCAAGAGATGTCCCTCTTGCCAACCCATTCCTTTCTTTCTGGCATCACGTTTTTCTCCTCTCTACTGGGTTATTCCCATCCGCATAAAATCTTCTGTTAGTCCCCTAGCTTCAAAAAAGAAATCAAACCTCTGAACTCCACTTTGCCCACCAGTTAACATCCCATCTCTCTCCCGCTACCCTTCACAGCAAAACTCTTTAAAAAACTGCTAGAAATCCCTCCAGTCGCCTTTTCCCTCCACCCCTCCTCAAAGCAACTCTGGCTAGGATCACTGAAGACCTCCACGCTGCTAAATCTAACAGTCGATTCTCATTCTTCATTTGAGTCAACCCACTGGCATCGGTTGACACTATCGGTCATTCCCTCTGACTTGAAGTGCCTTAACACTTTCCTCACGCAGCACCCAGGACCCATCGTCCCCTCATTCGCTCCATTCTCAGTCACCTTTGCTATTTTCTCCCCATCTCCCCAACTACTTTGATGATGGAGAGCCAGACCCGGGCTCAGTCCTCTGTGCCCTTTGACATCCACTCTCTTATCCAGTTTTGTAGCCATAAACAACTAAAGGCCAATGACTCCTGCATTTCCACCTCCAGCCCTGTCTTCTCTTCCTAAACTTCAGACTCTGAATACTCAACGGCCATCGTAATGGCTCTGCTCATTAGCAGGCAGGGAAAACTTAGCGTGACTGAAGCTAAGTCCTTAATCTGTCCCCACCCCCGCCCCCTTCCCATTCGACAGCAAATCCATCCTCCCGATAGCTTCTCAAATAGTGTTTTTGTCTTCTTCCTTTTCTTGCTCTAAGATTTATCTTTTAAATTTGATTTTATTGTGGTTAGACCACAATAAATATCTACTCTCTTGATACATTTTTAAGTGTACAGTACAGTACTGTCATTTATAGGCACAATGTTGTACAGCAGAGTTCTAAAGGTTATTATTCATCTTGCTTAACTGGAACTATATGTCTTTTGGTTAATAACTCCCCATCCCCCCTCCCGCCCCACCCCAGCCCCTGGAAACCACCATTAAAATTAAGTAAAATTTAAAATTCCGTTTCTCAGTTGTACTAGCCACATTTCAAGTGCTCAGTAGCTACCAATCCATGAATTTGATTATTTCAGATACCTCGTACAAGTGTAATCATGCAGTAGTTGTCTTTCTGTGACTGGCTTATCACACTTAATGTCCTCAAGGTTCGTCTATGTTGTTGTTGCCTATTACAAAGTTTTCTTCTTTTTAAGGCTGAGTAACATTCCACTGTATGTATATACCACGTTTCCTTCATCTACGAATTTGTCGATGGACATTTAGGTTGTTTCCACATCTTGGCCACTGTGAATAGTGTTACAATAAACACAGGTGTGTGGCTGTGTGTGTGCTAATCTCTCAAGAACTTGATTTCAATTCTTTGGGATCTATACCAGAAGTGATGCTGCTGGATCGTATAATATTTCTATGTTTAATTTTTTGAGGAACCTCCACACTGTTTTCCATGGTGGCTGCACCGTTTTGCATTCCCGCCAACTGTGTGCAAGGGTTCCAATTTCTCCACATCTTTGTCAATGCTTGTTGTCTTTTGTTTCTGTGACAAAAGCCATCCTGACAGGTGCGAGGTGGTATCTTATGGTGGTGTGGGTTGCATTTCTCTGATGATCAGTAATGTTGAACATTTTTCCTATGACTGTTAGCCATTTGTATGTCTTCTTTGGAGGCGTGTCTATTCAAGCTCTTAGCCCATTTTAAAATCAGGTTATTAGGTTTTTTGCTATCGAGCTGTTGGAGTCTGGCCCCTGTCTTTCCGCTGCATGGTGCCGCTCCTCCCAGGGCCCAGATTTCTGCAGTGTGGTAATGGGCTCTACCTGTGCTGTTCCGTGTGGCAGCCACTGGCCACGTGTGGCTACTGAGCACTTGAAATGTGGCTAGTACAAGTGAGAAATGGAATTTTAAATTTTACTTAATTTTAATCAATTAAAAATTTAGTATGGTGGTTCCTCAAAAAATTAAACATAAAATTATCATATGATCCAGCAATCCCACTTCTGGTTATATACTCCAAAGAACTGGGAACAGGGACTCAAGATAGTTGTACCCCCATGTTCACAGAAACATTATTCACAATAGCAAAAAGGTAGAAGCAACTCAAGTGTCCACTGACAGATGAATGGATAAACCAACCGTAGGACAGCCACACAATGGAATAGCATTCAGCCTTGATAAGGAAGGAAATTCTGACACCTGCTAGACCTGGATGAAACCTGAGGACATTATGCTGAGTGAAATAAACCAAAGGACAAATACTGTGCGATTCCACTGATATGAGGTCCCCAGAGTACTCAGATTCGTAGAAACACAAGTAGAATGGTAGTGACAGGGTGGGGTGGAGGGGTGGGGAAGGAATGCGGAGTGAGTGTTTAACAACAGCAGAGTTTTACTTTTGCAAAAAGAAAGGGGTTCTAGAGATGGATGATGGTGATGGTCACACCACAATGTGAATGTACTTAAGGCTACTGAACTGGACGCTTAAAAATGGCTAACATGTTAAATTTTGTGTCTGTGTATTTTACCACAGTTAAATTTTTTTTTAATATCCACTCATAGCTAGTGGCAGCCAAACTGGGCAGTGCGACTCTAAGAATGGTCCCAAGGATGGCTCTGATGACCACCTCAGAGCTCACGGTCTTTCCAAAGAGACCATCATCCCCTCCCCGCGTGCACAGCCCGATGCTTCGAGCGGTGGCGGCCGCTTGTCCAAGTCAGAAAGCCACGGCCAAGAACTCGCTGGACCCTGCAGGCAGCCAGGCAGGCACCAGTCTGTCAGCTTGCATCCGGAGGGCTGGAGGACAAGTGCGGCACTCACTGGATAGCTCTGTGCTGCTGCGCGCGCTCAGTGTCCGGGCCCCGGGGGGCTTCCACTCCACTGGGCAGGGAGACGGAAGGAAAGCTGTCACGCGTGCCCAGAGGCTGCAGTGACACCAGGAGACAGTGGACAACAGCTGAGAGTGGGGGCGCTGGGCTTCCGGAATGGAACAGTCCCCCCAGAGCCCATTCGGTAAGGTGGGATCCACCTAACCAGGGGCAGAGTCTCTGCTCCTGTTCGACTCTGTATGCAAACGCCAAACTTTCTAGGGGTGAACTGACTTTCTGGGGGTGAACTCCAGTGAAAGGAGTTAAACGAGAGTCAGGGCATCTTGGATCAAGGTGCACACCCCCATCCCCCACTCTGTCGTGCACTCTTTCGGTCCCATGCTCTTTTCCTCAGTAGGCACTCAGCACAGTGGAAACTCAAAAAGTATTTGGGATACCTTTTGCGAGGCGTTTAGAGCACAGAACTAGAGTTGGATCACACAGGTTTGAGTCCTGGCTCTGCCACTTACTGTATGTTCTTGGGTGAGTTACTTAACCCCTCTGTGCCTCGATCTCTCTGTGGTTTTATCCACAGAGACAATGAAATCAGTTCATGTATGTAGGACAGTACTGGCACTTTGTAAGTGGAATAAAGCTGCCAGGAAGTCAACTTTCCCAGGTCATACAGTGAATGCTGGAGGGAGGATGCTCTAGGCATTAAATACGAAGTGCACCCCCAGAGGTCAGAGGTTGAATTCCAAAGTGCATTCTGGATGTAGGGAGCTGAATGGTGACCCCCCCACAAAATGGGTCTATGTCCTAATTCATGGACCCTGTGAATGTGACCTTATTTGGAAAAACGGTCTTTGCAAGTGTGATTAAGAATTTGAGAGAAGCAGCTTATTCTTGGATTAACCAGGTGGGCCTTAAATGCAGTCACATGTATCCTTATAAGAGAGAGGCAGAGTTTTGAGAGAGAAGAGGATGAGGTCATGTGACCACAGAGGCCGAGACTGGAGGTGTGGCCACAAGCCAAGGAACGCCCGGAGTCACAAGAAGCTGGAAGAGACAGGGAACGGGGTCTCCCCTAGAGCCTTTGGAGGGAGCACGGCCCTGCCGAAACCTCAATTTCAGACTTATAGCCTTCAGAACTGTGAGAGGAGGCTGCCCGGTAAGAGAAAGCGCAGGATGCTAGAAAATCTTAAATCCGTTCAATGCAGTTAGATAGGACACAGGTGAGGCGGGCAAAGGCCAGATGACACAGAGTCCCCAATGCCCTGCTAAGAGTGACATGTCCTCTTGGGAGGACTTTACAAGGGGAACAGCTTGGTTAGATTTATATTCTGTACAGTTAAGGATTCACTTGATGAGGTTAGGGTGTTCAAAACCCTGCGTATTCGAAAGAAAAGAAAGGTCCTTGCCTCATTACTGTGAGATAACCTCTGGGCCTTTAGAAGATGCTGCCTGATAAGAGTCTTTGTACACTTGGGGTCTTGGGCCAGGCAGCTAGTTTATGTAACAATGCGATTGATGGTGAATGCCTATTTGTGTTCACTGGAGGCCTCAGGCTATGCTGTATCTGTTTGATCTCTGGGGTGGTGACTAAGCAGTTAAAGCCAGTCACACGGGTGCTCTCTACCTACGTGATTGAGCTCCAATAAAAACCTTGGACACCAAGGCTCGGGTGAGCATCCCTGGTTGGCAGTACACCATGCGTACTGTCACACGTCATTGCTGGGAAAATTGCACACTGTCCACAGGATTCCACGGGGAGGGGACAACTGGAAGCTTGTGCCCGGTCTCTCCCAGATTCTGCCCTAAGCACCTTTTACCTTGTAGATTTTCACTGGTATTCTTTCACTGTAAGAAACTATAACTGTGAGTATCAGAGCTTTTCTGGGTCCTATGAGCCTTTCTAGCAAGTCATTGAACCTGAAGGTGGTCTTGGAAGCACCTGCCACAGTCTTATAACCATAAAGCTGCCTCCGACCAATGAGACTCCTGTTCTAGTCGCATGTTAAGAGAAAGCAATGCCATTCGACACATCTTCAGAAGTGCTGCTTGCTTGCCAGGCACAGGGCTTTCGTGAACTCAGACAAAACTGGTGCCTGCCTCCAAGTAGCTCAGAAGATAGAGGACAAGATAGAAAGGAGGTCACATCAGTATGCCGAGTGCTTTAATGGCAGGATGTATGATGTAAGGCTAGTGGGCTCATTTTATTCTTTAACTTTTGGTTAGGGATGGAGACAACTCCCAGTATCCAGCTTACAGATTAAGTTGATGGTGGTGTGTGTGTGCGCGCGTGCGTGCGTGCTGTTTATCTCAGGGGTTAAGGAAGTAAAATGGAGCAGCCAATGCTGCATGGGCCAGAATTGAGTCTCAGAGAGAATTTTCTTTGAGAAGCCCCACCTGGAGCTATGCGGCATTTTGGGTACCCAGAGCTACTCCAAGAAATAAATGAGGCTCCTTGCCAATGTTGCATAAAATCTGAAACACCGGAAATCCGCATCACACCCTGACTTCTCCACCCCATTCTGCCCTACAGGAAGGCCCCTAACAAGGCTTCCTTGCTCTCCCTTCCCTTTCACACCAGCCTCAGTAACAGTCAAAATAGCCAATACATGCCAAGCAAGCGTGGCGCTAGATGCTCTGCTTTTTAATATAATCCACACAACAGATTTCCATTCTGGCAATACAGCAGGCCAGGTAATCAGACTGACCCTCTTGCCGAAAACAATCACGAATCCTGCATAAAACCCTAAGACCCTCTTACCGAAGCACTGAAGGCTGACAATTTAGTAGATCGTTATCAGCCCCTAATTTAAGTGAAATCAGGAACCTCTGGGAGGCGAGCAGAACATCAAAGCCACTTTTGCTGAGGACATCTCCCTAACTGAGAAAACCGCTTCAGTTTCCATGGCCTCTACTGCTTTAGGGTAATCATCTGGAGTATATTTACTCCATCTTCCCATCCCAAGAGATTTGGGGGAAAGTGACTTTGGCACTCAGCAGAGAAAAAGAGAAATAAAAATCTTGGAGAAATGGTAACCACAAGCTGGCCTTTTGCAGACACTGGTGTCCTAAATTCTCAGCATGTGGGTGGTCCAAAGTGTATGGTGGCCCTGGGACGGGGGCACCCTAGACATCTGGAATAAGTACCCACAGATCTTCCAGGGGAGAGTACCTTCATCTCAGCCTCGAAGACCTCCCCCAACACTGTTCCACGGAAAATGTGCTTCCCACAATCAAAAATGATAAAACACTCCAGGGAACAAGAGACAGTAGAAAAAAAGCCATGAAGAATTTAGATACTTAAGTTATCAGACACTGATTATAAGATAATTCTTGGCATATTATGTTTAAGGAAATGTCAGATGCACCTGAAATACCTATAGAACAATTCTCAATCAGGGCTAATTTTGCTCCTCAGAGGATGTTCGGCAATATTTGAAGTCATTTTTGGATGTCACCCCTGCGGAACAGATGCTACTGGCATTTAGCGGCTAGAGAGTGCTCAATACCCTACAGCATACAGGATGGTCCCTCACAGCAAAGGATAATCTAGCCCAAAATGTCAGTAGTGCCGAGGTTGGGAAATCCCACTGTAGAACAACCAAACTACTGCAAAAGATGGAGCGAGTTTGAAGAGGACCAGCTAGAACTCCCAGGGAGGAGAAATTTAATACTAGGAATTAAAAACTTAATGGGTGTGGTTAATGGCAGATTAGTCACAGGGAAGGAATCAGTAAGCCGAAGTGAGGCAAGGACAGTTATTCTCCTCATTTGACAAATGGGTAAATTGAGGCACGCATAACACCAGCATCTTGCTGGGAGGAAGTAAATCGCAAACCAACATCTGCCTGCCTCAAGATCCGTGCTCCTAAACACTCTGCCATTCTATTTAAACCCAAGAGAATGGTTTCCTCTCCCCGCCTGGGTCTGAATTTCTTTCCCACTTGCTATTTTCTTTGGCAAAATATTTTGAGGAAAATAGAATTTGTCTAAAATGCCTGACAGAAGAAAGACACATTGTGTTGCATTAGCACGCAGGGAACAATGCCTAGGGAAAAAAACATAGCGATTTCCATCTCTAAAGCGTTTACCTTCCATTAACTAATTACTTCCCACAGTTTACGGCAAAGGGGCTTGGAGCGTTTATACAGACAAAGAGAAAATGGAAGAAATGCACCTGTAAAAGCCACCCGCCTACCAGCCCCTGGAGGCGGGGAGGCCGGGTCCAAGGCCACCCCAAATTTGCAACCCAGAGTCCTTACTGCAGGACCTTGTACAAGTCACTTAACCTCTCTGTGCCTCAGTTTCCTCATATATAAAACGTGGATAATAACAGCTCTTGCCTTACAGGCTCTTTGTGAAGATTAATGACCTGAGATTTTGAAAAGGGCTCAGAACAGTGCCTGGCTTATAGTAAGTGCCAGTTGTCATTTGTATCACAATTTAAAAGATTTATGAGGCTGCTGAGAGCAGTGTGGCCAGACAGAGGTTCCACAAGGGCAGGCACCAGGCCACTGTGCTGTTGACCACTGTGTCCTCAGGGCCTGGCACGGAATAGGAAGTCAGTATGTGATTTTTGAACGAAGAATTTCCCCTTTACTTGCCAATACTGTCTCCAAACATAATGAAAACCATGACTCCCATTTACCGAGAATTTACCCTGGAGCAGGCCCCCTGTTAGGTATATGACATCCTTACAACAATGTTTGGAGACAGGTGGCATCATCCCATTTCACAGATAAGGAAACTGAAGGTCAGAGAGGCCCCACAGCCAGTGAGTGAAAGAGCCAGAATTTTTACCATGTCCACCCTGATGCCCAAATCTAAGTGCTCAGCCATTTTCTGCCTCCTGGACTCTTTCTTCAATCTGACCACGGTCACGGATTTCACAGCCAACTCACATGCCCTGAGAGCCTTCTTGCTTCTATTTCTTTGTTTCTCCTTCGACCCTGTATCTTTGCCTCTTCTAGGCTCATTCTCTGCTTCTTATGAGAGGAGAAATTTAGTTCAGTGCCTCGGTTTCCCTGCTCATAAGTGGGGGATAATAGTGGTGTCTTTTTTATAGAATGGCCTTCAGGATGGGTGAACAGTGTCTCACGCAGACCAGGTCTCCATAAATGCAACCCACTCGTGAACTAATATCCGCCCACCTCGACCCTGGGATTCACACCTTCCAACTTGCTGGGCTGGGTCTTTTATTTTCCCCAGGCTGACTTACCCAGCAACTTCTCCTCAAAGCCTCTGTTCCCGTGTGCATGCGCATGCATGCGCATGTGTGCACACATGCACGCACGCACACACACATGCGCACACACACACACACATCATCATCATCTCTTTTTGCAGCCTCTTCAGCCACTAAAATTAGCTCCATCTCTAATCCACGTCCCCAGTGCGCCTGTCCTGGTTTCTCTGGGCTCCCAGCCACTTGCGATATTGTGTCTCAGACGCCACACACTGCCTTCCTGATGCCACAGCCGTTGCCTAAAACAAAGGGTATTTTGAGATACCGGAGCGGGTGGGGTGGGGAGGAAGGAATTTCACACATGTTCCTCTCGGTGTGTTTTAAAAAAGCTGACACAAGAGCCGTGTGCCCCCCACGGTACCCTCACCCCTATTTCTAGTTTCAAAATGTCAGAGGAAAGCTTTAGTCAATGAGACCCCCCAGGACCCCAGTGAGTTAAATCTTGATTTTTCAAAAATAGAGAACAATGATCCAGCAATGCTACTTCTGGGTTTACACTCAAAAGAATTAAAAGCGGGGACTCAAATAGATATTTGCACAACCGATGTTCATAGCAGCATGATTTGCAATTGTTAAAAAGTGGAAGCAACTCAAGTGCCCATCGATGGATGAATGGATAAATAAAATGTGGTGCACACAGACAATGGAATACTATTTAGCCTTTAAAAGGAAAGACATTCCTGACACACGAAAACACGAATGAACTTGAGGACACTGTGCTAGTTAGATAAGAAGGGCAAATACAGTATGATTCCACTTATATGAGGTCCCTAGAGGAGTAAGATTCACAGAAAGTAGATTAGATGGTGGGTGCCAGAGGCCAGTGGAGGAGGATGGGGAGTGAGCGCTTCACGGGGACAGAGTTTGGGAAGATGAGAAAGGTCTAGAGAGAGACAGTGGTGATGGTTGTATAACGATGTGAATGTACTTACTGCTACTGATCTAGACACTTAAAAATGGGTAAGACGATAAATCTTAGGTTATGCGTATTTTACCACAATCAAAATTTCCTAAAAAAGGAAGATGAGTGAGGCCAACTGGTCAGGAGGAAGCAGATCAAGGCATGTGGCGAAGGAGAGCAAGTGCCTCGGAGGATTACGCAGGGGTAGGCGCCCTGGACGCCCCTGGAGCATCTTCTGGGACAATTCACTCCATGAGCGATTTATTGAGCAGCTACTATGTGCCAGTCCCTGTTCTAGGCTCTGGGACACAGCAGTGAACAAAATAAACAAAAGTCTCACCTTCATGGAGCTGATATTCTAGTGGGGGAGATAGAAAGTAACCAAGATTTTAAAAAATCAATGTGGTTTAGCATGTGCTCATCAGGGGTGTGGAGGGAGTGGGAGTGTCAGGTCAGTGACAGCTGTGAAGGACATCTGGGCAAAGACCCAAAGGAAAGGAGGGTGGAGTCATGCTGAGACCTGGGGGAAGCGCATTCCCAGCAGAAGGAGGAACGGCCTGCGCAAAGGCCCTGAGGCTGGATGGTGCTCGGTGTGTTTAAGGAACAATGAGGAGGCTGTGGCTACAGCTGAGTGGGTGAGGAAGAGAGTTAGGGGAGATGAGGACAGGGCGGGGACAGGGCAGAGCATAGGGGGCCTTGCGGGCCATGGGGAGGACTTGGGTTTTTTCTCTGAGTGAGGTGGGAGCCAGAGGGTTCTGAGCAGAGGAAGATCATTCCCAGACCCAAGAGCTCACGTGCGCCCCCTGGTGGCTGTGGAGGGAACAGCCTGTGGGGAAAGGGTGAGGTGGAAAGTTAAGAGACAGGGATATATGTAGGGTGAGCCATGGTGGGGGCGGGACCAAGGTTGGGCAGCACCAAGGTTGGGCAGCGATGGCAGTGAGAAGCGGAGGGATTTCTGGGTAGATTGTGAAGGTGCAGTCAACAAGACTTGCTAATAGATCATTTGAAGGGGATCAAGAAAAAGAGGAGTAAAGGGATGCCCTGAGATGCGGGGCCCCAGCACCTGGAAGAATAAAGCCTCTTTTATCGATATGGACAAGTTGGCAGGTTTGGGTGGCAACGATCAGAGTTTTCTTTAGAGTCATACTCGATTCAACACCTCAAACATCAGAAGAAGATGGACCACGGAGATGTGGAAACCAGCTTGCACCCAGAGCCTTGGGTGAGGACCTGAGGGTGACTTTCATCTGGCCAAGAGGTACAGGCTTGAGCCCTGGTCCTTGGGGGGTCTCATCTTCCAGTGGGGATGCTCACAGCCCCAACTTCAGAATCACTGTGAGGTACGCATGAGACATGTACGCAAAGGGTTCAGACAGCCACTGGCACACTACAGTGCGTGGCAGATGAGAGTAACTGTTATCACTAGCAAGAGGAGGGTTCCCGTGCAGCCATCTAAACTCTCCAGGGCAGGTGGCTGGGAGTCGATCCAGGAGCCAGGCCTCCTCACCGACACCCCACTTCCGCCACTTCTTCGCCACGTGGCTTGGGGCAAGTTCTCTAGCATTTCTGAGCCTCAGTGTTCTCATCTGCGAAATGAGAGTGTTGATAGCTCACACTTTAGGGGGAGATGGGGACCGAAATGAGATGGTCTTTGTAAAGTCCTTACAGCAGATAGCCTGGTCACAGCAAGCATTACATCCACAGTCACTATAATTACTGATATCTTTATTTGCCCTGTGAAATAGCTGTGATAAGCCCTCTAATACAGATGATGAAACAGGTTCAGAGAGACGAGAAGGTTCGCCAGAGGTCAGCAGAGTCGTGGAGGCAAGAGGGCAGGACCCGACTGCCAGGGTTCACCTCCCAGCCCCACAACTCGCCCTTGGCAATCCCTCCTCTGGCCCGTCCTTTCTTCCCAGCTGTATAATGAATGGGGACAATGACAGCACCTACTAAGAGGGAGATACCGGGAGGATTAAACGAGATAATTTACTCAAGTGTTGAGAACAGCACCAGGCACACATGGTGAGTTCTCAGTGAATGTCAGTGTTGACTGTAACGGATGCAGGTCCCACAGCGGGATGCGGGGGAATCCCACGTCTGTCTGACCCCAGGGTCCCGCTCTTGATCGCCGAGTTTTGTCACTGAACCTACAATTTGAAAACAGGCAAACCTCTGCCGCGGCTCTGGAGAAGACTAGAGAATGGGAAATTAGGGGCTGTTGCCCTAGCCCTTGCATTCTCGGAGCACCTATGGCTTCCCAAAATGTCCCTGTGGCTGGCACAGCCCCAGTGGGAGGCTGGATTGGGAGCAGATTTTGGCTGCTCCTGAGTCTGGGCTTTCTCTATTCTTTCTCTCCTGCTTCAGAGCAGCAAGGCTGGAATTAAGGCTATTCCGTTCTTCCCACCATCATCCCTCAGCAATGTCTAGGCAATGCTACCAGAAGGCATGGTTTCCTCTACTACCAGCTAACCATCCATCCATTCATTCACTCACTCACTCACTCACTCACTCACTCACTCACTCATTCATTCACTTAGTTACTCAAAAGATGTTCATTGAGCCTCATTCTCAGGGTCTGTACTAGTCTCTGGGTTCTGTCTTTGCCTTCCAGAGGAAGATCAGCAATTAACCCAGGAAACAATGGTGGGTGGGTTCACATAGATGCCACCAGATGCCCATAAACAGGGGACCTAAGCCGGCCATGCGATGGGCATTGGGCAGGGAGGTCAGGAGGGCTTTCAGGGGACAGAGATCATTAGTTCTGTAAATATGTACTTCTTTGAGTTCCGTGAGTGGCCGCCTGGCACTTCAGTCCCCCACTAAGACCCCTGGACCTTGCCATGACGTTTGCACAAGAAGAGAATCATTTTTCTTTTTTTTCTTTCGTTACCCCAAAGATATTCTCCTAAATTTAGTTCTAGATGTTTTAATGTTGTTCATGTAATTATTATGAAGCTATAGTGTCTCCCTTTTGGTTAAACACTTTTTAGGAGCAGAAACACATACAGCAAGCAGTCCCCCTTATCTATGAGGGATATGGCCCGAGACCCCCGTACACCAAAACCTCGGAGAGTACCCAACCCTAAGTGTACTACGGTTTTTCCTATACATATATACCTATGGTAAAGTTTAATTTATAAATTAGGTACAGTGAGATATAACGAGAATAACCAATATAGTACAACGATTAAAACAATACACTGCAATACAAATATGTGAACGTGGCCTCTTATTAAGTTGAGAATTCTCACCTTTTTTACCCAAAGGAAGTACTTTATGGCTTCTCTTTGGCATATCCAAATTGCCGGCATCACTTCTCTTGTGCTTTGGGGGCCATTATTAAGTAAAATAAGTGTTACTGAACACAAGCACTGAGGTACCATGACAGTCAGTCTGATCACTGAGACGGCTACTAAGTGACTAACGAGAGAGGACTGTCCACAGCTCGGACACGCTGGACAAAGGGATGACTCACATCCCAGGTAGGATGGAGCAGGACAGTGGAAGACTTCACTGAGCTACTCAGAATGGCATGCAATTTTAAACTTATTAATTGTGTATTTCTGGAATTTTCCATTTAATATTTCTAAGGTAGACCACGGGCAGCTCAACCCTTGGAAAGTGAAGCCATGGATAAGGGGAAACTACTTTGCTCAGGAGTGCATATTCTGTGCATTTAGTGAAGTCACATCCAACTGGCATTTATCAACAACGAATTCAACTACATAACCTTGGGGCAACAAGAGAGAAATGCAATTAATTTAAATGGCATTCGCAGTCTTCCTATTATTCCAGCCAATGAATTTGTGACTTTACATAAATGTGAGACAGACAACATCGAACTGATATTCTTCCACTGATCTTAGTTCCCATGTAACTCTCCAAGTGCTAGCATCTCAGCGTGTGGCTTATGATTTTAGTGTTTAAAAGATGTCAATTCCATATCTAACATGTCTTCCAAAGCAAAACAAACCACTTATTCTCGGGGTGGGGGGTGGGGGAGGCTCTTTTTGAGTTGGTCAGTGCCCATGTGACCCGGGATGTTAAATACTTTCAATACCACGTCTAAGAAAGAGCCAGACACAGAGAAGAGAGCATATTCCAAACACTGGCAACAACAGGTGCAAAGGTCCTGGGGTGAATGAGCACGCACGCTGATAGAGGATGCTGGGATCCTTTTCATTATTTTTTTTCGTCTAAAATGCAACAGTGGACAGAAGGAAGCCTAGCTCTGCAGCGGGGTGGACCTGTGTGCAAATACTGGCTCCGGGACTGTGTGATTTTGGAAGAGAAACTTCTCTCTGAGTGTAGTTTTCCTCATCTGTGACAATATTCATAGTTCTGTGGGGAGGCTTGAAGGTGATAAGGTATGGACAGGGCCTGGCACACAGCAGGTGCTCAATTAATGCCAATTTCCTGTCTTTGAGGTTGACCTTCCCCACTGGCCTGGGTTCTCATGAACCTGGAATTGCAGGAGGGAAGAGACGTGGAGGTAGCTAAAAACGGAGGCAGAAACAAAAAGAAAGAGTTGGGGTGGGAAGAAGGGTAGAGAAAAGGTCTTCACAGAGATGACCATCAGCCTGGCCTCTGTCCCCATGCCTCCCCTGCACCCAAGCCGATAAAATTGGAACAGGGTTTCTACCTAGCTCTGATCAGGAGCAGGTGATATTTAAAAAAAAAAAAATCAAAAGCCCCACAGAGAGTCAGGACGCATGGCTGTGAACTACGCTGGGTCAATGTGGTTGGCAAGAAATCTGTTCTTTCGCTTCAACCGCCTGTGAGGGCTCAGAGCTCAGATATCAAATTGAGATTTGATAAAAGATGAAGGCATCTGAAGAGGCTGTGTCATCTTCCCCACTTTTATTTCCCAGGTGGCTAAATGATGGGCCCTGGGTTCTCAGCAGAACCTTTGCTGGCATTTTCTGTCCCTTTCACTGTGTGAGTGACATGGTAATAACACATCACCATTTCTGTTTCTTCCTAAGAGTCAGGAATGAAAAGGAAGGGGAAGACGTGGCACCACTGGCTAACAGAAGTCGGGGGATGGGAATCGGGGCCCCCATGGCCCCAATGAATAACTTTTTGGAGACACGCCCTTTGCAATGTGATGTGTGGCTTCTTCCACTAAGAGACAGGGTCTCTTGCCCCACCCCTTGAATCTGGACTGGCCTCATTGCCTGCTTTGGCCAACAAGGACCAAAGTGAGAGTGTGCTGTTCCTGACACTAGCTCTCTAGAGGTCTGTGCACTTCTTTCTCCTAGAAGCCTGCTCCTGCCATGTCAGCAAGCCCACGCTAGCCTGCTGGAGGATGGGACATCACGTGGAGCAGCGTACAGTGGTCCCAGCTGAGGCCATCCTAGACCAGTCTACAGCCAAGCAACACCCAGACAGGAGAGCAACCCACGGGTTCCACCCAGCTGAGCCTCGCCTACACTGTCAACCTGCAAATCATGAGCTAAGTAAGTGCTTCTCACTTCAAGTCACTGGGTTTAGGGTTTTTATTTTTGTTATGCAGCACCGCTATGAAATATGTAACTGGTACAAAGGGGCATACAGAAGAGAGTTATAAAGTGAATTAAGACGAAGTTTTAAAATAAAATGTTCTGACTTTAAATTTACCCTCTAACCGTATAGAAAATCAAAAGTTAGAACAGTTTCTAGAATGGTTAGAGAAGTTATATACTAGGGAGGGGGAAGGGAGGGGGTACATAGGGTCAAAAGGGGTCAAATATGGGGTGACAGAAATAAATCTAACTATGAGAGGTGAACACATAATGTAAATATATATATTCCTTACTGTTAAAATGTACAGCTGAAATTTATGGGATTTCATTAACCAATGTCACCATAAAAAAAATAATAAATTTATTTAAAAAAGAAAGAAAGAAAAGTTAAATACTTTCTCAGGCTCTCCTGGAGCTGGAGGTAGCCTTGTGACATATTTCTGGCCATGAGATGTAGAAGCTCGATGGATGGTTTTTGGGAAAGGTTTCGCTTTGCCTGATACAAAACTTGGTAGAGCTGGATGGAGTCATCTCATCCCTGCTTTTTTCTGCCTTGAATGTGGACATGATGCTAGGAGCTCCAGCAACTATTTTGCAACCATGAGATAAAGGCCGAAAGAATAAGAGATGCCAGCCAATGCCAGCCAGTACCCACCCCAGACTTTTTGTAACATGAGAAAGATTAGCTCCTGTTTGTTTAAGCCACCACGAGTTGGATTTTGTCTCTCACCACCCTAGGCACTCCTAATACATGCTTCAAACATTCCCCCATTCCCAGGCCACACAAGACTCTACAACGGGACTTCAGAAACCACATTTCTCCTCTTTTTCAGGCATGAACATAACAGGTTGCTGTGTTATACTCAGTGGAGGGGCTACCCCGTTGATGAAATTCTCATTTCACACGGGGAGAAGCCCGATTTGCTCATTTCTCCCTTTCTGGAACAAATTCTACTCATCGTCACCAGCCACAGACAATAAAAAATGTTGCTAACTCATCCCCAATCCCGGGTCCTAGAATCCATCTGGATCCTGTTTGGCTTTTCTGTTTCAAATTTCCACATGCCTTTGATTTGCTCTGACCTCTGCCGTTCTCCTCAAAGAAATCCTATGACCCACCAGGCCAGGAAGGAGAGAGTTCTTTGTTTCCAGAATATCAGCGGAGCCCAAATTCCCCAAAGGTCCAAGGTCTGGCTTTCAGCTGCTCCTCATTTATTCTTTCCAGCAGCTGTTATCACTTCCCATTTGGGGCAAACAGCATGAGCTTTATTTCCTTCTCATGGCTGATGCCTAGAGATGAACTGATTCTCAAAATGCTTCACCGGGAACCTAAGCAGTTGAGCAACAATTCATGGTAGATTGAGGTAAGTGTAGCCTGAAAGGCCAATGCTGTGGATGCTGGGCCTGTGTCCCGCATCGCTCACTACAAGCATCTATGACATTCTGGCCACAGAAGCATGCTCAGCCTGAACGCAGGGCAACAAGCTGGGAGAGCCAGAGAGCTCATGCTCCAGAAGGATCCCCTGTCCTAGCTCCCTCACACCTTAGCGGGGCTAACTCTGAGGGGCGTGTTCTGCTTGGCTCCCAAAGTTCTCCAGAGAGATTAAGCAAGTGCTGGTTGCCTACAGCACTAGCTCATTTGCTGACGCAACCTTTACCAGCTGCCTTCCCTTCCCTATCTTAGTCCTGTATTCCACAATCTACGTTTCCTGGGGTCTCCAAATTACTGGCCCTCAAATCTTTGTCTCAGGGTCAGTTTGGATTCTGGGTTGCAAAAACTAGAACCTGACTGGCTGTTTTAGGCATAAAGGAGATTTTTAGAAAGCTCAGTTAATCAACAGGAGGCCAGAGGAGGGGGCTTGGACAACGGGCAGGGGCAATGCGGCCACACCGACTGTCACTGCAGCAGGCTGCCACGAAGGAATCCGGAACCATCCCTTCATCTTTGAATCACTTACTCTGTTTTCACATTCCTGAGTGGGGAAGCATGTGACTGTTTGAATTTCAACCACATGCCTTAACTGCCAAGGGGTGGAGGGAGGGAGAACCCCCTCCCCCATGCAACCTTCAAACTGTGAGTGAACTGGGGTCCTAGGATCCAGCAGTGACATACAAAGGCGGGAGTCTCCCCAAATTGGGTCCCTAACTATGAAGAGCCAATGTTCTCTATACTTAACTAACTGGTCTATGGAACTGGGCCTGAAGAAGTAGTAATAATTATTATCATCATTATAATTATAGTTATTAGTCTTGTAATAGCTAATATCACTGAACACTTATTCTGTGCCAATTTCTAAGAGCTTTACAGGTATTACCTCACTGAATCCTACCTTTTGACTAGGTAGAATTATTATTCCCATTTCACAGATGAGGAAACTGAGGCCCAAAGAAGCACCACACCTCTCCCTCTTTCTTCAAACCAGGCATCGGTAAATACCATCCATGAACCTAACCCTCTACACGTCATTATTAACTCATTAATCTTTAAAACAACTCCACAAGAGGAGTGTTATTCCTGGTTTCCAAATGAGGAACAAAGATTCAGGGAGGTACAGTCACTCGTCCAAGGTCATACAGCTTGGAAATGGTGGAGCTGGGTTTTGAGTCTGTTCAAACTCCAAAACCCACAGTCTTAAACTCCATGTGTGTACCCCGGCTGCCCTCTCATCTAGAGCCGCCCACACAAGGAGCAGCCAGGTTCCAGAGCAGTGTTGCAACTTGAAGGCTCTACATGAGTACCTGTCAAAGTAGGCTTCATATCTGAAACCATAATACATCAGACATGTCACTCCCAAGAAGAGATCACCCAGAGTCATACCTCAACTTCTGCTTTCCTGCTGGGTCATATCCCACCTCTACGAGACAGAGCTTCTCAACTGAATTTCTTGCCTCTACTGAGTAAAACCGTCCCAAGTGTACCCTCCACGTTCCATGAGGATCTGTCCAGATGTTTCAGTATGATGTAACCAGGAATTTATTTATGGAGAGATACATAATAATGTATGATGCCCATTTTCATCATGTTTCTAAACATGCCCATCACCTCACTCTTCTGAAAAAGATTTCTGTAAAGGAGAAGAAGAAGACCCAGGAAATCAAGCTATTCCCCAAATGGGACCACCTAACCCATTACACCTCTGGTACAGATGGTAGAAACTGCCAGATGTCTCCTCTTTCCTTTCTTTGCCAAACTTTCCAAACAGGAGGGTCAAGCTTACTGCTTTCTTTTCACAGCCCCAAGTACAACCTTCTTTTCTTCTTCATTACAAAGCCCCAAAGCCCCAGAGGGTTTCTTCTCTCTTCTGCTGCCATGGACAGAGCTGACTGCACTTGCCTCTCTTCCTATCTACCTGTCCACATCTCCCATTTCCTTCCCTCCTCCTCTTCCTTCCTCTGGTCCCCAAGCGCAGGTGCTTCTCTCACCCCGAGTTCCTGTCTGTCTCAGCATCAGGCCCACAGGGCTCAGTCACTTTCCAGCTTTAATCAAACTCTCTGAAACCTGCACAGGCCAGTCAAGCTTCACTGTTCGTACATCTGCCCACTAAACATTTCCTCTTCGACATCATGCAGGAACCTTGAAGGATCGAAACAAGTTCTCACTAGAACACCCTGTGCCCCTGCAAGGGCACCACCATATACCAGTCAACAGTCGATTGTCATGTTCGGGAATGTTCTTTTTTTCTGGTGAAACGGCCCTTAAATCCATCTTTTCCTTATTTCCATTATCATCCCAAATCATCTTGATTCTATGACTTAGTCTATCACAGTCAAGAATTCTCTCCCTTTCTCCCCTCCCTCCCCCTTTCCCCTCTCCTTTTGACTATATTTTATTGAGACCCTACTATGTACTAAGAAATACCCTATCTAATCATCACCTCAACCTAGTGAGGTTAATACTAATATGAGCTTCATTTAACAGATGAGTAAAATAAGAACTAGGGACACTAAAACATTTGCCCAAAAGTCACACATCTTCAGAGTGGTAGAATCGGGATTTGAACCCATATCCAAAGTAAAGAACTTAACTAGAGAGTCTTGTGTCATGAAATTCTGTGGCGGCCTTCGAATGTGCCTGTGAAAATAAAACAACCATGGCCTGTGCCTCTTCAGTACCCAAAACCCCCTAAAAACGAAAAAACAAACACCCCCTACCAAACCAACCAACCAAACAAAAAACCCTTGACTCCTAAAATCAAAGCTTCTTAGGAATGAAGGGGCTCTTGGGAGTAAAGAATTTGGTACTCTTTAGCCTATGATGTCTCCAAAAGAGGTTTAAAAATAGGTGAATTACACACTTAAGAAATATACTCCAGCTGCCTGGTTCAGTGTGCAACCTGCACAACCATACACAGCCATACACAGCAGGCCTGAGATACACTCCTGCTCAGATACTCCTTCCACACAAACCTGTACATATCTGTGCCACCTTATTAATGCCAAAGTAGCTAACAAAGCTGACTCCTAAGGAGCTGTAGTCCATTTAGAGCTACAACACTTAAGACAGACCATAATGGTGGGACCATGATTATGGCCAGGCATATTGTAGCCACAGTACATGTAATGGTCAAGTCAACACTTCTACTGCACCATCTCATCGAGACCAGCTGACTGACATGGGCCCTCAGGCAGGGACCTCTCTGCCTCGAGAAGCAGTTTATTTTACAGTAAAACTGACCTCAATGTTGGCAGGTCCTAGGTACCATTGATTTACTCAGTGGAAAACATTTATTGAGCATCTGTTGTTTGCCAAGCACTATTCTAGTTACTGGAGAATACAACCATGAGCAGAAGAGACCAAATTCCTGCTCTCGTGGAGCTGACCTAGGGGAGTAAAGTCTTGAAGATGAGGGAATAGATCGAGCAGAAAGGCATACCAGGCAGAGGGAACAGCAAGGGCAAAGGCCCCGAGGTGAAAACTTGCCTGAAGTGTTCAAGGTATAGTGAGAAGTCCAGTGCAGCTGAAGCAGAATGAATGAGGAAGAAGGTAGGGGGTGACGAGAGTGGAAAGGGATGAGGGCAGGTCATTCAGGTCCTTGCGGGTCACAGTGAGGACTCTGGCTTTTGCACGAAGTGAGATGGGAACCATGGGAGGGATATGAGTTGAAAAGTGATCTGATCTAATTTATGTTAAAAGGATCCTTCTGGCCGCTTGTGTTGATAACAGGCTGTTGAGGAGGAGGGCAGAAGCAGAGAGACCTGGACGGAGGCTGCTTCAACAACCCAGCCGAGCAATGCTGATGGCTCAGCTGCAGGTGGTGGCAGTGGAGACGGGAGATACAGTGAGATCCTGTATGTATATTAAAGAAAGAACCTATGGAATTTGCAGAAAGATTGGCTGTGGGCTGTTTGTGAGAGGGAGGAGGTGTCAAGGTTTTTGGCCACAGCCTCTGGCAGAATGGAGCTGCCATCCAATGATATGAGAAGACAGGAAGAGAAAATATTAGGAAGGTACTCAGGAGTTCAGTTTTGGACATCTTGAATGTGAGATGCCTATGAATTCCTCCCTAAGTGGGGACTTTGAGAGAGCTCCAGGTTGGAGATGTTAAGTTTGGGAGATGTCAGCATAGAAGGTATTTAAACCTTTGAGACTGGATGAGATCACCAAGGGGCTCGTTATAGCCAGAGAGGTCAAGAATGGAGGGGCTTTCATTTTCGTAGGATCACCCCACCTTCCAAGTCTCAGCTTTAGCACTCTACTATACAACCCTACCGAAAGCAGTGGCTTTTCACTTCTGGGTCAGGCCCAGGTCCTCTCTGGAGAGCTCTGCCACAACACGGCATCTCCAGGTCCTGTAGCTCCTCCCTGCACAAAGCAAAGCACAGTGTCTCTCACTTGGCAGCCTCTGCCTTGGCCCCAGGCACCCACTTACTTCCCCCGTTCTGCTGAGAGTTCCTCTGCCCTCCAGGCAGCCACCTCCCTGCCCTGGCAAGAAGAGAAAAGTCATTAGCCCTGCAAAATGTAGAGGCAGTGGCCAGATGCCCCTCTGGAGGCAGGCTGGAGTTTGTCATAGCAATTCAAGAGGACAAGACCTCAATCAGCCCCCGAACCTGTGGAGAGTTGGATGGTAAGGTCTTGTCCAGCCACACAGGGAAAATGGCCAAAAAGCTCAGTACAGGGGAAAAAAAAATTCACCTGGCCATCTGGCCCTCACACAGTCCCTCCCCACTCCAGTGCGGGGCGCGGAGGGAGAAAGGACTCCTTTATCCAATAAAGTGTGCTGTGTGCTGTCCAGGGTGCTGAAACATCTAACCCGCTAGGCTTTCAATTACTGCTCCTTGACTTAGTTTGGGAGTCTCTGCGAGCAGATCCACGAAGACAAGGACCTTCGGGAGGTGATCCATGGAATTACAAGGGATAAACCAGAAGTTGGTAAAGGGTGCAGGAATGAATGGGTTTCACTGCGAGCAACTGGGATTCAATCCTGCAGAGAACCCTTTGAGAAGTTGCAAAACACACCTCTGAGTTTTCTATTGAGCGATCAGGAAGCCCAAGGTATTTATACACTGACTCCTTTGCTCATTAGTTAGGAGCTGCTTCTGGGGGTGTTAAGTATCTGTCACGTTGTCTGAACAAGCTCCTGCCATGCTGGAGAAGACCCTCCAACAGTGATGCACAAAGATGAGAGTGTTGGAGGTGCAGAGGTTAGCTTGTGTGAGAACTGCCCATCGCAGCTGCAGGTAACTCAGAGATGGGCTGGAAGAATATTGAGTGGGGTATTGCAGCATCAACCACACCCCCCCCCAAAGGAATTTGTTTTGATGTTCCCTTCAGTTTACCAACTCCCACTTATGAAGCACGCAGAGAGTCCAGGGGCTCAGTTTACAGTATCTACCACATATATGGCCTTCTAACCCCTACCACAGCCAGAGGAAGTAGATGCAATCATGACTCCATTTTTCCAGGTGAGAAAATTGAGGTTCAGAGAGATTAACTCATACTGACAGAACACTCTCTCATTCTGAAACCCAGTTCTTAATCATTGGGCTCTGTCAACCTCTCGTTTCTGGAAAGCTCTTTTGCCCACTTTTTCCTGCTACGGTGGAGCCCAAGACTGGAGAGAAAAGGAAGAATTCCCCTCTGACTTCCCTGGAAAACGTGACTTTAAGAAAACTGTGTAGAACTCAAGAAAATGAATTCTGAATCCAGACCCGCCTGAGTTCGAATCTTGGATCTACTATTTGTGAGGTGGGTGATCTTGGGTGAGTTATTCAACTTCTTTTGAGCCTCACTTTCTTCATCTGTGAAATGGGGATGATAATGTACTGAACTCAGAGGGTTGTAAGAACTAATCGAGCATGTATACATATATGGTATAGCATGTTATAAATGCCCTGTAAGTTCTAGTTTGACAATGTTACCACAGTTATTATAAGAAGCATTATGTTCAAAAGGATATTGAACTGAATATAGCTCTTTGTCTGAACCTAACCCAGGCCCGGGGTTATCCTAGTTTTAGGACAGTGTTCTAGTAGAGTAATTAAGATCCAAATCTATCCTTTACTAGTTTTGGGGCCCCTCGCAAGCAGCTTGACCTCTTTGAGCCTCAGACTTCTCTCTAGAAAAGGCTCATGAAACTGATAATGCACCTAAAATTGTTAATATAGTGCTGGCACACAGTAAGTGCTCAATAAATGATGAGAGTAACAACCACGGCAGCCAACATCATTATCACCACTGTCACTGCTGTTACAAGAGGAGAAACCAGCTCCTGCTGCTAGGAAGTGGGGCGGTTCCTGATGGAACATGGTTCAGCAAATGCCATGACAACCAAACGCTCAGAACAATAAAAAGATCGATGTTCTCTCGATGATAAAACACTCTTAGTGATAAAAAGCATTTGTGCCACAGTGGGGAACCCTTCTGGAATCAAGGGTCCCTGATCCACCAGGGGAGAAATTAATACAGAGAGACATTAAAATGAAATGCAGTTGGTATTTATAGGAGCTGTTAGCTGGTCTTGTGAGTTAGAAGGCTGGTTGTGCTTTGTTGTTATTCTGTTTAGAATGCTGTTTATGTTTGCAGGCTACTCAGGACAGCTGCACGGCAGGTGAAAGAAGGGGGAGAAGGCTGAGGAGTGACTACATGAGTTTGACCAATTAATCAACCCGGAAGAGAGCCTGAGAGGTGTGTGACTCTGATCAAGTCATTTGGACCCCTCTGGACCTCAGTTCAACTGTATAAGAAAAAAGAGGTTACTGGGATTACTCTCTGAGGCTCCCTTCCTATTTCTCTGGAAAGGGGTCACAAGCTGGGTACTTGGGGGGCAGGAGGAAGGAAGAGAAGGCAAGTTCTGATGCCATAACCTGAGGGGTGGCATTTATCATCTATGCCACTCCCACTGCCCCCCAAACCGGGGGTCATCGGTCCCCTGCCTTAGCTGATGTCAGGGCATCTGTCATAGACTCCTGGAATGTTTGACTATCTCTATTAGTGCAATGGTCCCTACCTTTTTAAACAGCTTGGTGAACTTCCTAGAACACTCTATTATCAGAAGTGTTACCATTTTCCAGTTTAGCAACCATGTATTTTACCGAGCAGGTATGCTGCTGAGCCTGTGGATACAAAACAACTGTCTTCGCTCCTACCCTGGCCATGTTCGGTCTCTTTTCTTAACTTGCACAGTTGCACTATTTGAACTCTTAGATGTTTTTATGTATTTAAGCATTAGAGTAAAAGCTCTGATATCTGAGACATATAGACAAGCTTCTCAAATCTTCCTCTTACACATTTTCAGTTTGATGATCAGTCTTTCAAATACAATGAAAGTATGATTTAAAGGGGCTTGATAAAATGACAGTCAGAATTTCCCTGAGGCCCTGAGCTACGCAGAACAAACAAAAAAATCTACGGGTAAGATCTGTTCGCCAAACTTCACACACGGCGGTGGCAGAAACCTTGGTCATCCATGAAAAATGAATGGTGTGTTAATGCTGCGGTCAGCTTAGAAATGAGTTAATCGGAAAGTGCTCATTAAAGTCACCTTTGTCTCAATGTCAATTAAGACATTCAAGTCCCCTCTCCGCCTGGAACATGAAATGAAGAGTTTCTGCATTTCCCCAACATCGACATTGAGCGGAAGGCTAAGCTTGCAGTTTTTCACCTCCTCTTCCTATTCCCAACTTATAAGCCAACAGGAGACTAAACAGCCTCTTGGGATTTAAAGTAATAATTGTGAAGGAGACAGACTCACTGGACAATAAGGAAGGATGGGTGCTTACTGGAGAAGTGAGAAAAGCTAGAGAAAAGAATGCCGGAAAAAAAGAAGGAAAAGGAGACAGGAGTAAGAAAGGAATAGAAACCTACAATAGTGACTCCTTGTAGCTATAGGTCCAGGACTTTCTGAAAACTACATACCAGAAAAATATATATGCACACGCAAATTTCGTATGCCATTTTAGAGAATTTGTGGATGCAACTATGAGCTTCCGTCCTTAGGATCTAGCTGCCCCAGGTTAAGAATTTCTCCTCTAGAGGCTCATCAGATGTCAGGAAACCAGAAAAAAAGACCACCTTATTATAACCAAGGAGCAGATACAAACATGTAAGTGGCCAACTGACCCATCGAGTAGGCACCGTTCAACATACTGATCACTTAGTGAGACTGAATGTGTGATCGAAGGTATTTGAGCTTCTATAGGTGTTTCAAGAACCATGTTATAAAACACCAGGGGTTTTTAAGGCTCCTTACTGCCAGCAAGGTCGAGCCAGCCCCCAGGGAACATAAATTGGCACAACCACTTTGCAGAGCAATTTGGCAATATTTAGTGAAGCTGAGGATGTGTATGGTACACGACTCAGCAATTCCACCCTGGGTATATACCCTAGAGAAATCCACTCTAAGGAACGAAGGGACGGCTTGGTTCAAAATAGCCCAAAGCTGGAAAATAACCTCAGTGGATAAAAACCTGGTAGAATATTTATACCACAGAATACTATGTAGCAGTGAAAATGGGTGAACGAGATCGACTCTTGTCAATCAGATTAACCTCATGTTGAGTGCAAGAGGCAGGGTGTAGAAAAAAACACTTAGAGGGAAACTTAAAGCATGCAAAACAGTACCATTTATATGTGTGTAGACATATAATATATATAAAATAAAACCGTAAATGCATAAATGGAAATAATAAGCAAAACTCAGGGAAGTACTTCTAGATGGGAAAGAGAAAGGAATGGGGCCAGAATAGGGAACACAGGGACTTACACTGTATTGGAAAGGTTCACTTTGATGGCAAGTTGCTCCATCACCTCCCTCCTGCCTTCACCTCCTCTACTCTTTCCTTCTCTCGCTGTGCTCCAGCCACTCTGGCCTCCACTGTTCATCAAACACGGTCCAGCCTCAGGGCCTTTGCACTTGCTGTTCCCTCTGCCTTGTTCTCTCCTCCTTCAACTACCCTCATGGCTCATTCACTCATTTCCTTCAAGGTTTCATTCATAGTATCACCTTTCCAATGAAGTCTCTGGCTCCCAGCCCTCCTGCCCCTTCCCTGATTTATTTCTCTGTGGCCCTCAACACCACCTAACACACTAGATATTTCATTCGCTCGTTCATTCAGTCAGTCCGTCTTTCTTCACCACTGGAATATCAGTTCCGCAAGAAGAGAGAGTTTTGTCTGTTTTATTCACTGCTGTGTCCCACGGCCTGGTGCACAGTAGGTGTACACTAAATAGTCATCGAATAAATATTTACACACATAGGTATTTGGCATATTATCCTCTACTTCTTTTTGAATGTCTGATTAATTTTATTTTACATTTTTAACAACAGAGTCAGCCATTGGGCTATTTCACAGACGAGTTTCCTAGCAAGCTAAGAGAAAAGCACCCACCATGATGACAAGTCTCTGGAACCTGCCAAGGTCCCAAGTCACAGGACTATGGGCACAGCAACACAGGTCCCTCAGGGAACACCCAGCTTGCTAGAGCTGGCCCAGAGCCCTCACGACAGACCTCTCACATCTGACTGCCTCTGCTGAAACAGCCTCATACGACATAGCTCCTGCTGTGAGAAGCAACACTGCACTGAGCAACATACGTGTTCAAAACCTGACCTGTGTGAGCCTAGCCAACACAGCATGGGTGCTAAGACTCATGATATCTGCCAAAAGAGACAAGATCTGAAGCACCAACAGAGCCTAGAGGAGAACTGTGAACTCATAGAGGAAGAACTACAAGGAAGGCCTCCCACAAAGAGAGGCCTTGCAAGAGAAGAGCCAGACTTAGCTCAAGGGAGAAGAGGGGGTGGGCAGAGGAGCCAGAAATCAACACAAAACGTTAATGTCCGTACTGGGAGCTGATAAAGGGCTTTGGGGTCTGTTGGCTGGCCGTTCACCAAATCCATTTCCCTTCCTATCTGTGCAGTCTCACATTCCCCAACTTCCCTTGCAGTCATGTGTGGACATGTGACTGACTTCTAGCCAAGGCATATGACTGGAATATGTGCCAGGTTCCAGCCAGGCTCATACAATCTCTCAAGTATCACCTTCCATGCCCGTTTCTCTTCCATGGTTTGATGTAGACAAGCACAGAGTTCTTGGAAGCTATGGGTCAATAATGAGGAACCACAATGTAGCAAGGGCCCGAGCCCCTCAATCACTGTTGGAGGAGAGAAGCCTGACAACAAGGAACAGCCATTTTGGACTTTTAATGTGTGATAAATTTCTGTTCTGTTTAAGTCATTACCTAGTTTTGGATTTTTTGTTATAGCAGCTAGTGTTACCTTATGCTGGGTCCTTGATGGAAAGTGTATACACATCCACCTTTCAACTAAGGTGCATTGTATACAGATTTGAAAACTCCTCAAAGGCAGTGACTGTACCTTATCTAGTTGGTTTTCTCCACAGTCCTACCACAATCCCTTGTACCCAAAAGTCCTCAACAAACATTTACTAACTTAAAATAAGGGCAAGACATCCCTAAGCAAAGCAAAAGGTCGACACATGCACAATAGTTAAAAACAATTTCTGGAATCATGAGATCTTAGCTTTAAATCCCAGCTCCATCACTTACTAGCTGGGTGATCTGAGGCAAGTTCCCTTTCTGTGGTTACATGGGAATATTAATATTTCCTAATTCATTGGGTTATTGTGAAGATTAAATGAAAGGATGCCCATAAAGCACTTTGGAAGCAGTCGACTCTAATAAGCTATTATTCTAATTGTAACAGAAAGTATCTGCCGTAACATGCAGCTGAGATTTGGAGGTGGGGTGGAAGACAGCAGAAGAACATGGGGCTCAGCCTTCCTGAGCCCAGCCTGGACCACACCAACCATTACAAAGTCCTCATAATTCAAGATAATTCTAAGTAGCACAGCACACTCCACTTACCCTGTTAGCACCACAACGAAGTCCATCACGTTCCAACCATTCCTCAAGTAAGAGCCTTTGTGGAAGGCAAACCCGAGGGCGATGATTTTAATGCCAGCCTCAAAACAAAAAATTCCAATGAAGTACGGTTCTGTGTCATCCTAGAAGGGACAGAGGGTAAGGTCATGGTCTTTGGCAGGATCAGAGCACCAGCCCACCTGGAAATCTGTGCCCACCTCCCCTTGCCTCTCCCAACCCTCCAGCGCTCACTGAATCCTTCCCAGAGTTCTCTTAACTGAAGGTTTTTGCAAGAGAAACAGATGCATGGAGAAGACACCCCCTATTCTTTTGGCGAACTTAACATACCTCTCGGCCAAGTAAAACTGTTTGACTGTTTGGACTCCACGCTGTCCAATACAGCAGCCACTGGTCACGTGTGGCTGTTAAAATTAAATAAGTTTAAACAAATATGAAGAAAATAAAATAAATGGTTCATTTCTGCAGCACACTAGCCACCTTTCCAGTGGCTTCCATATTGGACAGCGCAGACGGAGAACAATATCACTACTGCAGGAAATTCTACCAGAAAGCGCTGGTTTAGTCTGTTTACTTGTCACTCAAGGCCTTTGAGGTTGGACCCTGTGCATCGACCTCACTCTCAAACCTGACACTTGTGATGGTTCTCAGCTGGTATGCATCAGCACAGTTGTTCAGGTTGCTAAAAGAGTAGAATAATACTTCTGTACCAGCTAGCAAATGGCCAGTGCCTCCGCCCCGAGCCCGTTGCCGGCCCTCTTGCTGGTTCTGGCTTCCAGCTGATAGTCTATAGTATGTGAAATTAAGCTATAAGCTCCACTCCATCAGAGCCCCTACAGGGAAGTTTTCCCAACTGGTATGACGTTTCTCAAGCGTCAATCATTTGCATTCTGCAACTTCGTTTGCTTTCTATATCAGCTTGCCATGGTACTATTTGCTTACTTTCTTCAGTTGACTCTTTTCACTTAGCTTCACTGCATGCAAAAACAAACAAATAAAAAGTCTTGCAATCATAGTTTTGCTAGGCTAGGTCTATTTTTTAGAATATACATTATAGTGCATAACTACTAAAATTTAAAAATCTTGAGACCATCAATACTGCATGGATTAGGAACAAATGGATTCTTACCTCCCCTTCTCTCTACCCTGGAGCTATTACAGCTCTTTCAAAAAAAGTGACAATAAGGAGAGAAGTGTCCTCCATTGCACTGTCAGAATGTCAGGGAGGGGGACCCGGAGAGCTGGGGAATGGAGAAGGATCTTAACGCTAGTTTTCAGCTCTGCAGCGTTTTACCAAATGAGCACCTTAGAACAAGGACTTTGTCCTCCAGAGCTGACATCCATGTATAGGAAACATGGGGATGGAGAAATGAGCTAAATGACATCATAAGCAAGCCACCAGGCAAAAAGCAGAGTGTGGGACACTCCTTATAGCTGGCAAGAGGGAATATATTGCTTGAGATTAGAAGTCTTAAGCAACATAACAAAATCTAGACCATATTTGGATCTTGATTCAAACAAAGCAATTGTAAAATGTCATTTCCGAGACGATCACGGAAATGTGGTTACTGGCCGGATCTCGGATGATCCCAAAGAACCACTGTTAATTGTGTTGGGTGTGAACACATCACTGTGGTGACTTAAGAAAATGCCCATATTTTTAGCAGTGCAGACTTAGGTACACAGCCATGAAGTGACATGTTGTCTGGGATTTGCCTTAAAATACTTTGGCCAAGAAAGAAAAATCAAGGAAATAAAAAGGGACAGAAAATATGAATGAGGGAAAACCTTGACAACTGTTGAACTGGATGGTGGATTTATTGTACTGTTCTCTATATTTTGGTGTATAGTCCAAATATTTCACAAGAATTTTGGTTTGAATGGACAATGTGAACATTCTCACCCATTCCTCCCTACAGGTGATACCAGGTCTGATGCAGGGTAACTGGGGCAGGGGGTGGCAATGAGGGCATCTCTCTCCTAGATTATTTGTGTTTATGGAAGTAAGGCTTCCTGAGCCAGGGGCCCACCATCCACCTCTTGGCTCCAACACTGAGAGCCCCCTCTGCCCTCTGCCCCCACTGCCACATCAGTTTGCCACAAGAGTGGAGGAGAAACCCCCAAGAGAGACATCACTCACCAATCGTTCAGACATGGGGGTCTTGTCATCATCAGGTAGGTGCTGCTCCAGGGCGAGGACGATGCAGTTTGCTATGATGGTGGCTAAAATCATATATTCAAAGGGAGTATCAGCGAATTAAGGAAAATCTTTCCAGCTTCTTTAGGTTCACAGCAAAACCGAGTGGAAGGTACAGAGATTTCCCATGTGTCCCCTGCGCCCCCCCACATTCACAGCCTCCCCCACTATCAACATCCCCCGCCCCAGACTGATGCATTTGTTACAATCAACGATCCTACATCGACACATCATAATAACTCAAAGTCCATAGTTTACGACAGAGTTCACTCTTGGTGTTATGCGGTCCATGGGTTTGAGCAAATTATAGCGACACGTATCCGCCATCACAGTCTCGTACAGAGTAATTTCACTGCCCTAAAATCCTGGCAGATGACTTTTTGAAGAAAATGTGGACATTCTTCCTCTATCTCACCTCCAACATTCGTTAGGCAAATATGAATTCAGCACCTACTGTGTGCCAGGCCCTATTCTGGGCCCTGGAGACACTGCCGAGAATAAAATAGACAAAAATCTCTGCCCTCGGGGCAGAGAACTGAGTAAGTGAGACAACTACCTTATATAGGACATTAGAAGATGGTGAATGCTATGGAGAAAAAAAGCAGGAAAGGAGGTCAGGGTTGCAATTTAAAATACAGTGGTCAGAACTGGCACCAAAAGCAGGAGCAGCAGAAAAAAAAAAAAACCAATAAATTGGACTTTGTCAAAATTTAAAACTTCTGTGTGTCAAAGAGCATTATCAAGAAAGTGAAAAGACAACCCACAGAATGGGAGAAAATATTTGCAAATTATATGTCTGATAAGGGTCTAGTATCCAGAATATATAAAGAACACTTATAACTCAACAATAAAAAGACAAATAACCAATTTTAAAAAACTAGCAAAGGGCTTGAATAGTTCTCCAAAGAAGATATTCAAATAGCTAACAAGCACATGAAAAGATGCTCAATGTTATTAGCCATTAGGGAAATGCAAATCAAAATCACAATGAGATACAACTTCACACCCCCTAGGATGACTAGAATTAAAAAACAGAAAACAGTAGGTGTTGACAAGGATGCGAGAAATTAGAACTGCTGTGTATTGACTGTAGATGTAAAATGATGAAATGTAGCTACTCTGGAAAATAGTTTGATGGTCCCTGAAAAAATTAAACATAGAATTACCATATGATCCAGCAATTCCAATCCTAGGTATATGAACAAAATAAATGGGCATGTTCACAGCAGCACTATTCACAATTTCCAAAGGTAGAAACAACCCAAATGTCCATCAAGGAATAACTGTTAAACAAAATGTGGTATATCCATAAAATGGAATATTATTCAACCATAAAAAATGAAGTACTACTACACGCTATAGTGTAGTTGACTCTCAAAAACATTATGCTAAGTGAAAGAAGCCTGACACAAAAGATCTCATATTGTATGAATTCCACTGATGTGAAATGTCCAGAACAGCCACATCCATAGAAACAGAAAGCAGACTGGTGGTTGCCAGGGGCTGGGGGAGGGGGAACTGGGGAGTGAGCACTTCGTGTTTTATAACTAGACAGAGGTGACAGTTGCACAACACGGTGGGTGTACTAAATGCCACTGAATTAATTACATTAAAATGGGTAATACTGTTATGCGAATTTCACCTTAATAAACAAATAATATGGTGGCCAGGGCAGGCTTCTGAGTAGCTGACCTTTCAAGACCTGAGGGAGGGCAGAGGCAGTTCCCAGATGCAGCAGTCCATCTCCTTCCTCACAAGCTCCTCCCCGCACCCTGGGAACTCTCCTCCGTGTTGATGAGGTCATCAGAAGGTCCCACTGGAGAGTCTGCACTTGGGAAGGGTCTGTCCTGCTCAATTCATATTAGAGCCTGATCTGCTGATCAGTTGGTGCATGACAGTGTCCCCTGTCCCCCTGTCAGATCTGTAGAAGCACACTCGAATCCAACAGCCTCGATAAATGGAGACGGCAACCTCCGAGAAGGAGGTTTAGGTGTGAAGAAACTGAAGTGAGAGGGAGAAAGCCATAGGATGCTCTTACTCTGCAGCAAGGTTTTCCAACCTCGGCACTACCGACATCTGGGGCCGGATCATTCTCTGGGATGGGGGCCGTCTCCTGCTCTGTAGGGTGTTGAGCGGCATCTCTGGCCTCCACTGAATTCCAGTAGCACTTCTTCCTCTCCGATTACGACAACCAAAACTACCCAAACTTATGACAACCAAAAGTGATCTCCAGACATTACCAAGTGTCCCCTGTGAAATCCACTGTTGTGCAGAAGGATCAAATAGAGTGTCGTGGTGAACTTGGCCATGTTAAGCCACTGTCTTCCTCCCAACTTTCTCCCTTGGCAATTTAACTGGCTTCAGTCTCCTCTTTGGCCCTAGGGCTAAGTTTGGCATTTTGGAAGCTCCACAAAACCAAGGGATCTTACGGGCCCTTGAGGAGGAGTTGGAGCATATACCCACTTTCCAGGTGGGAAAACAGAGTCTGAAACAGAAAAGCTGGGAGTAAAAGTCTACATAAGCCAGGAAAACCAGGCCTTCTTTGTCGCCAGCCCCAGCCTTTGCCTCCAGCTGAAAGCAGCTGAGTTGCACTCCATGCACACTCTGAAAAGCAAATCTGAGACTCAGGGCAATTTGGGGAGCCAACAAAAGCCAGCCTTGCCGCCGATCGTCTCTGATTGGCTTCCTGCCTCCGAGCTGACAGTCATTAGAGCACAGAGAACAAAGCTGGGCTCTGTTGCACAAATACTCTATTCTGCCTCACCCTGCAGCCCGGAAAATAAGAGACAATATTTGTACACAGAGAAGCAACGCCAAGCCCTTCCCTGGCCTCCCCTTGCCGAGGCTTCTGAAGTCATGATTTGAATCTGATGATTTTGCTTCCACTCCCTGCCACTAGCTCTCTGCTCGCTTCTGCATGAAGCTACCTTTTCATTCCTCTGGCCCCCTGAACCCCTGACCCCAAACAGCTGGGATGTGACTTCCTTTACATGAGATTCAAGCTGAGGTTCCAGGAAGCATCCCAGAAAGCCAGAAGCGAGCAGCACTTTTATAGACTGCATTACCAGGGTTTCAGGTGCCCAGTGTTGCCTGGATTTCAGACCCAGAGCTCCCTGGGTACAGTGATGAAATCTTAGTCAGCATACCAGCAAACAGAACAAGGCTGCCTCCTCCTCCCTTATTTCTGCTTCTTAGTTCTTGTCAGACACAGCCACACTGGCTATGAAATTCATCTCTCCATGCACCCACAGACCCTGCCAATGTCCACAGATGTGCCCCCAAAGGGAACCTGTAACAATGACCTCATATTCTTGTCAACCAGTTCGTGGTCCAAGAACCAGCAGCATCGATAGCATCCAGTGAAATTCAGGGTCTCAGACCCCAAGCCGACCCTCTGAGTCAGAAGCTGCATTTTAGCAAGAGCTTCAGGCAAGCTGTGTGCACACTGAAGTTTGGCAAGTGCTGCCTTAGATCTATTTCAGGGGCAGGAGGAGCCCAGGTAATTGTGGCTTTGAGTCATCCCAAAAGAAGTGGGGGCTCCTCTTTCTCTCCCAAGCTTTCTCCTCCATGTTCCGACCCCAGAAGGAGAATTCAGCAGTCCTGGTCTTCTGCCACCACTCAGACAAAGGGGCTGATAAGAAACCCTAAACCTTGATGAAACAAGAGCAATGTTGGAATAAGACAGATAGGCAGAAAAGAAAATTATGACTTAATGCAAGTGGAAGTATTCATAGCCTTCCCATGACTCCCATTTCACTCAAAAGCCAGGTCCTCCCAGCGGCCAGCAAGGCCCTGCAGGACCCGCTCCCATCACCTCCCTGCCCTTGTCTTCTCCATTCTTCCCCTTGCTCTTGTAGCTGCAGCCACATTAGCCTCCCTCCAAGTTCTCCAAACACACTAGGCGTGCCCTGCCCCGCGGCCTTTGCACCTGCTGTTCTTGCTCCTGGGACGCTCTTTCCCCAGAGACTCACATGGTTCCCTGCCTCACTTTCTTTAGGATTTTACTCAAAGTTCGCAACCTCAGTGAGGCCTTCAACCACCTTTCCCTGCTTTTCCCTTGGTCTTTGTCCCCAGACAAATATCTGCTATATTTTCCTTCTTTATCTCATTCACTGTTTGTCTTCCCTCCTAGACTGTAAGCTCTGTGCAAGCAAGGATTTTTGTCTAGTTTGTTCACTGCTTTGTCCTCAGCACCTTCGAGAGCATATGTTATATCTAGTAGGTGCTCAATAAACACCTGTGCAAGGAAGAAAGGGTGGGTGGGTCCTGCTTTCTGCACCTCTTCCCCGACTCCATCTCATGCCAAGTCTCTGTGGGCACGTTAAGAACACAATCAGCTCCTTGAAATGAACAATGATGTGGCTGGCACACAGACAAAGATGGGATACTGAGTTCCTGGCATGGGAAGAGATGCTTCACCCCAGGCAGAAGTCAAAGGCGGTCCAGGCAGGGGGAGTCAGGCTTTCTCAGCCCAACCCCAAGTTGTGCCTGATCCTCCCGATTTAGAAAGCCTGGGTTCTAACTCACAGCTGCGGTGAGCAATGCCTCTGCTAGATGAGCTGAGCCTTCCTGTTCCCAGATTGGTTGGGGAGAAAGCACCTGTGTCAGCGGGATCCAGAATAATCAGCCAGCCGAAGAGGCCAAGGGGAGGAAGGGTTGGAGGAGAACAGATGAAAGGAGAGAAGCATCCCTGATGGGAGGAAAAGCTGGCTCCTAAAATGGCCTGTGAAAGGCAGGGTAACGAACAGCCCTGCAGGCAAGTGCAGATGCACAAAGCTCCCCCCACAATTAAACTGATCAGGACCCACAGAGGCCCTGGAGAGGGGCTGTGTATGACACTGGAAACGACCAAGTGATTCTTCCCAGGGAGGAGGGCTGCATCTGCTAACTGAAGCTGCTCCTGGGATCCAGAACATCAAGGAAAATCAATTTGCAAAGTGAGCATGGCTGATGGTTCCAGCCCCTTAGCAGGACCTTGCAGAATATCCAAGTAATTTATCCTTTTTGTGGTGTCCCCATCCCCATCTCATTTCCAACCCCCTGTGGTTGGTGTGAAAATCAAATTAGGTTTGTTAACTCATCAAGGTCTTGCCTCTACTATGGGGCTGCCTGGTGGGTGTCTTCTGAGGAAACAGATACTTTATTGAGTCAACCAAGCAGTTGAGCTTGTGAGGAGAAGCCAAACGGACCTTCCTTTCCTGTTAGTTCCATGCTCATCACAATTACCAGGAAAAGTGGGGGATACCAGGACTCAGATGTATGGGTGAAGAACGTATTCCTTGCTCCGCTAAACAAGCCACAATTTAATTCAGCAATATGATCAACGACCATGGGGCCATTAACAGGCGTAACAACCATAATTACAGCTGCCATTTGTTGAGAGCTTTGTTGGGCAGACACCGTGCCAAGCACTTTATACTCATTGTTTCAGTTAATTCCCAGCAAAAAATTTACAAGGTGGGTTCTGTTGCAAGCAAGACTCAGAGAGGTTAAATAAATTGCTCAAGGTCATAAGGAAGTACTGGAAGAGCTAGGGCTCACCCTAAGATCCATGCTCTTTTAAGCTGGTGGTCCCCACAGGCCACTCAGCAGCTTGCCCTTATTTAAAAAGTGGATGGTTTTATCTTTATTTAAAAATTAGAGTTGGGGTACACCTGGGCCTTAACCATATGGATGAGACCAAGTGGACTATACTTCACCTGAGTCCCAACAAACTGCCACAATTTAACGTAGTAACGATCAACCATCACTTGCTAGTCCACGCCCTCATAAGTCCATATCATGTGGGTCCTATTAATAATCCGAAGGGCCTGCAGTTCTCAAATCCAGGATTCAAACTCTTCAACACACAGTACCAACCAAAAATCAAGCCTAGAAAAGAGCTCTCCAACCAACCAGCCCATCTGCTTGAGTTCAGTGGTGACAACACACTAACAAGGGCAACTCTGGTGCTTCCAGGGATGTTTTCAGCACCACGGCCAGTGACAAGAGGACCGCGTTTAATTTCGTATCCACATCCTAGGCAAGACTGGAGCAGGGCAAGCAAACCCAGCGCCAAATATTAACACTCTCTGAGACATTTGTAAAGACCTACATTTCACATACAGGGTAGAAGCAGAAAAACTAAACCAAACCAAACCAAAACAAAAAAACATTCATTTTGTCAGCAAGAAAATCGAAGAGAAAATTAAAAACCTGACACAAATAGATTTAATGTGTCATGTCATTTGTTTTTTAATATTATCCGAGGATTTTCAACACTTTTCTTCTGAAAAGATGAGTCTACCCAGGGCAGCTAGATCATACTTCTGCACAGAAAATTGGAAATACCTACATGAGAAATCATAGAGCAGAGTAGTTGAAAGGGTTTGGGGATCAAACATGGTTTGGAGCTTAGGCAAAAATTTTCTTTCCTGAGCTTCAACTTCCCCATAAAATGTGAAAAGTAGAACGTATCTTACAAGGCTATGTGAGAATGGAAGGAGTAGATAAACACAATACACTTAAAACAGGGCCCAACATATAGTACATACTCAATAAATGTGTTTTATTATTATTTACTCTAGTTCTTGTGATGATTGGAAAACTCAGTAAGCTTAGGAAAGCATAAGATGGGATTCATCTCATTATGATCATGCAATCAATATTTTTATTACAATTGCTGCTATTAATATTATTAACTTTCCTGTTTCTTTTCTTTTCTTTTGCCATGTAAGTCTCACTCTCTTTCCTTCACTGAAGGGTATTAACACTCATGCTCACCATGGCTGGCTAGGCCTTCTCTCAATTCTAAAATAATTCCAAGAGCAAAGTACAGTGAATGCATGTGCTCTACTTCCTGAACATCAGCCTCAAAATAAATACTTCACAAATCTGCATTGGACGTTGCAAATAAATACAATCATACAAGAGGTTACCTTTTGTGTCTGGCTTCTTTCACTCAACATAATGTGTTTGAGGTCCATCCACATTGCAGCATGTATTCAGTATATCATTCCTTTTCATGGCTGAGTAATATTCCATTGTACGGATGGACCATCATTTGTTTATCCACTCATCCACTAATGGACTTTTGGGCTGATTTAACCTTTTGGCTAGCTAGAATAGGCAAATCCATACAGCCAGAATGCAGTCTGGTGTTTGCAGAAGCTGGAGAAAGGAAGTGGGGATCTGAGAGCAACTGCTAATGGGGACAGGGTTTCCTTTTGGGGTGACAAAGATGTTTTGGAATTAGACAGAATTAGCAGTTGCACATTTTGAATGTACTAAATGACACTGAATTGTTCATTTTACAATGGTTAAATCAGGTTATGTGAATCTCACCTGAATTAAAAAAAAAAAAATCCCTGTTGGTTTTGTTTCTTTTCTTTTCTCTTAATTCTCAGAGTTCCCATCATACGACTTTACTCACTGACTTTTCTGGCTGACTCTTTCTTCAGGACCTTGACCATAAAGAGAAACACCACCCAGGACAACACTTAAGATCCCTTTTTTAAAAAACAACAGATGGTTTTAGTTATAAAGGAATATGTGTTTATTGTATTCTTCCATTTTCAATTTTTATAATTTACAATGTATCATTTAAATGTATCATGAAAAGTCCTTACTGCACCCTACTTCTCAGAGATAACCATCACTCACAGTTTGGTGTTTATCTTCCAGATTTTTCCCGACACACTTGCTGTGCACTGGCTGCTCTCTCTGCCTGGGTTACTCTTCCCCCCGATCTGAGCAGGGCTCATTCCTTCACTTCCTTCAGGTTGTACTAAAACTTATCTTCCCTGGCTACCTGATCTCAAATCTCAACCCTGCCAACATACCTCCATCCCTGTTTGTTTTTAGCAGTGTCTCACATCAAACAAACTACGTATTTTATCTCCCTTCTTGATGTTGGCCTCCCTCACTGAAATGTCAGCCCCTGTAGAGCAAGAATTTATCTGATTTGTTCTCTGCTGTGTCTCCACCAACACATAGTAGGTGCTCAATAAATTCTATTGAATGAATAGAAACAAATATACAAAATCACCTTTCCCCTTTACAAAACTGGGATCATGATACCTAATTGCTGGAATTTGCTGTGCCCCTCATCACACTGGGCTGTTTTCCATATCAGCACATGCGAGTTCCCTCTTTTTTTTTTGGACCTCCCTCTTTTAAAAGGCTGTGCAGTATTCCTGTGAATGGATGCATCATCATTTATTTAATATTCCCCTAAACGCTTCCAGTTTGTCTCTATTACAAGCAAAGCTGTGATGAATAATCTGACCAAACCTCCTTGTGCACTTGTGAAGATTTTTTCTGCAAGATAAATTCCAAGATGTGGAATTGCTGGGTCAGAGGGGGTGCACGCTTGATATTCTCACAGATATCGCCACGTCAACCCTAGATAGTCACAGGGCTATATTTTCCAGTTTCTAAAAAATGAAGTGACTGTGTGTGTGTTTTCCTTCTGAAATCAAATCCATAACGTTAATGTATAAATTGCTCTGTATCAAAGTTTAAATAAGGAAAAATTAACATGACTCAGGGAAAACACACAACCACACGCACACATGCATGCATGCAAAAGCAAAATGAAGTTCTCTCGATGAAAAAGAGAAAGGAAAAAAAACAAAACAAGTTTTGAGCAGGAGGCGTTGGGCACTTTAAAACTCTTGGGGTCCCTCTCTTTTTTTCAGAACAGTAAAGTTCTCCAGGGACATCCAAGGGTTCTGAGGTCTCTGTTCCTGATCCAATTTACAACCACGTTCCCTGATGCATTCACTCTACGGAGGAGAAGTCCTTCTCCTCTCTCGCACTGTCACTCCTGTGCAGTGGTCAGTGAAATCCTCCATTTCCTCTGTCTTCTCTATACATGCCATCTACCTCTTGACTTAAACTCGAACCTGGAAATTTTCTGAAAACCATCAATTCCAAGGCAGCTTCAAAGTTCCCAAGTATAAAAGGATAATCCAGCCCAGAGAGATGTCTACCATGTTGACCTTGAAGAAACTCAGGGAGGCTAAGGAGAAGAGCCCCAAGAAAACAAGTGAGACAAAGAAGGACCCTCCTAACCGAGGTGGGGTGAGAAAGGTACCCAAGAAGCCAGATGAAGTAAAGAACGCTCCCTCTCAATACATGCAGCCAAGGAGAAGGCCCCCAAGAAATGTGGCAAGGCCAAGAGGTCCCTTCCCCAAACCAGGGAAGTCCATGAAGGTCCCTCTCAGCACCACTGGGCTCAAGAGGAAGTCCAAAGTCAAAGACATTCCCAGCAGTCAAGATGCTGAGACCCCCACAAAAATAAGAGCTGGGATTAAGAATCTGATAAACCCTGTTACTTTCTATGCCTTTCAAGTTCCATGTGGAGAGACCATTATCCCTCGCTTCTTTTGTCATTGGAAGACATTCCTACATCCTCAGGAATGACTAAAACCAACTCCAAGCCACTCCAGAAATGCACACCCAGAAGTGACACCAGCCACCTCCAAAATATCCTTTTCGAGCATTC
Organism: Pteropus alecto; assembly: GCF_000325575.1. Taxonomy (NCBI): domain Eukaryota; kingdom Metazoa; phylum Chordata; class Mammalia; order Chiroptera; family Pteropodidae; genus Pteropus; species Pteropus alecto. Next base: position 686,773 of record NW_006441398.1, read on the forward strand.
TTCTCTTTAACCATCACACTTCTCCTTCCAGCTCACTAATATTCTCAGACGCAAACCAACATCCATCCCATCGAGCCCTGTCACACATGAACATCATTTCTCAGCACCCTCTTCTACCTTCATTTCCTTCCTTGTCAACCTTACACAGGTTGGTTGTGTACCACTCCCTTGAAAAAAAGCCAAAAGCCCATCCCTGGATGAACCCAACTAGTTGCCTTCCCAGTGCCCGTACAGAGGAACATTCCTGAATGAGATCAATGATCTGCACTGTTGATGGGAAAATCATGATCCTAAACCTCAAATGGGCATTCAGGAATGTCAGTATCCTGGTGGGAGTGACCAAAGTTAGAAAAGCAAATATTCTCCCATCATTAGATACCCCACCTTAACCCCTAATCTTCTAGCCACCAACCCATGTCTCCTTTTTATAAAAAAAAAAAAAAAAAAAGAGTTGATTACATGGGTTACCTCCACTTCCTCACCTCAAATACCCCTCTGGGCTGCCTTCTAGCCCCATCACTCAACCAAAACTCTTCTGGAGAGAATCACCAAAGACCTCCAGACAGCCAAATCCTTGGGCCACTTTTCTTTGCTCAGATTACTTGGCCATGCCCTCCTGTTGTGTTTTCTTAGTTTTCCTCCTATTTTTGTCACTATTTCTCTCTCCTCTTTTTGCTCCTCCTTTCTAATAAATCTGTAATTGTTGGTCTTCTCTGGGGCTCAACCCTAGGTAATCTTCCCTTCTTTATCTATAACCACCTTCTAGTGGGTCTCATGCACCTTGATGTGCCATTTCCACTCATCGCTCTGCTCAGTGTCCTAGGAGAGGCAGGGCTGGCTCTTGCGAACTGTGTCACTCGACTTCTCTCATCTCTTACATTCTGGGTGAGTCTGGCCAACGGGAAGCACCAACAAGATGTTAGAGGGAAAGAAGAGGAGTTAGGGTATTTCTTCTCCCCAGATACAGAGTGAGGCTCCGGTGATGACTGTGTCCTTTTGTGCCTTCTCAGAAGCAACTCAAACTTCATGGGCGCATCTGTATCCATTTCCTAGGGTTGCCTCAACGAATCACCACAAACTGGTTGGCTTTAAACAACATAAATTTATTCTCTTATAGTTATACAGGCTGGAAACCCACAATTAAGATGTCAACAGGCCTGAGCTCCCTCCAAAGGCTCTAGTGGAGGATCCTTCCTGGCTTCTTCCAGCTTCCGGTGGCTCCAGACATTCCTTGGCTGGTGGTCGCATCACTCCAATCTCTGCCTCCATCGTCACAAGAGCCTCTCTCCCCCTTTCTCTTTTAAGAACGCATCACAAAACTTGCCCACCATTGCATCCTCATCGCCCATCCCAGTGCCTGGCACACAGCAGGGCCCCCATAAATGTCTGTTGAATGAGAGAAGTAATCCACATCTGCTTCATTTCCCTTTAGATCTCAGCAGCAGTCCTTTTGGTATTTTCCACCTTCTCCTCCAGCTGTTGCATCGGCAACTCATGTTAAACAGATTTCCCAGAATTCCTCAAGCCCCTAGTGAAACCACCTTCTCTGCTCCCTGTGCACTTCCTCAAATATTTGGGTCTGCCAGGCCTTTCCTCTGCTGGCCCTGCCATCCATGAAGATTCTCCTTGAAGCTTTATCATTAAAAAATAAACCAGCATCTTCTGTGCCTCCAAGAGAAGCTTTTACTTTTGCAAACTCTATTGATTTAATCCTAGAGGCTGCTGGCAGCAGTCCCAGGAGCTTAATCAATATGACAACACCCAGTGAGGCCAGAACATCAAGGAGCCTCAGCCAAAATCTTCTGCTTGGGTCTTCACTGACCCTGACTGAATCTCTAACGACGATGAAGAAAGATTTACAGTCGAGGATAGGATATTTGCAATTACTCCAGGATCCTGCTTAGGTGAGCAAAAGGAAACGTCTTCAGGCTTGAGGTGCTTCAGAGCTATTTGTTAATTTGCTACTACAGTTGATTCCCAGGGGGGCTAAGCAAGCAAGAAACCAAAGACAACAGATAAAGACTGCAGGTTCTAGAACCTGAGTATAATCTCTCTGGTGAAGTGAGCAGGAGCAGAACAGACAAAGGGGAGGTAGGAAAGAGAAGATGATGATGGCAAGGGTTAAAACTGAATGAGTTAAAACAGGGACTCCTTCACCCCTCCGCAGATGCTAAGTGATCAAGGGAGAAGAAGGCTGTAGGAAGAATAAGGTTGAGGATGACTGAATCGATGCCCAGCACTTCAGAAACCATTCATCTCCTCAATGGAAAAGTCTGGCAATTCTTTCCCAAATCTTTTTTCAAGATTAAAAAACAGGAAGAGGAAGTAGAAGCCATACGGGAAGAAAGCAGAAGGGAAATAATATTTATTAGCTGGAAGTTTAAATGCATGTTGAGTCTACATAACTCTCACAAGAACATTGTGCTTAGACATCAGCCCCTATGCACAGACGATGAGGTGTTACAGCCCAATATTCCATATCCTGCTGCACTAACAAACAATCTCCCAATCTCAGCGGCTGAAAACACTGCAGGTCAATTTTCTTGCTCATGCTCTGTGTCCATTGCAAGTGAGATAGGGACTCTGTTCTACGCCGCCCTCTCTCCAGCACTTAGTCTGAGGGAGGCTCCATCTCTGTGCATGCATGATGGTGGAAGCAGGCAAAAGGAAACACGACGAATCATAATGCTGACTTTTAAACCTTCTGCCCAGAAGTGACACATGTCATTTCCCCTCACACTCCATGGGCTTAGTCAAGTCACAAGGCCGTGCCTAACTTCAAAGAGGTGGGGAAGAGACACTCTGCTGTGTGACTAGAGAGGAACCAGAAATATTAGCTGAGCAAGGTGAAGGATTTCCACTCAGGAAGATTAAAAGGATTTCCACTCAGGAAGGATTTCCACAGTCAGAATCACCACTCCTCATTATCTCCACAGCCAACAAAGTCAAAGAGCTTCAAAGATGGCAGAAGTGGGATCAGAATTCAGGACTACGTAGTCCATGGTCTTTTAGCTCTACTGCCCTGTACATGGCAGGAGTTGAGAATGATAGCCAACAAAGAGAAATATCAGTGGAGGCAAGGGACAGAAAGAACAAGAAAAATAATACATTGAATGTGAGAGAGATGGAAGGAACCAGAAAGTTAACTCCCGAACATATGTAAAGGGATCTTATCTTTAGAAACTGAAACATATCACAAATATTAGGAAGAGGATAGGGAGTTTCACACTCCTTTCAGAGAGAGAGGTCGACAGTAACAGAGAATGGAGTAGAGATTTACATGAAGCCACATAAGGAAGTAGGGGCACGACCACGAAGAAGACCTGCATGCTTCTCGCTCTTCCTCTGAAAGCTGCTATCTTGGCTCAGACTGAAGGTCCAACAAATACTCGTTGATGTAATAGCAGCCCCAGGAAGCCGAGGCCAGGCTTGCCAGGACTCCCATCAGTTGCGCAGTCCCTCCCTGGATGTTTTCCTGCGCGGTTCTGGGAAATCTGGACTGGAGTTGGATGGTGTTCCGGAACGAATGGTGCTGGCTTGGCCTTTCTGACTCCTCCCAGCCCTACCCAGGCCATACTAGAAGAGTGAAAGATCCTGGCTCTGCTGCAGGCGAGAATGCCAAATAGAAGGGTAGGCGAGTTTAGCGTTAGACCACGGGCTGGGGAAAGTGTTTAACATCACTGCCAACAAATCTTTGCCATTTTAGTCTTGAGCAACTATTATGTGCCTCCTAAGTACTTTCTGCATGTTAATTAATTGAGCCCTCTTTGCTTATCTGTCCAGATATCCTTCTGGTCAACCTTCAAATTACATCCAGAATAGTGGTTGCCAGGAGCTAAGGGAAAGGGAGGAATGGGAGGTGACTACTAACAGGTACAGGGTTTCCTTTTGGGGTTATGAAATGCTGCGAAACTAAACAGAAGTGACGGTTGCACAACACTGTGAGTGTGCTAAAGGCCACTGAACTATACACCACAAAATGGCAAATTTTAAGTTACATGTATTTTGCCACAATAAAATCTTTTAAAACCGTCAGAATCACCACTCCTCATTATCTCCACAGCCAACACCGTGTCCCATCCCCACTTACCTGAACCGGTACTATCATCTCCACCCAAATACCCAGCTTCCAAGCTCACCCCTCAAAGTCTGCCCCCTCTCCCTCCTCCCTCTACACAGTGGCCAGAGGGGCCCGTGAACATCTGAGTCCAGGCATATCTCTCCACATTCAGAAGTCCCCATGGCTCCCACCTCACTCACAGTAAAAGTCAAAGTCCTCCCTCAGCCCAGGAGGCCTTGCACAACCTGCCCTGTCACCTCCCTGCCCTCACCTCCTCCCATGTCCTCCCTTATTCACTCCCTCAGCCACTCTGGCTTTCTCACTGTTCCTCTGACGGGCCAAGCATGACCCTACCTCTGGGCCTTTGCATCTGCTGTTCCCTCTTCCCCTAGACATCCTCACGGCTTCCTCACCTCCTTCAAGTCTTGGCTACCTCCTAAGTAAGGACTTACTTAATATAGCAACTGGCCTCCCCACCCCTTCTCCTTGCTGCTTTTTTCTTCTATTGTCCTTATAATCAAAAGTACTATGCAACTTACTTTTTATTTTGTTTGTTGTTTATCCTATGTCTCTCCTGACGAGAATGTAAGCTTATGAAGACAAGGACTTTTGTCTGTTTCCTGTGTCTAGAACAGTGCTTTGCCCACTATATACCCTTGATCAGTATCCAAGAAATAAATGTACAGCCCTATGAGAGGAAGACTGTTTCCTGCCCATTTTATAGAGACATAAAACTGAAACTCATTATCAGGCAGGAAGCTGGTAATGGCTGGGCAGTCACCCAGCTGACTCTGAGATCACAGCCCAGGTTCTCAACCACATGATTGTTCCTTATTATTATCCATGCAGCAAGGATGAACTAAGCATCTACTACATCCCAGGTGGCATTCTCAGTGCTGGGGATATAACAGAGGACAAAAAAGATAGAGTTCAGCTCTCATGGAGATGACACTGTACCTGACTCACCCCTTTCCTGCTCCAAATCTCACTTGCCTTCCTGTTTGGGGAGGGTTGGGAAATTCTGGGTGTGCAATTTAAAATAAGGTGGATGCCAAGAAGGTGGCCTTTGAGTAAAGGCCTGGAAGAGGTGAGGCTACCTGCATGAAGCGGGATGCAGGCAGACAGAACAGCCAGTGCAAAGGCCCTGAGGTAGGACTGTACCTGGTGCGTTTGAAGAAGAGTAAAGAGGCCAGCATGGTGGGAGCCAGGTGAGTGAGGGGAGACCGTGGGGACAAGAGCCCAGAAAGCCTCGTGGGCTTCTCAAGGCACAGAAAATCAGCAATGGGCAAGGAAAATGGTGACTAAGAGCTTGAGAATGAGAGGGGGAAGAAATGAGGGAGAGGAGCCTGAGCTCAACGTCCCCACCACCATCACCTCCATGTCTTAGACAAATGAGTTTGGTTTTAGGAAAACCCATTCATTCCAGTGGCCTGACCTGCTCTCCTGAAAGACAGGAGCAAAGGAGAGAAGGAGAGGCTAGCCTTGTTTAAAAAAAGGAAGAGAAAAGAAGGATAAACAGAGAAAGAGAAGAGAGAAATAGTGATATATAATAGCACATACTGTATCAGGATTTGGCAAGGTATAGCCTGTGACATGTTTTTGTGAATAACGTGTTACTGGAAAACAGCCATGTCCATTTGTTTACGTATCGTCTATGGGTGCCTTTACTACAATGGCAGAGCCAAGTGGCCATGACAGAGACTCTGAAGCTCACAAAGCTGGCGATCTTTACTATCTAGCCCTTTGCATAAAGTTTGTTGACTTCTGAACTATAACAACAACATATAACTGCATGTTAATATATTAAGTACCTGTAGCATGTATTTCTATGTTAATATCTAACTATATAATGTAAAATGGTATAATAACTACTATTATAACTAACATCTACATTGAGTGCTTGCTGTCTGCTGGGTACTGAGCTAAGCTTTTTTGACTACATTATTGCATGAAATCTGTTCAACAGCTCATTGAATGAGGAAATTATTATTACTGATTAAGAACACAGACTCTGGAGTCAGACAGCCTGGGTTCAAATACCACCTTTATCATTTGTGGACTGTGAGACCTTCAGATGAGCTACTGAATCTTTCTGTCCTGGTTTTCTCCTTGTCACAGGGGTAATGACAATGGCACCCACCCCTCAGGGCAGTTAGAGGATGAATTTAATTGATGCAAGTAAGGCGCTTGCCATGTTGTCCAGAACTGTTATTACCATAATTGTTTTTATTTGGCAGCCGAAGAAACTGAGGTACAGAGAGGTGAAGTCATTTGCCCAGGCGGTCAAGCCTTTGTGGTTGAGCCAGGATTTGAACTCATGCAGCCATCACTGCCAGAAGCAGGGATCCAGCAAAGTTGGTAAAGGGGCGGTGAAAACTAGGAACCACAGAGCTCATGAGAGGCGAAGCCAGAACATGGCTCTGGGGGGCTCGGGTCTGTCCACCTCTCTCCTCATTGTCCTGGACCTTGGAGTGGTGGGAAGGCGAGGACCTGGCTGGTCCACTGCCAGAAGCAATGAGGGGCTGCTCTTCCGCTCTCCCTGGAGGGGAGGAAAGGCCAGTTAAGTTTGAATGGAGGAAAGTAAGACAGTGACAGCCTCATCATCATAGTGACTTGGAGGAGTTCAAAGAAGTGGGCGAGGCTGGGAGGTGACAGGCCATTGTTACAGCTACCGGGCTGACCCTTGAAGGGGCTGGAGACTGGGATCCATTGCTAATACAGCTGGACCAGAATTGAGTAGAGTGGGCGTGAGCCATTGTTAACACGTCTGGGCTACAATTTCCCTTGTGCACCTACTTCTGGCTGCCAAGACCCACTCCAAAGCGGGAGGAGCAGGTGAGGGAGGCAGGGGGGTCGCTTCCTGCCCCTGGGACCTGATCCACCTCCGTGGGCTCAGCCTGAGGGGTCTCTCCTAGGTTTCACCTTCAGCAAGATGGTCGCTTGCTTCAGGCATAAGGCTTACCCATGCTCAGCCTCAAGCCAAGGACACAGAATGCCAGCTGAGACTCCCACTACCAGCTCTCTAAGCAGAGTGAGAGGGAAAAGAAAAGCGAGAAGGCACTATCATGTGGCGAGAACCAATAATCACCACCACCAATAACAGTAATAACAGCAGCAAAGTAGGCTTTTTTTCTTGCCACCTGGGAATCTGATTTGTCCTTGTGGAAAAGACAGTGTGATGTGTCCACCAAATCTCCTCGTGGATGCACACATGAATTAAATGTCCCAGTCTCCCCTAGAGTTACATGGGCCACAGGTATTGGCTGTCTTCTGTGACCCAGAATCCACTCTCCCTCCTTTACCCTACTATGCTCAGGGAGAGTGACCTGTGGACAATCTCATTGAGCTCCATACCCTCTGGCTTCCAGTTGGGTTTGGACAATGGGGAGCCCTGGCAGGAGATGAGAGAGAACATGAAGTCAGAGCATTTATTCTGCTAGTTTCCTCAGGTTGCTGCTTGTGCCAGACAGCTATTTCTCTTTCTTTCGCACTTGTGCTCACGCTCGGACGCTCTTGCTCGCGCGCGCTCTCCCTCTCTCTCTCTCTGTCTCTCTCTCCCCCCCGCACCCTTTGTCTCTCTGTTTGTTTTAATAGCTGCCCATATCTCTTTATTCAATTCTTGCTGTGTGTCTTCTGCTTCCTACTGAGACCCTCACTGATATACCATGGGATGAAATTCTGGTCAACAGAATGCTGGCAGAAGTGAAGTTCACTACTTCTGTTATAGGAGCTAGCACATCCTAATACACTTTTAAAGGAATCTCTCCAACCTATTCCATAAAGTTGGCTCCACCCCTAATGCCAGAGAACAGTGTGACTCAAGTCTAAGCCAATCAGAGCACCGCTTTCTGTACCTCCCATTTCCCTGCAGTGATTGGCGATTGGCTCAGGCATGAGCACATGACCCCAGCTGAGCCAATGGAAAGCAATAAACCCTTTGCTGAGAATGCTGGGAGGATGGCTGGGGAAGAGAACCACTTTGGATATGATCTAGAGAGGACCAAATGGCATGTCATGTCCACATGGAGAATGGAGCCAACTTCAAAAAGCAGAACCTGGAAATTGAGGTTTAATGATGTCATATGATTCCCTGGATCCAGACAAGCCGGAAGCCGGTCACTCCCTGGACTCTTCCCTCCCAGGAGTCAGTAACTCTTCTTTTCTTGCTTAAGTCTCTTTGAGTTTTCTGCCCCTTGTAACCAAGACTAATGAGTTCATGTAGGTAAATGTAATGAGTCCTAACTGTGTGTCAAGCAAAAAGTTCAGAGGTAAGTATTTTAATTCTCATTTTATAATAAAGAAAACTGAGGTCTTGTAAATTATTCAGAAGCTCTCAATGGGAAATGGTTTGTAAAAAGAGTATGTTTGGGGAGTTGGTGTGTAACGTTGCATAAAGGGGATTGATTCCAATCCCGGAAGCCAAGAAACTGGATTCCAATCCCCAAACCAACATCTTTTGTGTGATCTCAAGAGTGCCAATTAACTCCTCCCCGCCACAATTCTATAATAAAACTGAAGTAAAAATCCTTGTCCTCTTCCCCTACCCATCTCGTAGGGTCGGTTGGGGGACAAACAAGGTAATGGCTAAAAGATGTTTTGAAGGAAAGGCTATCAATTCGTTATCATTATTAATAAATTGCCATTGTTGAATCGATTCCAGAAAACCCTGAGGGCCAGGGGCTGTCCAGTGACTTTCTTGGCTAGAATTCCAAAGACCATCTGTTCTCCAGAGCACATGCCCTTGGCAGAAACACAAACTGCTTTCCTCACCCAGAAAACTCAACTAGAAGAGGAACAGAGAGAGAGGAAAAATCATGTCAGCTCAAAATATCTTTCAATCTGACCAATGATTTCCATCTCCACAGGCACCATCCTAGTCCAAGGGACACTGTCTCCTCCTTGAAGGACTACAAACATTTCCCCTCACTGGTCTCATGCCTTATATTCTTGTGCTCATCTAATCCATGCTCCACACAGCAGCCAGTGGGGCCATTCACAGACAACCTCATTGTATTGCTGCTTCAGTGGTCAGACACTGCCTTTAGGATAAATACCAAATTCCTAAGCATCTGCCACAGGGCCTTTGCATATGTTGTTCCTTCTGGTCAGAGCATCTTTCTCACGACTCCTGCCCGAGTATCACAGGGTTCTGCTAAAGACTCAGTTTATCACCACTTCCTCAGGGGAGGTTGTTTTGAACGCTCCTCTAAGAGCATGCTGGACTTGTCCTTTCTAGGGCCTTATAGCATTTGTAGTTGTAAATTACAACTACAGCTATTTATTCATCATCCTTGCCAGACTGTAAAATCCATGAATGTGCTGATTGCATTTGTCATGTTCATCACTGCAACCCGGTGCCTCGTATGCAGTCAGCACTCAAATATTTGTGGCTTGACTGACTGAGTACAAAACAGACCAGACCAAAGGAGGTAAGAATTAAACAGTCAGAGGCTGTCTTGTAGATCATTGAGACAAGGATGGATTTTTTTAATAAACAGTACTGAAACAACGCTTATAGAATAAAAAGGAAATTCAACCCCTACCTCATACCATACACAAAAATCAATTCCAAGCCGATTAAAGACATACCGTGAGCAAAACTATAAAACTTTTAGAAATAGTATAAAATATATCCATGACCTCAGGGTAGAAATGATTTTCTTAAATAAGATACAAAACCCACAAACTGTGAAGGAAAAGATTTCTAAATGCAACCACATTAAAATTAAGAACTGCTATTGATCAAAAGACGTCATAAAAAAAAAAGAATCAAAAGGCGAGCAAGAGAAGATATTACACAGCATATCATGATGAAGGACCAGTTTCCAGAAAATGCAAGGATCACCTATAGATCAATAGGGAAAAAAAAGCAAAATCCAAGCAACCCAGTAAAAGATGGACAGGCATAAAGGGGCACTCCACAAAAGAAGGAACTTGAATAGCCAAGAGAAAAAAAGCAAAATCCAAGCAACCCAGTGAAAGATGGACAGGCATAAAGAGGCACTCCACAAAAGAAGGAACTTGAATAGCCAAGAAGTATATTAAAATTTGTTCACCCATTTTGTAATTGGGTAGCACAAACTAAAATCGCCACACACCCATCAGTCAGTCTTCAGTTAACTCGGACAATGCCAAGCGTTGATGAGGGTGCGGAGCCACAGGAATGCTCAGCCACTGCTGGCAGGAGTGTAAATTAGCAAAATTTTGCAAAACACTTTGGCAGTATTCAGTCAAACTGAAGATGCACTAATTTTAATATCCAGCAATTCTGCATCAAGGCAGGTACCCTTAAGAGACTCCTACACGCGGGTAGTTTAATCCATAAACAATTAGCAACACTGCTTACTTCCGGCAACCAAAAGGGAACAAACTCACATGTTCATCATCAGTAAACAAATATGAAGGAGCCGCAGTGACCATAATGAGGATAGATCTTGCTAACGTAGCTGTGAGCCAATGAAACAACACACGAAATTCGTATCGCATAATTTATATGAAGTTCAAAACCACAAAACATTGAACTATAGTGTTTAGGGAGGCATGCCTAGGAGGTAAAACCAGAAAGAAAAGCAAGCTGATGACTCCCATGAAATCCTCAAGAGTGGTTCATAGGGTGGAGGGGGAACGGGCATATAGGAGCATCCGCGGAGATGGTGGCGTTCTGGCTGTTGACCTGGGTACAATGAATGTTCACTTCATGGTAGGTCTTTAAAATGTTCATCTATGTTCCTATGCTTTTCTCTAGGTTTGTCCGCCCCTCCCCACCCCCTTCCCCCACACACAATCAGCCAAAGACAGACCAGAAAAAAATAAGATACACCAAGGGACAGTTTATGAAGACAAAGAGAAAAGGGGCAAACACTCAGACAGAATATGAACAGATAACAGGGCCACAGGAAATGAAAAGGGATGAGGAGATGGCGAGCAGGCAAGAGTGAGGAAATGAGAACTGGGAGCCAGAGAAAAAAAGGGGGAACAGGGTGGTAAGGGTGGTGGGGAGAGGAAAAGACAAGAAAATATTTCTCTTCCTTGTTTCTCTTTTTCTTTTTCTCTGTATTTTCTTCCTTTCTCTTCCTCCATCTCTCTCTCTTCCCCCACCCATCTCCTCCATCTTTCTCCATTTCTCCCTCTCCCATCATTGTCTTCCCCGCTCTCCTCCAGCTCTTTCCTCCTCCTTCCACCTGTTTCTCATCTCTCCCCCCACCCCCGGGCTGTCTCCATTTTTCTTTCTCCCCCCTCATCTCGTTTCTCTCTCGCTCTTCTCCATCTTCTCTTTCTCTCTCCCTGCCCCTTATCTTTTAACGCATATTTATCAAGTGGTTTCTCTGTGCCAGACACAGTGCTAAGGAAAGAGGAAGGCCACAGCCAGAGGACGTGGGATGCTGTGGCCCACTGCGGTGACCAGACACTGGTGGCCCAGAGGCTGTGCCAACAGGGCGCCTCCGGCCAGGCTCCGGCATGGACCTATGGACCGCCTGTGACTCTCTCCCTCTCATTAATTTCACTATCAAACACTCCCAGCATCACAAGTTGTAGGTCTTATTTATTAAATATTTAACTGGGAGAAACCCAGCTGAGATGAAACCTCTCATTTGTGGACGCCCCAGGAGAGCAGAACATGAGCCTGCTGCTGGGATTAACCACGGCCACCGGGCAAAGCTCAGGGAGCCAGAGGGGCACACGGGCAGGGGCAGCCCCCGTGCCAGCGACAAGTGAAGAGAGCTGGGTTTCCTCACAGTTTCACTTGGAGGCTGAGGGGTCCTCTGTCAGGGGGTGGGGACTTCAAAAACTCTAACACCGGCACAAGGAAAACCACGGAGACAGAACACTGACCAGGGGCCAAGGGAGGAAGGAGACCGAGGAGCGACTGCTGATGGGGACAGGGTGATGGAAATGTCTTGGAAAGAGAGACACAACATTGTGAACGTGCTAAATATCACTTTAAATGGTTACAGTTAATTTTATGTTATGTGACGTTTACCTCGATTTTTTAAAAATGAAAAAAGAGTTTAGTTTCCACTACTCCAATGATTAGCTCTAAGACTGCTGACCTCATTTTTTAAAATTAACAATTTTTTAGGGAGTGCTTACTACCCACGTCGCAGGCCCCCTGCTCAGCACTTTGAACCTTCACATCATCTCCGTCTCACAGCCCTGGGAGGAGGTGCTAGCAGGTCCCTGTTTTATAGAGAACTTGCAGCTCAGAGACGGTAAGTGGTTTGCCCAAAGTCACACAGCTCCAACTCCAGTCTGCCGGCCTTCCAAGTGTTCCAAACCACCCGGCGGCCTCTCTGCCCATCTTGGCTGAACTTTAGAATCACTTGGAGCGTTTTCAAAGTTTCCCAAGCCCAAGGGCAGGCCTGGACTAATCCTACCGCATCTGTGAGGGCGGGGCTTAAGGCATCAGCCCGTTTCCAGCCTCCAAGTGATTCCAAGTGCAGCCACAATCAACAGGGGGATGCTGTTGCCATGCAAATTGGGACTGGAGGGGTCCGGGGTCGGGGGTGAGACTCTGCATTTCCAATAAACTCCCAGGAGATGCTGCTGCTAGAACTGCCAAGAACTTCCTATTAGGATGGACTGTTCTAGATCTGCGACAGTTGAGATTTCGAATATTTTTTAGCAATAAAGTCTTTTTGGTAAGATATGTACATTGTTCTTTTAGATATCATGCTATTACACACTTAATAGACTACAGTATCTTGCAAATATAACTTTTATACACACTGGGAAACCAAATAATTCATATGACTCGCTTTACTGAGTGTAATATTCACTTTACTGTGTTGGTCTGGAACCAAACCCCCAATATGTCCGGGTACGCTTGTGCTCTTTATGCCGTCTCTTGCCCATGGTCACTCCGAGTTTTGTCTGTGCTATGCCGTTACCTGTCCCATGAGGTTTCCCTGCTTGCTAAATGTGACCTTGGCAAGCGACTTCAGCTCTCACAGCCTCGGTGTGCACATCTCTGAAGTGGGGGCAAAATAACCCCCCCAGCTCTTGGGGCTGGTTTAAAGGTCAAGTCGGCCAGAGCAGTTCTCACACAGCCTGGGGCTCAAAAGATCTCCACTCGGGGCAGGTACCAACTACTTTAGAAAAGGGGGTCAGTTTCCATGTCCTCCCAGGATACTGCACGTGCTCTTACTGGAGCCCCATTGAAATCCCAAACGTGAACAAGCACAAGGGCCAAGGGAGAGCCCACCTACCCCGAATGTGAAAAATGGTCCAGTTGCTGTCTATCAAGTTTAGAGGGTGGAAGGTCCTGTTTGCTCAGTTACAAGAGCTGTGGCTGGTACTCAGGCTGGGAGAGCTCGCTCGAAATCACATGACAGCTATTGCACCCTAAAATAAAGGGGTTTTCAGCATCAAGAGAGGCACACAGAAACACACACGCACTGTTGCACTGAGGAGAGAGGAAGCTGACATCTGGCCCATAACAGTGCGGGGGACAAACTCTTATTTAGCACCCACGGTGTGCCAGGTGCTGTTCTGAATGCTGCTTGAGCCTTATCACAAGCCCATGAGGCAGGCACTAATGTTATACCCATTTTACAGGAGGTAGTAACTTGCCCAGAATGGTGCAGTTGGCAAGAAGCAGAGCAGGGATCTGAACCCAGGGGCCTGGTTCTGCAGGCCTCCCTCCTCTCAACCACTTGCCTGGACAGCCTCGAACCCGACATAGAGCCACAGAACCCCTCAGAGTCTACAGAACCTGGTGCCAGCCTCCAAAAGACATCTGTGCAGGATGTCCCTAGAGAAAACTGAGCGAAGGGTGTGACCGGGAGATCACGAAGGAGATGCAGTCAGCCCACACAGATCCGGAAAAGGCTCCGCACGTTCAGGAATTGGAGAAATGAACATTGCACCACAGAAAATTCCGTTTTTCACTTATCTGTTTGGCAAAGACGTTAAATCAAGGGCAACCCAGCTGGACTCCATAATCAGGGAAAGGGGACCTCGGAGTCTGAAAGGGCACAGACTTACTGCCCCTCGTGACCTGGCCCTGAACCCGACACGTGACCCAGCTACACCATTTCCAGGACTCTCACAGATGTGTACGAAGACATTGTCACAGGGTGGGAGATGCTGCAGTGTGGCTTGTCTTATTAAGAAAACAGCAGGTCTCAAAAGAGAGACCCAGAATGACTTTATTTTTGTTACGGAAACAAAAAGTATAGGGGAAAACGATGGGAATTCCTCTGGGGTAAAAGTCCTCAACGTGGTGAACAAAGCCCTGCATGACATCTACCCTTGTCACCTTCCTGCCCTCATCTCCCCCCACTCACTTGGCTCAATAAACATTTGTGAATGAATGAATGCATCATGAATGAATGAACACACTCCTTTCCCCACTCTCATCTCTAAGCTCATCTGCCCCAGGAGTCTGTCCCCTGCATGTGCCCAAGGCCAGCCCTGATATGGGGACTAAGGGAGCAAAGAACCAAAGTCTACGCCAGCAGCACTCGCCATGCCAGGAGCCCAGAGAAAGTGAGACACGATTTAAAAACTGGGCACCAGAAGGAGAAGGAGGGAGAAACAGAGGCCACAGCAGCTTTCATGCCAACCTTTTCTAACTCTGGGTGAGATTTCCTTCTACATACTCGTCTATATTTACATCAACGAATCTGTTGGTAGCAAGCCTGTTGCTGATCGTGTAGGATCTAAAGTTCACAGAAAGCTGGCTTCGACACCCAGCTAGGAAGAGAAACTGTAAATTAAATTTAAGTCACCCAAAAACCCTAAATCCACCCACTCCCCTCCAAGAAATTCTGACATCTTTTACATCAGGATTTCTCAATCTCAGCACTACTGACATCTTGGGCTGGATAATTCTTTACTGGGGCAGAACAAGGAGGCTGTCCTGTGTGTTTTTAGGGCACTCAGCAGCATCCTTGACTTCTATCCACTACATGCCAGTATCACATCTCCCTTCACATTCGTGACAACCAAAAATATCTCAGGCATTACCAAAAGTCTCTTCCAAGGAAAAATCACCCCCCAGTTCAAAAGTGCTGCTTTACATGCAGCCCAGTAAGAACTGCAGACCAATCAACTGTTCTTTTTTCTGCTCCTCCTCCTCAACTTCCTGAATTTTGAGTCACCTGGTCTCAAAATCCCTTTTCCAGATTCAAGGAAAGTGGTGGCAACAGTTTCAAGACTTGAACCCTATACCTAGATCAGAATTTTATTCTGAAAATAACCGGAACCTTGGGCAGACGATATACATGCACAAAGATGTTCATTGCACTGTTATTTATAAGCAAAACAAACAAACAACTGGAGATGGTTACATGAAGAATAATACAGCCATAAAGTGAAATATCATCAGATATTAACGACAGTCTTTTCCGAGGTGGCTGCTGACCCACACAGCATTACTGTGTGAATTTCAATAAGATATCCCTTTTTCGAGTTGTTAGGTCCATCTGTCAAGAAACTGTCATAATATCTTCATCTGTCTAGAACAAGATACCTAAGCTTCTATTAGCTGGGACACTGAAATAATAAATATACAGTTCTATGATGTCCACATGAGATGTGATACCCTTGTGCAGTGTACAGCCTGTGCAACTATATATGATAGTCTTGGTGCTACCAAGGATATCTAGTGGCATGGAAATGTGTTCACAAAAGCTTACGTCCATAAAAAGGTAGGGAATGAAATACATTAAAATGTCTCGAGAGATTCTCTCTGGATAGGAGAGTATGCATATATTTTATATTCTTTTTTGTACTTGAGGTGTTCAATAAATGAAGAAGATAAGCTTCTTGGAAGAAGTAACTTTTGGGCTGACCAAAATGAAGAGGAGTCAGCCAGGAGACCTGGGGGAACTATGATGCAAGCAGAAGGAACAGACAACATGAATGCCTTGGGATGCAAACAAGCTGGATGTGGGCAAATAGGGCTGGTGAGGCTGAGACAGAGTAGAAGGGATAGAGAATGGAAGCGATGAGATCAAAATTAACTTAGGAACCAAATCATGTGGGGCTATGTAGGACCCTGGTACATCCGTCATCTGTAATCTCTGGCCAGTGGGTAAGAATCTGGGGCATGTACCCAACCTGCTGAGAAGAGAGAGATCCCTCTAGTCCACCACTACTCACTGATGGAGCAAACCCAAGATATTCCACTTTCAGGCCCATGCTGAAATAAACAAAACCAGGTGTTTCTAGAAATTTAATAATCTTTGTCAACAACATTACTTTCCTTGTCCTTACTCAGTTAACAAACATTTATGCACGACACAGTACAGGAACTGTTGAGGGATGTGAGGAAGGTAAATCACTGTCCCCTACCCTCAAGGAGCTTTCTCATTAGAGAGGTAAGACGTAAGCATGTGATCTTGTTGATTTTCACAAAAAACATGCAAGACTCACTTGATGCTGGGAAAGGTACAACTAGGGTGGTAAGTGGAGGGACTTGGTCATTCCTGAGCCAATAAGAACACCAGATATTAGAGAGACCCAACATGGACACCCACCCTTTCATACACGCTCATATCCAACATCCACCCATTCATCTTTTTATCCTTCGACCCAGTCCAACCATCTGCCCATCTACTCATCCACTCATATATCCATCTACCAATCCATCCATCCATCCATTCATCCATCCATCCATCCGACCTTTCTTTCACCATCCATCCATGTTTCCTTCCTTCTTTCCTTCTTCCTTCCTTCCTTCTGACCTTTCTTTCATCATCCATCCATGTTTCCTTCCTGCTTTCCTTCTTTCCTTCTTCCTTCCTTCTTCTTCCTTCCTTTCCTTCTTTTCTTCTTCCATCTATCTGTGCATCCACCCATCCAGTTATCCACGAATCTACTTATCCACCCACCTACATGTAACCCATCAACCTATCCATGCATCTTTTCTTTCTTTTCCCCTTCCTTCCTTCCTTCTTTCCTTCTTTTCTTCCTCCCTCCCTCCCATCCATCCACCCAACCTATCATCTATCTGTCTGTCCAACCATCCATAGATCCATCCATCCATCCCTTCATCCAACATTAACTGCATGTGATGCCCCTCCCTCCTCTAAACCACAAACATAATCCATAATCTATAACTTAAAAGACTGTATTGTGATTAGGAACAGACCAAACTGTTAAAAATTTGCATCCTAACAACTCAAATCCATAAACGCTTCTGGCTATTCCAATTTGTGCAAGACCCACATGCTCTAAGTCCTTGTAAGACCTTCATGGAAGCTGGCCTATTCTCATTGGTTTGAGGTATGTGATGTCTTCGATGATGGCACTCTTAGAGCAAAGCTAGAAAGTATGGTATGGTTAAAGGAAGGGGGAGCTCTGTAGATTGGGAGAAAATCTGGCATTAGAGAGTGGCAGTAGGCCGTAGGGAATGAGAGAGGAAGATGATCAGGAGCAAAAACAAGGATTGCTGAAAGAAGGGGCACATTCTGCTGGGGCGTGGGAATCACGGGATTCTACTCTTGACAATCACCATGACCTTGTAATCGATTTCCTCTTGGCTTATACCTTGGAGCAATGGTGATTAAGTTGATCATCCAGCAGAATGGGTTAATAAGATACATGCTAAAGAATAACAGAGCCGAAGGGTGTTGAGAACCTTGGCAAGAAAAGGCAGAATAATAATAACTAATACTTTGTAGCACACAGTGGGCCACACACTATGCCAAGCATTAGGTCAGAGAGCCCCAAATAATGCCATCCAAAAAGTCCACTTATCCATCCCTCCTCTTATTCATCCATCTATCCATCTTCCTTCCTTCCTTCCAACTTTCCTTCCTTCTCCTTTCTTCTCTCCTATCCATCCATCCATCCATCCATCCATCTATCCATCCATCCATCCATCCATATACAAACACATACGGTGGTTACTAGGTTCCAGGCACTAGTCTAAGCATAACATGTATTAACTCATTTAATCTTCCAAGACAGGTGCTATTAGCATCTCCATTGAACAGATTAGGAAACTGAGGCACAGAACACTTAAGTAACTTGCCCAAGGTCACTCACGTAGTGACTAGCCAAGTTGGGATTTGAACCCCAGCCACCTGGCTCCAGAGTCCATGCTCTCAACCTGGCCATGCAGCCTCTTTACAAGCCAGTGTCTAAACTATAGGTTGACTTTCAGAAAACAAGCAAGAACAGGGCTGTCTGGCTGACCTAGCCCTCAGAGAGAATGATGAGTAGAATGTGAAATGCCTTTGCCAGTGCCTGTCAGATGGCTGGTGTTCCAAAATGCTGATGAATCTCAGCTGATTCGAGCTGAAGCTAGACTCCCAAGTACACAGACTAAAATTAACACCTTGAATTCATTCATTCGAAAATTATTTATTCATCACAGCAACACTGTTCATAATAGCAAAAAATAAAATAAAAAATCTGGAAACATCCCAAATGTTTCCACCCAGGAAAATGGATAAATTGTTGTATCATCACAGACTGCAATATTACACAAAGAAAAATAAATGACCTGCAGCTACACTCAACAAGAGAGATGAAGCTTAGAAACATACAGCTGAGTGGAACAATCAAGTACAAGTTCTAGAAGGCTAAAAATCTCAGAAGCCAAGCAAGTTAAATTTATATTAAGACACATGTAATAAAACTTGAAAAGAAGGAAGGAAGGGAAGGAGGGGGAAGGAAGGAAGGAGAGGAATAAGACTCGCAAAATCCAAGAGAGGGTGGATGCCTTAGGGGCAGTGCAGTGAGGGAGGGATGAGGAAAAGGCGGGGTCAGAAACTACAGGTAGAAGTCACAGGTCATGGTCTAGTTCAGACTGTCTCAAAGTGTGTTCCCCAGACCAGCTGCTTCAGTACCACCTAGGAACTTGCTAGAAATGCAGATTCTCCGGCTACATTCCAAACCTCCTGAATCAGAATCTCCAAGGGTGAGACCCAGCCACCTGTGTTTAACAGCCCTCCCAGTGATGCTGGTGCGTGCCCAAGTGTGAGAAGTTTGCCCTAGAGCAGGTGATGCTGACCCTGCAGGGCTGGGGACCCACGCTGAGGACCATCATTCTACTTTTTGACCTAGGGAGCTGGTCCATCAGAGTTTCCACGCATTGTTAAAATAAACAAAGAAAAATAAGCAAAAGGAGAGACAACACTGAGTGTGCTGTGAACTCAGAAGAGAATTGAAACAACAGGCTATGAACCTGTGGGGCATGAAAACATCCCACAATTATATATTCAGCCCCCGTAGGTGCCAAGCACAGGACCAGAGCAGTGACCACAACAAAGCGAGCCCTCGCCACCGTGGTGTCTAAAATCCATCCTTCATGCTTTTTACGGTGATCATATATGCTGCATGCTTTCTGTGCATAGTATCTTTTAAGCTTTCTGTGATTTCCTGGACACAGAATTATGCCCACTTTATACACGAGCAGACTGAGGCTTCGCTACTCTGGGCTGGAGCTGAGATTTACAGCCGGGTCTCCTGCCCCCACGCTCCGTATGCTTCGCCTCCAATCAGTATCACCTCTTCTCCTGTCGGCCTCCACTGCTGGTGCCGTTACTCAGATGGGCACATTTTTATGAAGACCCCACAACGTGCCACAACCATTTCACAGCAGCAAGTGAAGGGTGGCATAGCCCCCCAACCCCACAGCCATTATTCTTAATGAACTAAATAATAAAGGTCAACAAGATAAAAAATACATATATATATGGCAGGTTCTGGAAGGTCAGAAACCGTGTAACTCCCACCCTAGAGCAAATCCTAGGTCAGCCCCAATGTGCCCCATTTAAGACAAATCTGTCAGTTTATTCTTGAGATCAGACTTAGCCCTCCCACAAACATTGCTTGTATAAAAATACTTTAAAAATTGGTTCAAAATTATATATACATATTTAAACACAAGCCTAAAATGAGCACAGAACTTAACAGCATAAATATTATTTACTGACAGGTGGATGACAAGGCTACGTTTCCCTCATCTCTCCAGGGAGGGGTCCTGCCCCGTGAGTAGGATTATTTGTGGGGAGGAGCTGCTAACCCAAGCACTGAGCCCCTTCACGGAAGCTCCAAGGATGTTCCTGGTCTGAACAGAAGATAAAGTCATCTCTGACCCAAGAGAGATAACAAAACTTGATCCGGACTTAACTCGGGAAATTCGCTTCAGAGCCGGGATCTCTCTCTGCATTAGCTGCCTTAAATGGGCGGCTCCCCAAAGCGGAACTCATTCCAATCAAAAGTCTTGGCTTTTCAGAGGGAAAAAGCTACCTAGCTCCTCCTTTCCTGGGCCACGGAACCATCTCTTACTCCTCGCCTCTCTTGGGTGTTAAGAACTCACCACCAGGTGACCAACGTCCTAGTTTGCCTAAAACTGCTGCATTTCCTGAGATGCTAAAACCAGGACAGGTCCAGGCAAACTGGGACATCTGGTCACCCTACCCAGACAAGAACGCAAGCTCAGTGGTTTCTGAAAGCCCAGTTGCTGAAGCCAACCATGTGATTCTATCTTCTGGAATGTTCCTTGCGTTCTCTAGTCTTCCAGGAGAGAAAGAGAGGAATTGGGGGTGTGTAGGGGGGACATATGCTAACCCTAAAGCTGTTCAACTCTCAGTGGTTACCTGGGGTGGCCACAGCAACTGTCCTAGGCCTGTGGTCTCCACCCTCGGCTGGACTCTTGATAGGCACAAAAGGAGGATATGGGTTGGGGGGAAACAGGGAAGCTAAGTATATACTTTAAAACTCTCACTTTGTCACCCACAGAGGGAAAGTGGATTAAGGGAGGGGAAGACAATTAATTTTGTCTTAGACTAAAGGGAATAGAAAAATGGGTCAAGTGGGCATGAATTTTTTCCCCCTGAAAGGACAGGGAATGCAAAATATCCGAAGGCTGCTTTCTAAAGAGTGCCACACTCAGATTAGCAAATCCGAGCTGGCCAGTTACAGAGGGGCCCTTTGCACCCCCTCAACCCAGAGAGCCTCACTCCTGGCCAAAGTTTCCCAAAAAGAACATTAGGGGAAAAAGCACTCTCAGGTATTACGGCTCATGTATTTTGGGGGGATTTCTCAGTGCTGGACACTATGCTGAGTATTTGCCATGCGTGACCCCGTTTAACCTCCCCATGAGCCCTCCAAGATGCTATCAGAAGCAGTATCTTCATCATGCACATGAGGAAAGTGAGTCATGGAAAGCTGGGCCCGGCTGGGGCCGAGTCCCGAGTGCTTTCCCTGTCTCTCTGCCGTCTTTCCTTCTAAGGAGCTGAGGTGGCATTCTCGGAACTGTGTTAACTACAGGGCTTTGCGGGCTCTGATCATCTCTGCACTTCCGGTGGTGCCTTCCATCACCGAGGGAGTGTACATATGTGCTTGCTACTGGGTGGGCAGGGGAGGACCAGGGGTGGATATATAAGCCCCTGGCACCCCACAGATGTTCCCCCTCAAGGCCCTGAAGGAAGACTTCACTCTCAAGGGGCCACTGCTCCCCAACTTCTCAAGCACTAAAATTTCTGGTCTAAAAACTTCATGCACACACACCCCCCAAACCACCAAAAACCTAAAATGTTTTGCACAAGGGCGAATCGGATCTCTGTGATTTGGCAAATGGGTACAGAGAGGCCCTTTTTCCACTCACTGGATAAATGTTTATGGGGTGCCTACGGGGCAGGCACAGATCTCAAAGTCACGACTTTGTACTGTTGAGTGGTTGAACCAATGCCCCCTACACCAGAGGCCCCTTCTCTCCCAACATTTCAAACCAGTGCAAGCCCTTGGCTACAAGCAACATCCTCACTCTCCCTATTTCTCTTAACGCTATCACTTCCGTCACTTCCTACACACCCACAATCCTTTCTCCTAAACCCCTAAGTCTGTACGTGCCTCGGCATTTAGAGCCTGGTGCTTTTAGAAGGATAACAAGGATGGGAATGTTAAAATGGTGCAACCACTTTGAAAAATCGTTTGGCAGTCTACCATAAACATATACTTACCACACACTCCGGCAATCTTGACCCTGGGTATTTATTTACCCAAGACAAGTGGAATGTAGGTTCCCAACGCTCTCACTAAAACATGTTCGCCTGTGTTTATCGCGGCTCCATTCATAATCGCCCAATCTGGAAGCATCCTAAATGTCCTTCAACTGGGAGATGGATAAACAGGCTCTTGTCTAACCAACCCACGGAATACTATGCAGCACTGAAAAAGGACGAACTACTGATACAACAACATGAAGAGATTGCAAAGGCTGCGTAAAAGAAGCTAGACTCAAATATTTGTAGGACCTTCCAGAAAAGGCAAAACTATAAAGATGGAGAACAGATTAGTGCTACCAAGGGGGGATGACTCGAAGAAGCACTAGGAGGTAATTTGGGGTGACAGAACTGTTCCCTACCTTGATTTTGGTGGTGGCTACATGACTGTTTGCATTTGTCAAAACTCACAGAACTGTACACTAAAAGGGAGTGAATTTGCTATAAGTAAAGCATACCTCAATTAACCTGATTTTTGAGAAAAAGGAAAAAAAAAGGGTAGCAGGATGCATCTATGATGTGACCTGAATATTCCAGATGCAACCCACAGACAAGCAGCATGGGCAACCCTTAGAAGCGTGTCGAAAAAGCAGACTTCCAGGCCCACCTGAAACTTGCTGGACCAGGATCATCACTTTAACAACACAATCCTCATTCACACAAAAGTTCGAGAAGCAAACGTATACGTAACACTCCCAGTGGGAGTTTGGAGCACCCCGTTATCAAGCATAGCTAACATTTCTGCAGCAGAACACACCAAAATGCACACCAGATGGGATAAATTAAGACTGTACATTAAGACTATAAACTCCGGTCAGTTCAAGGTATGTTTTTGATGGGATGTCACCTTTGTAGGAAAAAAAAAAAAAAAAACCAATGGAAAAAGCCACGCTAATTCTTACTTCCCAGAATTTTGCTCTTGTGGAAATACCAGCCATGCTGATCTAGTAGAGGGATCTATGGGTCATACTGTCCTGCCCTCTATGGTAGCATCTTCTAGAAAATTCTACTTTTTCAGGACAGACCAAGAGTCTGATAACATGCTTCAACTTCTCCCAGAGCTCCCTGTATTTTTCATGTAGGACAGGTGTCTTTAAAGAGTCTAAGCTGGAGGAACGCCAGTCAGACAATGTCCATAGGTTACCTGACGTGACAGGACCCTGGGCTTCTTTCTTGTTGCGATTCCCAAAAACACAGATGAAAAGCCAGAATCCTGCGTGTGGTTCAGGAGACTGAGTGTGATGACATACAGACCTGGGTCAGTGGCTTTTGCAATGGCCTAAATTCCTACACCCTGCTCCACGAGAGAACTGCTGGCATCAGCAGGACTGGGGGAAGATGACATTCACAGTGGCGCCTGGTGGCACATTAGAAGGAGCAACTGGAATTAAGTGGGGGCTCTAGGAAGGTTGACAGATGCACCTTATTGAGCTGACAGATTTGAGCTCTTTAGAAGCCATCATCAGAGCCCGTCATGGCCATATTTAAATCAGACTTCCAATCAACGAAAACATGGAACCAAGGTGTGTGGTCAAGATGGCCGCTGCCCGGTCTACTCCAAGAGCAAAGGGCACCAGGGTCAATGTGAACATCCAAGACTTCCATTTGGGTTTTCTTACTTGGGAAGAGAAAAAATTAATGAGAATCCTCAATTCTCATTGCTGGCTTCAAGCTTGCGCTGCTGGGGGTTGAGGGGTGTAAGAAATCAGAGTGACAAAGTGCCCATGAGCATGGGGCTATTAAGGCTGAGCCCTCCACCAGCACGCCACGCTGGAACTGGTATCTGGAAGTAACTTCACACTTTTCGGCCCTACGAGCACACCACCGTGTGTATGGAACCAGCACTCACTCCTCCTCCAAAGGCAATCAGGAGGCTGCTTTCCAAATTCACCTGCAACCCTTGGTCAATGCTGTGTCTACGAACACACACAAATCAAAGAATGGCAGGGCCAATTCCACTGCTAGGTAGAGACCCGAGAGAAATGAAAAGTAAAGTTCAACAGAAGACGCCTACAGGATGCTTCCTACAGCAAAATCTGGTTACTACCCCAGCGGCCCTCAATGGAACGGGCAAGTGCCCTGTGTTAGAGTCACACAACCAGATATGACACAGCGATGAGAAGAAATAACCTGCAACTACTCAAAGCAACATCGATGACTCTTGCCGAGCTGAAGAAGCCAGGTACAAAGTAACATAGCGTGCGACTCCATTTCTAGGAGGATTGCCAGGAGGCACAATGAGCCTGTGGGGAGGGCAGATGTCAGGGTAGCAGTTATCCTTGTGGGGGAATGACTGAGAGGGGACATAGGGGGAGTTCCTGGGGGCGGGGGCTGGTCACATCCTTTTTCTTGACCTGAGTGCCAGCTGCATGCTCGAGTTCACTTTGTGAACACTTCTTAAGCTGGACTCAACTTGTGTACTTTCCCATACATATATCAGACCTTATTCTAAAAGTTCAGAATAAGTACTTAAACGCTTTTTTTTTTTTTCAAATGACAGAAGTATGTGGATATAGAAGCCGATGTTCCACCCTGGTACCCTGACTGACTCCTTGGCATTTCCACCTCCTTGCACTGGCCCCGATTTCCTTATCCAGCCTCCCAGCTCTCTGTCCCTGCCCCTCTCATCCCCTTAGAGAAAGCTCAGTCCTGGGCAACCTGCTCAGTGCCAGACTGGGGGATAGAGAGCTTTGCCATCCAAAGTGGGGCTGCATAATGTGTTTGCTGCCTCGGGCCAAAGAGAGAACAAAAGCTGTCTGCAGAGAGCAAAATGCACAAACTCATCAAAAAGCTCCCAGAAGCAAGAAAGCCAAAGAAAACCTAAGTACCCACCTGCACCCTTCCCCCAAGCAATCCCCTCCCTCCCCAACGGCCTCTGCTCTGCAAGATTCAGGCTGGACCAGGGTGAGCTAAAGACACGTTAGGACTCCCACCTCCCTCCTCCCCTCTTAAAAGAGGCCAAATCCAGGATCCAGAAGGCGACCTAAAGCCATTTTCAACTTGGAAACCTGTCAGCCCAGTGAATTCCTCTGGATACTCCCTGGAATTAGCTGAGCTATCCTCCAAGACCCCATCACTCCTCCGGGAGTAGAGGGGGAGGCAGACAGAGTGATTACGAGACCCCTGAGTGATTCAGTGAGGCTTTAAGAGGTTGGAACTTGCCGGCAAAGACCTGGCTCTTGCCTTGGGCATCCATCCTGGTTAGAGGTACGCCCCTCCAGAAGGCCCCCGCTGAACCTCTTCTTAATTTTCACCATCCTCAAAGTAGACTTTTCACACACTCTAAAAGCTCAGTGCCCTCTGACAATTTCGGCATCCAGAAGCCAAAAGCATGGCTCAACTCTAAGCCCCCTTAAAAGTGAATCCACCCACCATTGCGCTCCTCAAATAACCAACCTCAGGACCACCTAGGGCCCAGCCCTGTTGAGTATGTAAGAGTCAAAACCACATACAGAAAGGATGGGGGCTCACCGCTGAGCCCCAGGGACTCATGTAGCCCTGTTCATTTTTACACTGAGGGCAGCCAGTTGGAACCATGCCGAGAAGTGGCACATTCAGGCATGGCATGGTGGCCAGTCAGCCTGGGGAGCAGGGTGCATCCCCCTACTTGGAATCTGGGTCATGCTTAGATAACTGCTAGAAAGCCCGACTAATTACCCATCCTTGCCTGCCTACATCTCAACAGATGTTAAGCCCTCCTCAAGGTTTATTTCAAGCAGGCACGATTTAAAGAAACACGAGAGGATCTGCATTTTGATAGCATCTGAATAGAGGAAAATGTGGTCTTCACCTTCCTCTGTATCTTTGATTAAAAAAAAAAAAAAAAAAAGACGTTTACCTGCCCAAGATGTCCATATGGGTGCTGATTTTCCTGGTGTCCCCTCCCGGCTCCCTAGGGTGGGAGAAGCTGAATCCAATCCAAGGCCTGACACAGCCCCTTAGGAAAGACCCAGCATCTCATTTTCTCCTGCCCATCTTTTTGAAAGAACCCATCCTGGGGCTTCCGGGTCAGGGCCCCAGATGGGGACATTGGGATGTTTCCTACACCCCAAAAGATGATGGGAGGAAATGGGACCTACAGACATGGGGAGTTAAGTGCCCCCCAAGCCGTCGGTGTGAAGGCCACATGTTCTCCCCCTCACTCCTGGCCATGGGAAGCCCTAAACTCCCTGAGTGTGGCTCCCACCTCGGGGAAGGCCGGGTGGACAGGCCAGCGAGCTGGGACTATGCTCCAGCACTGGAGCAATCACGGATTCCAGCGAGGGGCGGCTAAGGAAACCCAGCCAAGGCCCCCGGTTCCCCGGTACCCCGGTTCCCCTGCCCTGGCCCAGCTCGTTCGGGAGAACTCTGACCCCTCAGGAACTGACTCCAAAGGCCCCACTAAGGCCCCTGCACGACCCCAGGGCCCAGCCCTCATTCCGGAATGGGTCCTTTGGAGGAATCCACTCCCACGGCCCCCCCACCACCACCCAAAGCCTCCACAGTAGCTCATCCCAGCTCGGGGTGGAGAGATTTCGCACACTCCTCCCCGGTGCCCCCTCTCTCAGCCCCTGGAAGACCCCCCCAGCTCCCATCAACCCCCGGGTCTCCCTCCTAGCCTGGAAGAGGGGAAGCGGAGGGAGGAGGGGGAAGCGCAGCTGCTAGGCTTCGGGCAAAGGATATGGCCATTCGGTGATCTTTTTGGCGTATTTTCTCACCACGTTGTCCTCGCTGAAGAGGAACAGAGACCGGTTGACCGTGAGGCAGTTCTGTCGGACGGGGATGGGGTTGTAGAGGGCCATGGTCCGCGCTCTCTGCGCCATTGACTGCTTGTACATCCTTTGCGCCCCGGGCTGCCCGCCCTGCCGGCTGCCCCCGGCTCCTCGCCCGCCTCCGGCGCCCACGACCACCCCGGCGGCTGCCCCGGAGCCTCCTCCCCCGTAGCGGGCCGGCATCTCGTCTCCGAAGCGGGCCATTCTGCAAAGAGCAAAGGGCTCCGGGTTACGCTGCGGCGAACGATGCGGAAGACCCTAGCCTACAGAAGTGTTAAATTTCTGTTGTTTAAGCCACCTAGTCTGATATTTTGTTTAGGCAGCCCTATCCAACTAATACAGGCACATATCCATAAGTGATACGACTACATCAAGCCTATAAATGTTTAACATCTGGATTCATGTTGCCATTATATTTTCCAGAAAAAGTATGATGATTCCTGTTTTATTATGTACTCCCCAAAAATTGTTCCTTCTGTGATGTTTTAAAAAAAAATTAAAAGGAAGGAAGGAAAGAAGAAGGGAGGGAGGGAGAGAGAGAGAGCGAGAGAGAGAGAGAGAGAGAGAGAGAAAAAAAAGAAAGAAAGAAAGAAAAAGAGAAAAAAAAATAAAAAACGGCACTTGGAAAAAAAAAAAAAAAACCAACGCACACCCCCTTTAAGACGCGAACGGTTTGCAAAGGACGCCCCCCGGGACGCAGTGGAAGCTTCAAATTCCTCCGAGGTCTGGGTCAGGCTGGCATCTTGCAAAAGTAGTGCGCTCGGCCCATTTTTTAAAAAAATGTATTAGGAAAAAAAAAATAAAAGCCAGGTCTTTGCTGGGGGGAGGGCAGCCCAGCAAATTAAAAATTGCCCTTTTTGTTTTGCTTGAGTTCCTAGACCTAAAAAAGATGCCGAAAGATCCGTAGCCCAAAAATAAAAGTAAAGAATATGAGCAGGGAAGGAGAGAAGGGGAGAGGGAGGGAAACGCTCCTGGGGGCTCTTATGGAGTCCTGAGGCCGCAGGGTCCGGTGATATTTTTTTCCTTCCTGAATCACCAGCAGCTGCCTCTTCTGTTGAGTGTGAGTGTGCGTGTGCGCGCAGCGGTTCGCTCAACCGTGCCTCATCTTGGGGTTAAATTGCAGCAATGAAATCCTGAAAATTCCCAGTAGGGGAAAAAAAAAAGAGAGAGAGAGAGAGAGAGAGGTATGCGCCGTCGCTTAGCCACTCAATAGCTGCTCCCGGATGCTGCAATGCCTGGCGTTCCCTCCTCCCCCACTGAAAGCCTCCTCCTCCTCCTTCTCTAGGTTTTGCTAAAATAAGACTGGTGTGGAGGGGTGAGGGGAGAGGAAGGAAAGGGGAAAATGGGCGCAAAGGTCTGAACCACTGGGCAGCCAAGCTCCAAAGAGGAGCGATTGATGAGTTGAACGCGAAAAAGACCCACCCAAGTGTCGACACATGATGGCCCGCGACCAATCGCGGAGGCGCGAGGGGACCTGGCTCCGCGGAGTTTGTGGGGGAGAGGGGCGAGCCGGATAGTCGGGAGGCTGGGGGAAAGTTGAGACGAGAGATTCCTCTCCAGGGAGGAAACCTTGTTTTACGACGGGTTCTGCTTCGGTTGCAAGCAACCGGACGTTTCCAGCATCTTGCAAGCAGAGGGAAGGAGGGAAGAAGGAAACAACTTCAAAGACAGAAAAAGAAGGGGTTTGGTGTCTAGAAGTGCAATTAGTCCATCTCTACACAAATGTAGTCTATTTAACCAAAGACCATTTCATTTCTGAAAACAGGGTGAAAGGTTTCTGTCAAATTTTCAAATCACAGAGGCCCCAACAAACTGGAATAAAAGATTTACCTCATCTTTGAAAAGACCCCAGAGGTGGCAGATGTTAACTGCCAGGAGCAGATAACTAACCAGGAGCTGGTTGATAACTAACAACCAGCTAACAAGATAACCAACAAGATAACTAACAGAGCCTCTGGGTGATATACTTTATATGGTGTTCACTTCTCACTAGAGCCACTGGCATTTTACTTCCTATTCCCCTTTTTATATTGTAAAAGTGAATAAACAGAAAAATGCCTAAAGCCTAAATGTACGGTTTAAGAAACTGTTGTGAAATGAACACTTATAAAACTAACACTCAAGTCCAGGGTTAGAAATAGAACATTGCCCGCTCCCCAGAAACACAAATGCCCTTTCCCTCAGCGTTAATCACTATCCTGACTTTATGGTATTAATAACCTTGCTTTTCTTCATACTTTTACTACCTTGTGTATTCTTAAACAATACAGTTTTACTTTGCATCTTTTTGGGTTTTATATAAATGGAGTCATAGAGTATGTATTCTGTGAGGTCTTTCTTTGGCTCACCACTATGTCCTTAAGATTCATCTGTTATGTGTAGCTGAAATTGATTCACTTTCACTGCTGTATGGTATTCCACTGAAAGTATGCCACAATTTGTTTATCCATTATCCTGTTAGTGGACATTTGAGTTAGTTCCAGTTGAGGCTCTTAAACATCTCTGCCTCCCGGTACTTTAAGCATGCCTCTCTATAGGAATAGTTCTGGGTATGGAATTTCTGGGTCACAGGATATGCGCCTTTTCAGGTTTGTAAAGTGTCACCTGTCTTCCAAAGTGGATATTCCAAGAAACCACTGAATTTTCACAAAACAATATATAGACTGGAAGACAAGGGTGGGGAAGAGGGGAAGAGGAAGAGGATGAAGAAGGCAAATAATTTTTTCAAGCCTTAGCTAGTTGGAGCCTAGTTAATAACTCCCCCATCAGTATTTGGGTTCATTTGGAACATTTTAGAAAAGATGATATGTCTTTATGTAAATTCCCCATCCTGTGCTTGTGTGTAGGGCTTTATAGGTTGCCCACAGCACCTTCAAGATTTTCTAACTGGTCAAGATATGGACGAAATGATGAAACCTAGAGTGAGCGATCAGAGTCACAAGGAGATGGGGTGTATCGAAATCTCAACAAATTATCAACGACTTTTGTACTCGATGTTGTTTCATATCTCAAAGGCGAATGATGAAATGAAACAAAAAGTAATTCCATGTGAATGGATGTAAACAGCCAGTTGTATAAGAAACTATACTGTGCAAAGTGTACTTAAATATAACTCATTTTGATGGACTTTGAAACCATTGAGTTTCACAGCATGCGGGTTACCTGCAGGGATTTTTAAAAAAACCCAGAGCTTCTCAGGAAAGAGCAACCAGCAGAGTCTTCACAGAAGCCCCCACTTTACAGATAAAAACACTGAGGCTGAGAGAGGTTTAAAATCTTGCCTAGGCCACTGACATGGATCTGAAACCACTTCTGACTCTTAGACTCTGTTAAGTAGAGTGTAATTTGGTATTACTGCTTCGGAAAACTCTTTGGCCATTTCCACCATCACTGAATATTTGAATACCCTGTGACCTAGCATTGGCACACCTGAGCATAGATTCAGGAGGAATGAGGATGTCTGTCCACTAAGACACACCCTAGAATGTGAAAGCTGCATATTCATACCAGCTAAAAATTGGGAGCTTCCCAAATGTTTATCAATAACAGAATAGATCAATATGCTGTGTAACATTCACACACGGAGCCCTCTGCAGCAATGAGAACGGGCGGTCTGCAGCTACACAAACATGAGTTTGAATCAAAGAAGGCACATGGTGTATCATTCCTGTTATATACAGTTCTGAATTATCAAAACCAATCTATGCTGTTAGATGTCAAAGTACTGGTCACCCTTGAGGCTAGGGGGCCTTCTGGAAGCTTCTCATTCTGGGTCGTCATTTAAAAAGTTTGTTTGCTTTGTAAATTTTGTGCATTTTCCACATTTTTATTAAGTTGTACACCTATGAACTGTGCAGTTTTCTGTGTGGTTTATATTTCAATAGAAAATGTTTGTAATGCTCCTGAATGTAGACCCCCATACCCAGCAGCACCACTCGTCATGGTGATCTGTGATAACCCTCCGTGTGCACTTACACCACGAAGTCCCTACAACAAACTCCCACCTCCTTTTTACCAGAAGAGAAAGAGCAGTCCTCCAGGATGCCTAAGTCATATCTAGACAGCGGATAAGCCGGTTGCACATCAGAACTGATTCCTTAGACCTCCCTCCCCCTGATTTTCACTGAGCAAATCCATGGGGTACAGCTGGGTTCAGTAATCACTGCTCTGGAAGGGACAAACTTACCAGCCCTACCTTTGCATTCTCTAGTGGCGGTGGCATTTTTGATGGAACAGTTCTTGCTGTTCGGAACTGTCCTATGCATTGTAGGGTGTTTAGTACCCCTAGCATGTGCCCGCAAAATGTCGGCAGCACCCCCCCAGTCTTGTGACAAGCAAAGATACCCATACACATTTCCAAATACCACCCCCCCATCAAAATGGCAGAAGAGCATATACGTTTCACTCACCAAATAGCATTGCCAGAGCTTGCCTATGAAATTTGACATGTTGTAGTTCCCCTCTCCTTCCTCAGAATCTTCCTAAGTCCTCCATGCCCCAATCGCTCAATCCTCCTTTCCCAGAAAGAATCAACTCTTTCACCTAAAGTGTGACAGAGCTCCAGGTTCATTTTCCTTACGGAGTTACTTTACAGAGAACAAAAAATTTATTTGGCCGAAGGAATGAATCTCTAATATTGAAATCTTATTATCACCTGGCAAATGAGCATGGATGAGCAAGATATCTTCATAGGTTCCTCAGATGACTGCAGTAGGTAGTTCCTTGCCCGCTATTCATCCAAATTACTAATGTTGACCAGGTAGAAAGATTTAGAATCTCATTAGCATCAAAGACAGAAGCAGTTTAACAGCAGGCCTCCAGAAATCAGTCTCAGCCATTGGTTCTAATCTTTAACACATCTGCCAGCTGGAGGTTTAATTTATCAATCAGCAGCAGCATTACCATCTTGGCTTTGAGCATGTTATTCAATTGAACAGGGCTAGCATCTCTGAAATAAGTGCTCCAAATAAATAACTGCAGATCGCATTCGTTTGGCGGATTAAACAATTACCAGCTAATCCAGTCATGTTGAGGTGCAAGAATGGATGAGGCAAAAGACATTTGGTCTCTGCCTTCTGGTCTGGATACCCGTCAGGAATGAGAACCAAGATCTTTGGGAGTTGGAGAGTATAAATGACAAAACCCCAATCTCGTAATCCAGATATTTGCAGGTCATGATATAGGCACTCAAGAATGATACAGTGATGGGATGTGGCTGTCACTCCAGTGATAATATTGCATAGCAGTATGTGTCTTGTAAATTTCCAAGAACAAATGAAGCAGAGCCTAATTCTGGATGTAGAACTGGGTTCAAATCCTAGCTTTAGCATTTCCTAGCTGTGTGCTTTTGGGAAAGTGCTTAGCCCCTCTGAACCTCAGCTTCTTTGGATAAAATGGAGACATGACTCCTTATCCCACAGGTTGCTTAAGGATTAATTAAGATCAAGCAGGTAAGCACTTAGCACAGTGACTGGCACATAATAAGCAGTCAAGAAATGCTGGCAAATAGATTTTTTAAAATCACTATAGTCTGGATAGATATTCCAAGTTCATAGGAAGACTCAAAATTGCCAAGATGCCAGCTCTTCCCAACTTGGTCTATAGAGTCAATGTAATCCCAATCAAAATCCCAGCAAGTTATGTTGTGGATATCGACAAACTTATTCTAAAGTTTTATGAGTGGCGAAAGACCCAGAATTGCCAACACAATACTGAAGGAGAAAAACAAAGTTGCAGGACTGACACTATGAACTTCAAAAACTACTATAAAACTACAGTAACCAAGACAGTGTGGTATTGGTGAAAGACGTGACAAATAGATCAGTGGAACAGAATAGAGAGCCCAGTAATAGACCCACATACATAGAGTCAACTCATCTTTGACAAAGGAAATACAATGGCACGAAGATATAGCCTGTTCAACAAACGGTGCTGGAACGACTGGACACACACATGCAAAACAAAAATGAATTTAGACACAGGTCTCACGCCCTTCACAAAAATTAACTCAAAGTGGATCACAGACTAAATGTAAAATGCAAAACCATGAAACTCCGAAAAGATAACACAGGAGAAAATCTGGATGACCTTGGGTTTGGTGATGACTTTTTAGATATAACACAAAAGACCCAATCAGTGATGATAAGCTAGAATTCATTAACATTAAAATTCTCTGCTCTGCAAAAGATACTGTCAAGAAAATAAAAAGACAAGCCACAGACTGGGAGAAAATATTTGCATAAGATACATCTGATAAAAGACTGTTATCCAAAATATAAACAGAACTCTTAAAACTCAACAATAAAAATACAAGTCTGATTTTAAAATGAGCCAGAGACCTTAACAGACACCTTGTCATAGAAGATATACAGATGGCAAACAAACACATGAAAAGATTTCCATATAATATGTTATCATGGAAATGCAAATTAAAACAACGAGATATCACTATGTACCTGTTAAAATGGCCAAAATCCTGAACACTGAAAACACCAAATGCTGGCGAGGATGCAGAGCAATGAGAACTCTTGCTCATTCTAGTGGAATACGAAATGGTACTGCCACTTCGAAAGACCGTGTAGCGGTTTCTTACAAAACTAGATTTATTCTTACCATACGATCCAGCAATGGCACTACCTGGTATTTACCTAAAGGAGTCGAAAACTTATGTCCACACAAAAACCCGAACATGGGTGCTTTTGGAGTTTTGTTCATAATTGCCCAAATCTGGAAGTAGTCAAGACATTCTTCAGTAGGTAGAGAGCGGTACATGGATAAAGTGTGGTACATTCAAACAATGGAATATTATTCATCACTAAGAGGAAATGAGCTATCAAGCCATGAAAAGACAAAGAGAAACCTTAGATGCTTGTTACTAAGTGAAAGAAGTCCATATGAAAAGGTACCTACTGTATCATTCCAATTATATGATATTCTGGAAAAGGCGAAACTATGGAGACAGTAAAAAGATCACGGGTTACCAGGGTCAGAGGGAATGATGAATAAGCTAGGATTTGCAGGACAGCGAAACTACTCTGTATGAGACTATAATGATGGATGCATATTATACATTTGTCCAAACTCATAGAATCTATAATACCAAGAGTGAACCCTAATGTAAACTGTAGACTTTGAGATAATGATGTGTCAGTGTAGCTTCATCGGTTATAACAAATGCACCAGGCAGGTGAGGAATGTTGATGGGGGTGGGGGGCTGTGCATGTGTTGGAGCAGAGGGCTATATGGGAAATCTTTCTCCCTTCAGCTCAGTTTTGCTGTAAACCTAAAACAGGTCTAAAAAGTCAAGTCATTTTTGAAAAGTCACCGTAGTCAGCTTTCCAAACTTGGGATCCAAGGCTGTGAAAATCGTTCACCAAGACTGATTCAATTTTGGCTTATTTTTAATTTTTTAAATAAAACTTTTATTTTGGAATAATTTTAGATTTACAGAAAACTTGAAAAGATTGTCCAAGAGAGTTATCATATGCCCTTCACCCAGCTTTCCCTAATGTTAACATCTTATGTAACCCAGGTACATTTGTTTAAATTAAGAAACCAACATTGTTCCAATGCTATTAACTAAACCCTACACTTTATTCAGATTTCACTGGTTTTCCCACTAACACCTTTTTCTGTTTCAGGATCTAAGCCAGAATACCACATTCTACTGGGGCAGCTTGTCTCCTGAGTCTCCTCTGGTCTGTGACAGCTTCTCTCCTTGTTTCTCACGACCTTGATAAGTTTAAAGAGTACAGCTCAGGTATTTTGTAGAATGTCCGTATACTGGGGTTTGCCTGTTGTTTTCTCATGAGTAGACTGGGATAATGGATTTGGGGGAAGAAGACCACGGAGGTGAAAAGCCCTCCTCATTGCATTGTGTCAGGGATCCATGACGTCTACATGACTTATCTGTGATGTTGACCTTGATCACTTGGTTAAGGTGGTCTCTCCCAGGAATATGCACTGTCAAGTTACTATTTTCCCCGCTCTCTACTCTACTCTTTGGAAGTGAGTCACTAAGCCCCGCCCATACTTAGTGAGAGAGAGTGTAAGCTCCATCTTCTGGAAGAAAGAGTACCTGCATATATTCTTTAGAATTCTTTCGTAAGGAAGATTCGTCTCCTCTCCCTTATCCATTCATTCGTTCATTCACTCATTCATTCAGTCGGTTTTTCATTGCTATCAGGACAGACTCGTATATTTGTTGTAGTCTTTGGATTACCAGCTTTGGCCTTTGGGAGATCCTTTTAGATTGGTTCCTGCATCCCTTTGATAGGTCCCATATATTTTTTCAGCTTCTTTACTTTCCGGCATCCCAAGAGGCTCAGGTATCATTCCTAACTGCCCTGCTCTAGAATTCACTGCTTCTCCAAGGAGCTTCTCAGGGCTGGGTGCCATACTGCATTTTTAGTTTTTATTTTGGTAAAAGTTATAGATACAGGCAATTTGGCAACCAGCATAAAAACATGCAAGAACTACCAGGGGAGGCTGAAGGTCATGGGTCACTCCCCAGTTGGTAATTCAATTTAATGGTAAAAATAGTGACTTTATAGTGGAGTGCCCTGGCAGACAAACAAGTGTTCAAAATTAACCACACCAGCAAAGGGGCAAATTGACATCACGTGCCTCTTGGCATGATGTACCAAGAAGGATGCAACATGACTTCTGGGGACCTCCTGCCAAAAAGACATTATTCGAATAAGTTGAGAATTGTATCATGTTTAAATGAAGGGATATTCTACAAAATAATCTGCCTATATTCTTTGAGAGTGTTAACATCAGGAAACTCAAATAAAGACTGAGCAATCGCTCGAGATTAAAGGAGATGTGACAACCAAACCCAACAAGTGGGCCGGGATCTTCTTTTGCTATAAAGGATGTTATTAGGACAATTGGTGACATCTGAATGAGATCTGTAGATTAGATAATAATAGAGGATCAGTGCTAATTTCCTGATTTTGATCCTTCTGCTGTGAGAGAGAGAGAGAGAGAGAGAGAGAGAGAGAGAGAGAGAGAGAGAGAGAGAGACGGAGAATAGAGTTGTAAAATGTTAACATTTGGGGCGCCTGGATGAAGGATAGACAGGAATTCTTTGCACTGTGCTGACAACTCTTTGGTAAGCCTGAAATTTTGTCACAATAAAGTTATAATAAACAAACGGTTACAAAAAGTTAAACATGCACGTTTTATTCATTCCTTCATGCATTTCATTGAGCACCTGCTATGTGCCAGGTGGTTTTCCAAGCACAGGACAAGACAAATAAAAATCCCTGTGGTTGCAGAGCTGAATGGAGACAGAAAATACAGGGAAGGAAGAAAGAAATACAGAGAATGTCAGCTGGTGCTAAATGCTCAGGAAGACAAAGCAGGAAAGGGGAGTCGAGAGTGCAGCCATTGGCAATAAGAGCCAAATAGACCTATGAGGCATGTTACACAAAGTAGTGAGGACGAGACGTACTCTGGGCTTTCAGTGTAATTTGTCAACTAATACCCCTTAAATTCTGATCTCTAAATGCAGAAGGCAGCTTCCGACAAGGCCTCCAACGATCCTTGCCTATTGGTGTTCATACCCTTGTGTCATCTTCTCCCCCTGAAAGTGGATGGGACCTAGTCACTCACTTCTAAGAAATAAAACATGCAAGAGTGATGGGATGGTCCTTCTGAGATCAGGTTACAAAACGACTGGGGTCTCCGTATTGCCTGCCCGCTCGAGCTCCCTGTCTCCTGCTTGCTCTGAGGGAAGCCAGGCTCCATGTCGTGAACTGCCTGATGGAGAGTCCCCCATGGCAAGGAACCAAGGGCAACTTCCAAGAAACCCCTACTGAGGAACTGAGGCCCTCAGACCTATAGCCCATGAGAAACCGAATTCTGCCAATAGCCACATGTTTAAGTGCAGAAGGGAATCCTCCCCCCGATTCAACCTTCAGATGAGAGTGAAGCCTCCACTGACACCTTGACTGAAGCCTCATGAGAGAGACCTTGACACAGAGGACCCAAATGAGCTGCACCATGATTCCCGCCCCACAGAAACTGTGAGATCATGACTGCTGTTTACAGCTGCTAAGTTTGGGTGGTTTTGTTATGCAGCAAGAGATAACTATTACATTAAGGCTCCATGTTCCTTATTTTCTCCTCTTAAAATAAAACGACCAATTTTTCTCCTTTCTGGATCTCCAAAATGATTTATTCCCTAAGATCGGTATTAGAGCTGTCCACCAAACATTTCCCATTCTCCAACTTCAGGCACATGGTCAGATGGCGTTTCCTGGCCCCCTCGTCTTTGCGAAGGCCATGTGAACAGCTGTGGCCAGTGAGCTCTCACTGGAAATAAAGTGATGGGACATTTAGTTGTCAGGGCAAATCTCTCTGGAGCCGCAGAGTCCAAGACAGTAGCTATTAGCCACATGTGACTCTCACAATAAATTAGAATTGAAAATTCTGTCCTCAGTTTTACAAGCCACATTTGCAAGTATTCAAAGGCCGCATGTGGCTAATGGCCACCTTATACAACAGCACAGATAGAAAACATTTCCATCTTCCAGAAAGTTCTACTGGACAGTATGGCTCTGGGAGCACTCTTCTGCCCAGGAGTCAGCAAATCTCCAGATGGTGACTACTCTTCAAGATTGGGTCCCACAGCGAGGGTAACACGGAGCAAAGACCCTATTTGACCCGTGAGGACATACTGGATGAATGAGAAATCAGCATTTGTCATTTTTTAAAGCCACAGGGATTTGGGAGTTTCTTGTTACTGCAGCATCACATTCTAAAAAGAAACCCCCACATAGCATAATCAATAGCATCCCTTTCATTCCCAGTTTTCAGCAAATCCCCCTATTGGCATCTGTCTTAAAATGACTATAACTATGATTCTGATGCCAGCTCCTTAACTCAATTACCCAATGAGCAAGCCAACAAGTGAGTAATAAATAGGTGTCCGGTTTTATTGGAGGGGCTTCATGACATGGGGAAGAAAGTTTAATGAACCTTCCATCTGACATGTACACCAGTACAATACTCAGATTATATCATCTGTGCTATACTGTGAACTCTATTACAAAGAGGTTGGAAGAGGGAGATCAGCGAGGTTGGCATAGTCAGGGAAGGCTTCCTGGGAGAGGTATCATGTGAAAACAATGCTTCTTAAAGCCTAGATCAAATTTGGAAAGATAATAGCATGGTAGTTTCTCAAGATATTGACAACCGAATTAGACATTTCATTACATTATTACAATATTATTAATATTGTTATTTTTAGTCGACAGTTCTAAGGGTCTTACAGATAATTAACTCATTTAATCCTCACAACAGTGCAATAAGATAGTTATTATTAGTCTCTGTATTTTATAAATGAGTCATGAGCTTAAGTAACTTGCCTGTGTTCACATGATCAGTGCGCAGGGCTGGAATTCAGAACCAGGCAGACAGACAGTGCTCTTTATACTCATTGCTCTATCTTTGGGAAGAAGGGGACAAAGATTGGATAGATAAAGAAAGAATTCCTTATGGAGAGGGCTGGGCCCTGAGAGTACAGATTCGCCTTTTGGCTGTATGGCTCTAGACTCAGGAAAGACATTGCAACAGGGATGTATATTATATATATTTGGGGGATGTTCCGGTTGAATGATGGCTCGCAAAAGATATGTCCATGTCCTAATTCCCAGAACCGGTGACTGTGACTTTATTTGGAAAAAATGTCTATGCAGGTGCAATCAAGTCAAGGTTCTTTATTATTAATATTATTAGTTTCAAGTATACAGTAGATTGGTTAGATATTTATATAGTTTATGGTGAGGTCATCTCAGATTATCTGGGTGGGCCCTAAATCCAATGACAAGTGCCTTTATAAGAGACAGAAAAAGAAAAGACACAGACACAGAGGAGAAGTGACGTGAAGACAGAGGCAGAGATTAAACCGATGTGTCTAAAAGCCAAGGAATACCAAGGATGGCCAGCAACACCAGAAGCTAAGACAGAGGCAAACGACGAACTCTCCTTAGAGCACGGAGAAGGAGAACGGTCCCGCCGACACTTGATTTTGGACTTCTGGCCTCCAGGATGATGAGAGTAAACTTCTGTTGCTTTAAGCTATCTAGTTTGCAGTAATTTCTTTATAGCTGCCCCAGGAAACGAGCACAGGGGCTATCAGAACACACACAGTAATGAACACCTCCAGAGCGAACAATGGCTCCAGAAAGGGTTGAGGTCTTATGAAAGGATGCCTCAGGGATGTTGGCATTTAGGGGCAGAGCAGAGAGAAAGAGAAGCCCCTAATGGAGACCGAGAAGGCACCAGCAAGGAGGTGGGAGGAAAGCCTAGCGGGTGACGCCACAGAAAGTCCCGAGGTGGGACAGTCCAGTATTCAATGCTGTCAAACACAAAGCAAGGTAAGTGAGGAAAAATACCATCCTGGTCCTGCCCGCCACAGATGTGACTAGCACTTTGGACATGGCTTTATTAATGTGTGCTAAGCTTTTTTTGTGTACAGCAAAATATACATAACATGATTTTAACCATTTTGAATCATTCGGTTTAGTGGCATTAAGTGCAGCCATCCCCACTGTCCATCTTTTCACTTTACAAAATTGTAACTCTGTCCCCATTAAACACTATCTCCCCATTCCCTCCGCCCAGCCCCTAGCGCCCAACCTCCTATTTTCTGTCTCTATAAATTTGTCTCCTCCAGGGACCTCACGTAAGTGGAATCACCCAATATTCGTCCTCTGTTGACTCATTTATTTCACGGAGCATATGTCTTCAAGGTTCATCCACGTAGTAGCACGTGTCGGAATTTCCTCCCTTTTTAAGCCTGAATAATAATATTCCATTGTACGAATGGACCACTTTTGTGTACCCATTCACCCATCGGTGGACGCCTGGGTTGCTTCCACTTTTTGGCCATTGTGAACAATGCTGCTATCAGCGCGGGTGTACAAATATCTCTTCAAGTCTGTGATTTCAATTTCTTGGGCTACACATCCAGAACTGGGTCATATGGTCAGCTTCTGTTTAATTTTTGCGGAATCGCCAGACCATTTTCCCCAGCAGCTGCAGAGTCCTTAGCTTACTGAAGCACCTATTAAAATATTTACAGATGAAATCATATGATGTCTGAGACTTGCTTTAACATCATCCAGGGTTATATTAAAGCAAATGAAAGGTCTGCTTTAATTTGCAGAGTAAGGTTATGTTACAGGTTGGGAAACAGTAACTAACACGAGAAGAGTTGTGAGTTGATAATTATTGAAGACTGGTGACAGGGACATGGAGGGCTGCCATTCTGTTTTCTCTTCTGTATTTGAACTTTTCCGAAAGACAGAAATTTTTCATATAAAATACTTGAAGTATTCTTGATTCATATTGCTATAAGAACCTCACAATTAATTATGAAAACAAAAGTACTCAGGCAATTACAAATTATATTCAGTGTCTAACCCCCTTGTTAAGTCAGGAGCTTGATTAAACGCTTACTTATATAGTCATGTGTATCCTGAGAAGTTAGCAAGGGAAATTTAATCAAATGAACTACATCTGCTTATAGAAACTCCCATTTTGGTTGCTCTTGAGTGAGAACTGAGCCTAGTCCCCTCAACTTGCAAAATAACAAGCTTTACCACGCCTTGAGATACAGTCACAGACAACAGAATTGAATGTGTTGTTTCACCTGGAAGCCTGGAGCAAAATGATCAGCTTCATTTGTTCATTTATTCATTCTTTTGACAAATGCTTATTGGGCATCTATTATATATCAAGCCTTAACCCAGGTACTGGGGATTGATGCAGCCATGAATAGAATAAGAAATTCGTGTTTGGGGCAAAAAAAAAAAAAATACCAGAAAAAAAGGAGTGAACTTGGGTAGATCTATCATATGACAGGTAGTTTCTTTTTGTAAGAAAAATGGAGCAGGTAGGGGGTCAGACCGAAGAGGAGGCAAAGTTATTTTGGAAAGACCTCTGAGAAGGTGACATCAAAGCAGAGAGCTGAGGAAAGAAAGGAACAGAGATGCAGATGTCAGGGGGGAGGAGTGTTGCAAGCAGAGGAAAAATGG
Source organism: Pteropus alecto (assembly GCF_000325575.1). Classification (NCBI taxonomy): domain Eukaryota; kingdom Metazoa; phylum Chordata; class Mammalia; order Chiroptera; family Pteropodidae; genus Pteropus; species Pteropus alecto. The sequence goes on from NW_006441398.1 coordinate 727,595, forward strand.
ATGGTAAAGACCTGTGTGGACGGTACCTGGTGTGTCCGAAGCACGGTGAGGAGGCTCTAGTGGCCCGAGTGGGGAGAGTGAGAGGAGATGAGGGAAGGGAGGTGATGGGGACGACAGGACCGTTGGCCCTTTATTGTTTTAAAATGTAAGTTTTCTTATTATTTAGGCATTGTGAAGCCAACAGACGAGGAGACAGCCACCATCGAAAAGACAGCTTGTTCTCACAGATCCCAAGAGGAGGGGGACACGTCATGTCACGCAGGGCCACAGAGGGCTGGTCAGAAAGCAGGGGGAGTGAGGGGCAATGTGGGCAGGAGCCTTTATACGTTTTCGTCAGGAAGAAACATGCGAGGCAGGGTATGCGAGTTGGGGGTCGGCTAGTTTTAATAATTTCAGGGCTCTAGGACACAGGGGCTCCCCTTGTTGTCTGGCGCCTGGCTCTTGGGCGATCAGGGCAGGTGGATCGTGGCCCTGAGTGTGAGAGCCCAGCAGAGGAGGTGCTGGGAGTGTGGGCTCTGGATTGGTTGGTTTGTATTTGACTTGCGTGCTCACCCATGACTCCTTTCTTCACTGTCTCAAGGGATTGGCTAACTCTGGGAGGGGCGGTCCCTCCAGGGTTAGTCAGACGTCAAAGCGTTCGAAACACACAGTGAATATCTTTACCTTATGAAACTTGCCTGAAAGACTTTTCTTCCTGGAAAGTCTGACTGCGGCCCTAAAAATGTTTGGAGTTCTAGGAAACCTCACAGTCCTGTTCACGGCTCCAGCCTCAGCAACTGGAGGAGGTCAAAATAGAGACCCGAGGCCTCGGAAAGTGGCAAGGGCAACTTGCAGAGACGTGTGAAACGTGGGCTGTCTTCACGAGAGAAAGACAGAATGATGCGCAAAAATATAAAACGTTCGCTCACGTTTTTAAGAAGAAACAAAAGATAAACTGGAGACCAGTATAAGCAATTTTCCGATAGGGAGAGATAAGGAATGGGGCTGGGGACAGAATTAGGGGGACATCTGATCCTGACCCCTGGTTAGAATCAGATCAGCCTTATTCTCCCGAAAAACGTGGGCTTATTCCTTTTTATTTTCTTCTGTTTTCCCCTGACTAAAACAGAGAGCGGGAAACATACACACAACAGAGAACGTGGTAAGAGTTAAGCTTGGTGACAACATGAATGGGAACACACGCACGTGTTTGCGAGGTTACACGTAAATATATGCATACATCTGTGATGTCCTTCCATAGCTGTTCTGCCTTTTCTGTCACTGAGATGACAACAGCTAAATAATCTCACGTTCCATATGGCTCCCCGACTGTCACAGTTAACGCACTGTAAGTTAAGGAGGGCTGGTGATGAAAAAGGAAACCTTTCGAATTTATGAGAAATAAGTGTGTCAGGCATGTGGCCGTCACTGTCCAGCCTTGACCTGATTACGTCAGTGCACTCAGGTCTGACTGCCCACTGCCAGCCCCCGGTGTTGGGGGTGGGATCTGGCCACCAGTGTCCACTCAGCAGGTGGGTATACTAGTAAATGAATGCTCCTGCGAGCATCCTTCAGCCAGTGATTGATGGAAGTTGGTGGGTTAATACCTGACTCCCTTGGTCCTAGGGTGTGGTCAGTCTGCAGAATGGGCTCTCTGCTGCCTCCCAGAGGCCCCCACTAGTACTGAGTCCCAGCTGCTAATAGAAGTAATATGCCTGATGGCACATCCATCACTGGTTCTCTTCCCTGTTCCTCTGCCAGTGTGTCTTGGTATCTCCTCCCAAAATAGTTGAATTTTCGTTTCCAGATGTGCTGCTAAGGGGACCCAAACTAAGACAATGGAGTTGGACAAATTCTGCTAGTTATTGCAAAATCTTTAGGCAAGAGAAAGAGCCTTCTTTCCTTCCTTCCTTCCTTCCTTCCTTCCTTCCTTCCTTCCTTCCTTCCAAAAAAAATCCTCCTCCTCCTGCCCCTTCCCCTCTCCACTTCTCTCTCTCTCTCTCTCTCTTTCTTCCTGTCTCTCTCTTCCTTCTTCTAAAAATTATTTAAAGAGCTAGTAGGGTAAAAGTCAAGTATAAATCAGGCACCCCCACTAGATGTACTACCCCAGCTTCATTGTGTAATAGAAAAATCCCAGAATTAATTGTCAAAAGACTGGGACTCACAGTCTCCCAAACGGAGCCACTAGTCTCATGTGACCACTGAGCACTCGTGATGTGACTGGTCCAAATCAAGACATAGCATAAAAACATGCAGCAGATTTCAGAGACTTAGTATGAAAAACAAATGTGAACTAACTCACTAGTGATTTTTATATTCACTCCAGGTGGAAATAATAACTATGGGGTGATTTCCTCACTTAGGAACAATACAGCAACAATAAGAAAGTGTAACAATGCCATGTCTCCACATGAGCGTCCAAGCTATGTTCTACTGCATGAGCCTGACCCATCATTTAATCTCTCGAGCCTCAGTTTCCTCATCTGTAGAATGGAGACGAGGTCAGTACATACCCCCTGGGATCATGAAAGGGATAAATGGCACCCCGTATGTGATGGGCCAGGCAAAGGGTAGTAGAGCATAGATGTTGGCTGCACTGATAATATTCACTGCGTGCAGTGGAATTATGTCTCATGTCCAAAGAAGGTATTTGATGTTCCAGGAGCAAGGAAGGCAAGAAGCAGGCAGGACCCACCAGGGACACAGACAAATAAAGGTAACAGGATAAAGATCCCAACAACATTCATCGGAAGGGAATAGAAGTTCCATCTAAGAATTACGTGCGAATGCATTTATGTTTGGGCCATCCGAATACACGTCATCCCACAGAGAGGCCATAATGGGTTGACTTGACAGAACATTAAACCTCTCTCTGCTGTGTCTCTTTTATTCCCTCCTCCGGCATCATCCGTGTCTTTTGTTGTAGAAAATGCTTTCATCCCATGCCAACAGAAATCACTTCACTCTTTTACCTGAGACGCTTGCTTAGGAACCTGTCTCAAAGTGTTATGAGTTCCCAAATTGAGAGAGAGAAAAAAAAAAAACAAACAAACCAGTCACCCTGTGGTGACCAGAAGCAAGGGAAAAAGATTTAATTGACCTCAAAGATGTGTCACAAGTCTGCATGACATGTGGTTGAGCTGTGGGGCCTTGGGCCAGTTGCTCAACCTCTCTGCATCAATGTGTTCATTCGTGAAACAGGGACATTCTAGTGTTCGCTTCATTGACAGTTGTGAGAATTAGATGAGATCATCCACACAACATGCAATGAAGACTCACAGCCTGGGTGCTGGTGTTGCTAATTGTCTCTGCCTCCAACCTGGAGTCATTTTTCATTACCAAAGAGATTCTCCTCCTCCCAAATAAGTCAGACTTTTCTTTAAACGGCTCATAATTTGTTTTTACATATTTTTCAAAACTAATGTAATTTTCATGTTAAAAAATTGTAAGCCACTATCCCATGACTACCACAACACAAACACTGTGAGTATCTTGTTATGTTTCTGTCTAGTTTCCTCCGTTATTTTTTTATTTTACATACGGAGGTAATTATAGTGTAAAGATATTTTATATGCAATAGTTTCTCATCATCTGAGTGTTCATTATATGGTTCATTATCCAGATATCCACACAGTTATGAGTTTAGGGAAGCAAAAGTCATCCTAATATAAAAATATTCACTGGCGAACTGACAACTTCACAGTGACCTGTTCCGGAAAAATAGCAACATCATTTTGGAGCACATCAGATGAGTGTGCTTGCCAGCGTTTATCTCTGATTGTCGACGGTTGTCTGAAACTCAACCATACAATTCAAAACAACGTGAATCGACCGCCATGTGAAAATTAGATATCTTTGCGAAAGACGGCAAGAATTAATCAAGTCAATGAAAGTGATGTGGGGAAACCACTTGCAACGCAAAAGATGCCGCTGACAAGTGAAGAACTTGAAAAGTTAGACTGGTTAACAATTGAAAAGCAGAAAGCGATGACAGTGAAAACGGCTTCAAAAGAGAATGAACCGATGAGCAAATGATTTAAAGGCCCTCTGGGGAAACTGATGAAGATCTTGCACGTGTTCACGAAAACGACCCCCTCTGATTTTACCACAAAAGTCAAAGATGAACAGGAAGATGCTTCATTGTTCTAACATACAATTTTAATGGGAAATGATGCACACACAAAATATCAATTTCAACTCATTTTTTGTTAATTCGAAGAATTGGAGAGGTTTCCTCTATCACTTTCTCACTTAATATCATATTGTACCCATCATTTTAAGAGCTACATTTACTTCTTACTTGTTCGTTTTTATGAACTTTTAATAATGTTTCCAACTAGATGCTTTTAAAAGCAATAAGGCAATGAGCAATGTTGTGTCTTGGTGTTTCGAACACAAAGATATTGACCCACATGTGGAATTATTGGGTCAGGAGTGGAATTGCTGCATTTGTCAGACAGATCCATGATACGTACTTCCAAGTGTCATTTTAGATTGGCTGTGCAAATGGACTCTGCCATTTGAAACATCTGAAGAGATGTTTCTGCTCCTCATATATTACATATATTTATTGTGTACCTACTGCGTGCCAGGAGCTGTTCAAGGCACCAGGGACACAGTCCAGAATAACACAACTTCAAATCCCTGCCCTCACGAAGATGACGTTCTAAGTGGAAAAAATAGACAATAAACCAATAATTATTTAATATGGCAACCATGCTATAGAAACATGAAGTAGAGCATGGGAGTAAAATTGGGGTGGGGGGTTCAGAGAGGATGATCAGGGAAGACTCCTTGGTAAGGTAACATTTAAGCAGAAACTTAAAGGAAGTGAGGAAAGGAGACATCAAAAATCTGTGGGAAGAGTCTACGGCCATGCCACTCTGAACAAACCCAATCCTGTCTGATCTCGGAAGCTAAGCAGGGTCGGGTCTGCTTAGTACTTGGATGGGAGACCACCTAGGAAGACCAGGTGCTGTAGGCGTAAAAAAATAATGATAATAAGGGCTTGTTAAGCTGACAAGGTCCTTGCAATCTGTGAGGTCAACCAAGGGTTGCCTCGTCTAAAAAAAAACATCTGTGGGAAAAGCATTCAGGCTGAGGGAACGGCAAGTGCAGAGGTCCTGAGGTGGGCACATGCTTGCTATGTACAGATAAGTAGGTAAGGGCAAATCATGCAGGGCCTTGTGGATTACAGAGATGACTTTGGCTTTTATCCTGAGTGATGTGGAAGTCACGAGGGGTTCTGAATGGAGGAGAGACGTGACCCGACTCAGTCGTTCTCAGTCTCCCCCTGGCCATGAGGACACAGGGAAAGAAAAGCAGAAGCTTGGAGACTGAGGAAGAGGCAACTGCACTGGTCCAGGTGGGAAATGGCGGGGGCTGTGACCAGGTGCCGGGGAGAGTCATTCCTGCATATATTTCGAAGGCAAAGCAGGCAGATGTTGCTTATGGATTGGACCTGGGGGGATGAACAAAGGAGAGGAGTCAAGGACGCCTTGGGGATTTTGATAAGAGCAGCCTAAGGACAGAGCTGCCGTCAGCTGAGATGGAAAAGACACTGAGGGAGGTGTGAAGGATGACAAGCCACACTTACCACGTCCCCCTTGAATTACAAAATCACCCCGCAGCAGCATTCATAAAGAATGAAAATGCAAACATCTATTAATAATTATTTGCAAATGCTGCATATTAGGTAGTTTAGATAAACCCAGCTCTCTGGGAATTTTGCCAGAAAAATCCTGAACTAAGCTTCTACAGCTATCAAAGCCAATAAAATGCCATCAGGGAGGATATGGAGAAAAGCAAGTCTCTGCCTTGTGTGAGAATCTACTTAATCTAACCTTATCATTCCTTCCTCTGCCTTCTGTAAGACCACGGATCATCTGAACAAGAAGATCACGGATCATCTGAACAAGAAGATAGGCATATGGAGCTGAAGAAGGATCAGAGCAGAGAAAACACAAGAAATGCAGGAATGGGATATTTGACAATTTAAGGACAGACCGGATGAGAGCACCCCAGTCTAGAAGGAGGAGATTAAGCCTAATTACCTACTGGTGGCCCCACTCTGTCTCCCTCTTTGCCCCCTACCCTCTGCCGCCACATCTCTACTTCCATTGTTTATGGTGACCTTCACTTTAGTCACTGTCCCACTGTAGTCCAGCTTGTTTATTTATTCATCTAACAAACAATATTAAGTTCCTACCGTGTTCCAGGCACTACATTAGACACGTGAGAGTGTTTCAGAGGTAGCCAGTGGCCCATCGATTATTCACTCTTGCCTTCTTCCCCAGCAACAAAACAGGACTACATTTCGTAGGCTGCTTTGCGGGAAGCTGTGGCCATGTGAACAGCGCTGGTCAATTAAACATAAGGGCATTGGTCTCAAGTGACCTTCGTCCTTTGACTATGCTCCTGTTTTCTATGTTTTAACAAAAAAATAATAATAATAATTTCCGATAAATAATAAGAATTATGTTATGAGAAAAATAAATTAAATCTTTTATGTCAAAAACCCTCCCATTACTCTGATTCCTTTTTTCTCATGCTGGTGGCCCACGGCATAGAGGTTTCCTCCCTAAGCATAATGTAATCTATTTTATTAAATCTTTTGCCTTCGCTGGTTCAGACATTCAACAAGAATCAACTTCTATAAAGTGGGGATACAGTGATGAACAGACTGACATGGAGCCTGCCCTCAGGGAGCTGGCATTCTAACAAGAAGAGAAGCATCAACTAGATAAATAAGTAAAATTTACAGTATGTTAGATGGTAAGAATTGCTCAGGGTAAAGATAAAACAGAGACAACTTATTTATGTGAAGTTCAAAACCAGACACAAATAACCTATGATTAAAAATAAATTGTGGAGAATCTGTGCAATAGCATAGTACCTAGCAATGAAAAAGAACAAACCTCTGATCCATACGGCAACGCCAGGCCAACCCCATCAGTGGTGATAGAAATCAGAGCAGCAGCTGCCTCAGGGGTGAGAGTAGGGATGGGAGGGAACACGCTGGGGGGACAGAAAATTTATTTATCTTGAACGAATGGTGATCATAAGTATCTACACATGCAAAGATTTACTGAGCTGTACACTCAAGATTTGTGAACTTCACCGTATGGCAGCCCGATTGAAAAGAACAAGAAAAGGAAAGAGGAAGGAAGGAACCAGAACTGGGAAAAGGTGGTGGTGGTGGAGTGGTGGGTAGAGTCAGGGAAGGTGACTTCGAATAGAGATCTGAAGGAGGGGAAGGCAAGAGCCAATCACCTGGCGGGAATAAATCACAAGACTAAGAAAAATATCAGAAAAAAAGTGTTAACAATTAAGAATTAACAGCTGTGCATCAACTCATTAATAAATATTTTTGAGCACCTGATCTGTGTTAGGGAGCTAGTAGCAGCAAAACTGGCCATAGCCCTTATCTTCACATTAATGAAATAATCACAATAAAAGCTAAACAACAATGTTAACAAGGGTAATTAAAGAAAAGCTCATACACGATCGAAGTATATAACAGGAGGGGTGGGAGACACAGAGACAGAGATGTCTAGAAAGAACTAGAGAAACAGAGAAACACAGAGACAGAGAGACAGAGAGACAGGAAGAGGGAGGAAGAGAGAGAAGAGGGGAGATAGAAACAGAGACACAGAGAGACCGAGAGAGATGTCGATAAGGTGAAGCATATTTGGGGTTTTCGGTATGCTCTTTTCCTCAGAGGAATGATAAAAGTAATAGCCAGTAATTAGTATACAACTGCTTAGTCTCTCTCGCTCTTGCCTGGGGCCGGCAAAGAAAATAACCCATTGTGCTGGAGAAAGGACCAAGGGCTTAAAGAGACATTTGAAAGAAAAATCAGCCTAGGAGTCATACATTGCAGAAAAACCGATGGAAGTCTCTAGCAAAGTAAAGAGACCCTGGGGTCAGAAGGGAGGATGGGTATGTTAAAAAATATATATTTCAAAACTAGCTTCTGATGTTAAGTGGGATCTTGGTAGAATGAAATAAGGCAGCTTTTGACTTTAAAGTACCAAAGGCATACCGTGCGTGCGTGCGTGCGTGCGTGCGTGTGTGTGTGTGTGTGTGTGTGTGTGTGTGTGTGTTTCTAATTATGATAAGTCATGGAGATGGATTTTGATTATCCAACCACCCCTTTTTGCTGGTCCCATTTGCAGAAGAGACAACACCACATGTCTGCCAGATCCTGTTTCGCTTTCCTCCTAGACGTACAGCAAGGGTACATGTCTCAGCCCTCCCTGCCATTGGGTGGGGCTCTGGAACTGCATTCCAACTGATGACATTTAGGCAGAAGTGATGTGAGCCACTTCTAAGCCTGACCCATAGGAAATGGCCAGTCTCCCATGTGCTCTCTCTTTCCTCATCTGCCAGCCAAGTTTAGAAGCACCAATGGGGAACTCAGAAGCTTCACCTAGCAGAATACAAAGGCACAAGATGGAAGGACTCTGAATCCCTGAGTCACCACCTGGAGAAAAACCTCCCAGGAGGACCATCCATCTTGGACAGTTAAATGAGCAAGAAAACGATCACTGTGTTCAGCCACCTAGAGTTCAGGTATCGTCTGTCACTGCAGCTAGCATTCCTTATTCTGTTTAAAACACCCTTTCAATAATGGTGTGCGTAGCTAACAAGTCTTGGGAACAGCTGACATTCTCTCCAATTCTGTTTCTAAACTTTTATTTTCCTGCCCTTGAGAAAGAATCCATCTTCCTTTGAGACTCAGACCATCCATGTATCATCTCCGCCATCTCCTAGGTGCCCCCATCTGGGTCACGGTCATCTCCAAGCTATTTCTCACTTCCGTGTCTTTGCCCTTGCTCTAGTCTCCACCTGGAATGCCAAAGAAATGTGGCAGACAATGCATGTGTTTCAGTCCAAATGGACAGAGATGCTGTCTGCTGCTGCGGGACAAATCAAAAGCCTGTTGGCAGCATCATACCCATGACTTTGGCCTTGGTGATACTGATCTCTAACCACTAGGCAAATCAAGCACATAAGCTTTTAAGACAACCCAGTTATCCTCACTCCATTATTCAATCAATCACCAAGATATATTAATTCTATACCCAGATACTCCTCAAATCTATTTTTCTCCATTGTCTTTGCATCTATAAAATTCCAGGTCACTATCATCTCTTAGAATAAACTCCAGTTGTTAATGTGGCCCAGAGCCCATCCATGAGCTGGCCTCTGCCTCAGCCCCAGCCTCCTCTCTCTTTTGCTCTATATTCTAGCTGACCTGGACTCCTTTCAATTCTTTAAAGGTACCACCTTCTTTCTCATCTCCAGAGCTTAATAATACTATCCCCATAGCCAGAAGCAGCACCCTCTCCTCCTCTCTGCCTTCCCTGGCTAGCTTTTACTAAGTCTCCAAGTTTCAGCTTAAATGTTCCTTTATCTAAGGAGCCTTCTTTGAGCTCGTTAGACTACATTCAACCCTATAATTATAAATCTTGTTATTCATTCAGAGCATTCCAGTTACCTCCTAGCCTGGGATGCTGACCTGCAGGGACTACATCTGTATCGTTCACTATTGTGTTTGTAGGATCTAGCATGGGGCATGACTCATAGCAGGTGCTTGATGAGGTACTATCGAATAAATGGATGGATGGATGGATGGATAAATGTATTTATGTAAGTATGTATGTGTATATATGTATCTATGTACACATGGATGGATGACTAGATAGATGGACAGATTATGGATGGGACAGTGAGGAAGCAAAGACAACATCAAACTCACAAGTAAGCAAGATAGTATAAGAGGATGACATACAACATGCACTCTGAGGAAGCAATGTTTGAACCCAAGACCTCAGGCACTGAAAATTAAAATTCAGCAGGTAAGAAAGCCAACTTTATGCCAAAAATCAAACCAAAGAGTAATCAGAATGTGTTGACTGGCAGCAGAGGCTGGAATTTAAAAATAAGCCAGTCAACCCATTATGCGTGTCCTGCCTTTTGCTTTAGTAATCAATTTCCCAGGTGCCTGAGGAAACACAAATGGCCCTTAAACAGATGACAGGGGGCCCATCTTCAATACTAATAAGAGGAAAGCAATTAAACTTGCACTGAGATGCCATTTTCCACCTATCACAAGGGCAAAACCCAAAAGTATGATAATGCGCTCTTCTAGGGAAGCCTGAGGGGCACCAGGAAGTTTAGCCTATTGCTGGTGGGAGTGGAAATTAGTGCAAGCCTCCTAGAGGGCCACTTGGCAATGTCAATCCAAATTATCCATGCCTCGACCCAGCAACCCAACTTCTCCACATTTACTCCATTGTCTGTGTTGTTTGACATGTTTTTAATGACATATGTTCAAAGTTATTCATTGCAGCATTGTATATAATGGCAGAACTTAGAAACAACTCATGTATCCATCATTAGGAGCTGGTTTAATAAATTCTGGATCACCAGATAAAAATAATAATCATAGCTTAGACACATCTCTTACTGCATGATCAGCACTATTCTAAATGCATTATATGTATTAACTCATAATAGCCAAACCAGGTGCAATAGCTATCTCATTTTATAGGTGAAGAAACTGAGGCCCAGAGAGGGTCAGTAACTTGCCCATGATCACACAGCTAGGTAGAGGCAAGTCAGGTCAGGGAGGAGGGGTGGTGGCTTGAGGGCCTGGGAGCAGGAACAACTCTGTGGCTATGAAAAAAAAAAAAGCAGAGCTGTTTGAAGCACGAGAAAACAAGCAACAGTGGGCAGGGGAACAAGATGTGATAAGATCACCTTCTAATCACACTCAGGTCCCCGAGAAGATACCTAAGGTTGGGATGGAAGAGGGAGCCTCAGCTTCTCCCTCTTCCTCAGCTAATCCCTGAACTCTCAACCATGAAGCTGCAATACTGCCTCTCTAAGAATAAAGAAACTAATCGGGAAAGATCTCAGAGAACATATTAAAGCAAGATACTGAACTATATGCCGGGTATACACCGTTTCGTGTAAGAAAGAAGGGGAAATTAAAATAAATATTTAATTTTGCACACACTTCATGTGTTGGCATGAAGTAATTCTGGAAAGATAAGAAACCAATGAATGTGGCAGGGGTAGGAGATGGGGGGGAGAGAATGGGACAAATTGGGCAGGGGTAGGAGATGTAAATACATAAACTATTGAAACACTAGCAACTAATTTTGAAGTTAAGAGAGAAGCTCACAAGTACTCAGGAAAAGCATCTCTCTCCTGGTAAATGATGGGGCATGTGCCTTACAGTGTGCCACAGTCCCCACCATTCCCTAATGTATGCCTAATAGAAAGGTCTCATCTAAAGGAGAAAGTCACTCTTACCTCCAGTTAATTGCTGTCATACCTGAATGTGGGCCCAAAGTAGCCAGATTCCCTCATTTTTCAAGAGGAGTGAAAAATCCAAATTTTTATGTGATATCTTCCAGATTTTAAAAGCTGGCAAGAAATTCATTTTTTAAAAAAATGAAAACTGTAGTCTGTATACAACCTCTGATCCAGAAGAATCCAGAATCTGTGCACCCTCAGGAAATCCTCTGGAGACTTCCTTTCTGCAGCATCCCAAAAACCTTTAGGCAACTATTTAATGTGCCACTTGAAACCAGAGATGTCAAGTGGCAAAAACAAAGGCTGGGTAGAGGTCTCCAAGTAGGGTTGCTCAAGGTGTGCACTGCACAAGTGCTCCCAACCACAGGAGAGAGAGGAACGCTGAAATGCAGTCTACTGATGAAGAACTTCATGCTATCAAGCTGATAACACCAGAACCCTATCAAATTCAACATCACTAAAAGAGAGACAACCAGATACGATATGCCACAGTAAATACTCAGCACCATCGAAGAATTATTCTTGCAAAAATAAAAGAAAACCACCAAAGTCAAACCTGATTAATCCTCTAGAACAGGGATCAACAAACTGTGGTCTTCCAGTCAAGCCCAGCCCTCCACCTGATTTTGTAAATAAGTTTCACTGGGACCCACCCACACCCATGTGTTTACCTGTTGTCTATGGATACTTCCACACTACAATGGTAGAGTTGAAACCATGTGAACCGTAATGCCTAGAATATTTATTATCTGGATCTTTAGAGAAAAGGTTCACCAACTCCTATGCTAGACCTAGGCACTGGTTCACAGAAAATACAGAGAACAGAAAAGCATGCTAAACCAACACCAATGGGGATGCAATCAGCAAAATTTAAAGTGTGGACTAGTCTTCAGGAAAAATAATCCAGTTCCTTTCATAAATGAGAAGAAAAAAAAAAAAAGGAAGCAGAAATATTACAGATTCCAAGAGACTTAAAAGACATACCAGCCAAACAGGGAAATAGGGCGAATGACTGGATATTTGACGATATTAAGAAACTGTAGCCATTTTTCGTAGCTATGAAAAAGACATAATGCTAAATCATGGATATTTGGGGTTGGATCCTGGGACAGCAAAGAGGACATTAATAATAAAACTGCCTAGATGATGCCTAGAATTTGCTTTAAAATCCAGATAAAACTGGAGGCTCAGTTAATAGTAATGTCCCACAGTGGTGGATCACACTAATGAAAGAGGATAACATTAGAAGAAACTGCGTGAGGTGTACACAGAAACTTCCTGTTATTTTTGCGACATTTTTGTAAATCTAAAATTATTCCAAAATAAAATTTTTTAAAAACAATAGCATTGTGATTATAGTTTTTAATAGACTCTTAGAAATACCTCCTGTAAGATTAACAGATAAAAATAATAGGATGCCTAGAATTTGCTTTAAAATAATCCAGCAAAGTGGAGATCGTAGCTAGGGGTATCAAGAAACCAGATGTGCCAAATGTTGGTAATTATGGAAGTTAGGAAGTAGGCACGTGAAGATTGTTTTATGGTTCTCTCCAATTTTGCGTACATTTGAACATTTTCATGATAAAAATGTTTTCCAAAAATAAAAAAATGGAACCTACATGCTCCTATACATGATCCCTCGAATAGACCGTGTCCACCTGGAAGAAGGGGTACCTCATCTCTCCCAAAGGCACTCTCCACTAGCTAGGCCACATGTCCTGAATTGCAGACCCCCCAATGCACATCCATCAGGGTGGCCAGGCCATGGCATTCCTCTCCATGGAATGATGAGGGTGTCTGATGCCTGGGGCTACTAAGTTCTCCTCAAACCACCAAGCTCTTAACCAACAACATGCGACATTGTAGAATCTGCCACAAGCCCTGCCACAGTGACCAAAAAGGAACCCGATTCTCCCCACGCGTTAATTTGGACAGTAAAGCCCATAAGAAAATTTCCTGGGGACATCTGCAAAGTATCTTTGTCTCTTACAAGAGCCATGGGTAACTATTTTTTTTTTTTCTTTCATTGAGTGTAAACAAGGAAGCAGGTAACTTTAATTGCAATGCCAGCCATCCCAAAGTCTTGGATCCTTAAGGGATGAAAATAATGCTAGATCAATCCCATCCTGAAAACCACCCCATCTCTGTACTTTCCAACATGAAAGTCAATACCTCCCCTTGTTCGATTTGCTTGAGTGTGTTGTGACCTGCAGCCCAACAACCTACCCTGGTCTTTACACAGGCCCCATGTGTATCAGTTTATGCAAATCTATAGAGATCTACCAGAAAGGTAGGCCATGAGTACAACAGTTCATTTGAAATCATCAAACTCTGAATCCTAGTTTAGGCCCTGCTAGAATCCTAGTCCAGATGATATAAATGCTTACAAGATAATAGATCTAATAATAGATTTAAATAGATTCAACACCACTATTCAACTAATCAACCAGCCATTTGTCAAATACCTCTTTAACCCATACCTTTTTCAGGCATCTATCATTGTCTGCCTGGACCACTGCAGTATCCTCCTCATCAATTCCCCTGCCTCTAGCATCTTTCCCCTTCGATCATCTCTCACACTTCCCCACAAGGCTCTTTCTAACTCACACATCTGACAAAGGAACTTTCTGGCTCCAAATTCTTCAATGAGTATGTGTGTGTGTGTGTGTGTCTCTCTCCCTCTCTCGTTAAACGGTAGAAAAATACACATAACATAACACGAAATTTTCCATTTCATCCATTTTTAAGCGTACAGCTCAGTGGCATTAAGTACATTTATATTGTTGTGCAGCATCACCATCTCCATCTGCAGAATTTTTTCATCTTCTCCAACAGAAATTCTATACCCATTAAATACTGGCTTCTTTCACTCGGTATAATGTCCTCAAGGTTCATCCATGTTGTGGCATGTATCAGAATTCCCTTTCTTTTTAAGACTAATTAATACTCCATTATATGTATATCACATTGTATTTATCTATTCACCCATTGATGAACACTTGGATTGCTTCTGCCTTTGGCTATTGTGGATAACACTGCTATGAACATGGGTGTACAAATATCTCTTTGAGATGCTGCTTTCTATTCTCTTGGGTGTATACCCAGAATGGCATTGCTGGGTCATGTGGTTCTACTCTCAATAACTCTCCTTTGCTTTTAAGTTAAACCCCTTTGCTCTAAGTCTCCCACCCAGCATCCACACTGTTGCCAGAGGCCGCCCTCTGCCCACTGGATAAAGTTGAAAGCCTTGACTTGACTTCTGTCTACCCCATATCCATATCTTGCTGCATCTTCCTTGAAACATAAACTCTAGGCCCAGTGATGCTACTACCCCATTAGAATTCCCAAAGGTGGAGGGTCTTAAAATTACCCAATCTCAGAAAATATATTTCAGTTGCTCTAGGGTGAGGTCCTTGTGCTGGCATTTTATTAAGTTCCCCAGAGCATCGGGTGGGCAGACTGCTTGGAGAAGCAGAGGTATCCATGCTCAATTACTTTTCACTCCTCCAGTAACTAAGACATTTCATACTTCAAGATCTTTGGGTAGCAAGTTCTCTCTACTTTGGAAACCCTTTCTCTCCTTGAGTGCTTGACATACACCAACCCACATCAAGAATCACACACTTCATAAATTCTTTTCTAATATTTCTTAATAGAATCAACCGGTCCCTTCTAGAGTCCTTGGGTATCCCAATATCCTACCAGGCCTGCCTCCCCACTTGAGAACATAAGCTTTTTAAGAGGAGGGATTGCACATTGTTTGCTACCCCCACAATCTAGAACAGTTGCTGGCAAACAAGAGCCCCTGGGCAGAGTCATCTCATTAATACACCAAAGACACTCTTCTTACTTTCAAGATTTCAAGGGTTCTAGGAGGTCTTACAAGATGGAAACTGGGGACAAAGCCAAAATGTTTTTTATCATACCATGGACTGATGACTTCATTCCAGCTCCTGGATGCAGCCATTCCTGAAATCTACATTTAAATTATACAGTCAATATCCTACCACCACCCTTTTTTAAAACCTGAGTCAGTTGACACTTTTTCTATCTCTTATAACTCAAAGAATGCTGACCGATACCTCCAGGCTATCCCATTCATCTGGGATGCTTTCTCCCAGATCAACACATTTATCAATCTGACAAAGCTCATCAATCCCATCTTGGCTCGATGTTTCCTCCACTGAGAAGACTTCCCTGATTCCACAGAGCAACACTAAGGGTTCCCAGTGCACTCTGAATGCTCTCCCTTGCAGTGCTGACACCATGATGATTGCTGATCTGTGTGTCGGCTGCACTGAGAAGTGAGCACTACAGCTTTTTCATGTTTGTGTTCCCAGAGCTGACCCCAGCAGCCCCCGGTAAATGTCTGTTGTACTGAAATAATGAGTAAATGAATGATCAAACAGTAAAGTGTTGCCTTCCTCTGACAATGGATTTATTTTTTAAAAGGGTAAGAAAACAAAGGCTGTCCACCAATGGTGGCTGCAGGGTTGATGTGTTGCATTCTTTCTTCTGATTACATAGCAAGCAAGGTGTGTGGGCAGGGAACAGAGGGACCTCAGAGAGAGGCAGATAAAGGAGTGGGTGGCTCTTGCCAGCATCAGGCCTTTCTTTCATCTTCTGTCATGGGGCCAGCCCCTGCCCTCAGTGCCCACTTGCCATGCTAAACCCCTCTGGATCCCCAGAAACAATAAGAAATAATTTGTCTGAGGAGTGGGTGGGGAAATAGGATGGACAAAGGGAGGAAGTTGTGTCCTGTTTCCTTCCAGCTGGCTCCAGCTCTTCACCACTGCTCCCTGAGCTAGCCAAATGCATCTTTTAATTTAATTCATTATTCTTTTCCCAGCCACTGGTAATGGACCCACACAGGATACTGCCCTTCTTCCCTAGAAAAAAAGAGAAACAGAGAGGCATGCAAGAGAGAAATTGATGGAGGAAGAAAAGAAGGGAAAAGATGATGAAATTATCATAGCAACAACAGCTAATAAATGTAGCTCTTACGGTGTGCTCGGCACTTAGCTAAAAACTTAACATATAGTCACTCAGTTCATTCTCCTCAAAACCGTATGAGGGAGGTTCTGGTATTTATCCCCATTTTACAGATGGGAAAGGGGAGGGAAAATAAAGCAAAAGAGAAAGTAGTAATTTTTTAAAAATATTTTCAAACAAAGGCACTGATGGGCTCCAAGTCCTGGGACATAGATAAGCAGACAGTGGGTGCTCACTAAACAATGTGGAATGAAGGTTCAGAGGAAATCCTAGCCCCACATCATAAAGACAACATCATTATCCCTTATGGAGTGGAAGAGAATACGTCTCGAAGCAATTGGTATGTTGGGTGATAATTTTGTTTATCTTACTTCACAAATGAGAAAAAAATTGAAAGACCATCACCGCCATTAATGAGAATTACCTTGGGAAAATTAAAGGGTAAATTAAGACATTTCGAAAACACTGATCTTTACGAAAAGAAGTCACTGATTTCATAATAAAATGTATGTTGGGAAGGTGGGGAGATAGTGTGTGCAAAACTCCCTGTTACCTTTAGCCCAAGACCATCACAGTCAGATTTTCAACAATTTTGGACCAAGCAATTGGGGTTGAGGATGGGGTCAGGCTTTGTATTAAACTTGGCCTCGAAGCTTAAACAGCTCTGAAAGTTTTCCATTGAAAAGGCTTAGGAGCATCAATTGGACTGGGGTTTGGGGCCAGGAGTGTGTCTCAAAGTCACATTTGCATAACAATCTCAGTGTTTTTACGTGTTTTATAAGTTATCAAATACTTCATGACAAATTACCCTGAAACTTGGCAGTGTAAAACAATGAACACGTATGATATTATAGTTTCTGGCATGGCTTAGTGGATGCCTCTACCTTGAGCTCTCTCATAAGGCTGCCATCAAGACATCTTCATCCAGGGCTGTGGTCTCATCTGAAAGCTCAACTGAGGAAGGACCCACTTCTAAGCTCACTCACATGGTTACTGACAGGATTCACTTTCTTCCAGGCTACTGGCCAGAGGTCACTCTCAGCTCCTCACCACGTGGGCCTCTCCATTTGGCAACTTACAACATGGCAGCAAGCTTCATCGGTCCCAGCAATCAACAGTGAATGAAAGCAGAGCAAGACAAAAGCCACGGTCTTTTCATAAGCTAATCAGGAAGTGACAGTCCATCACTTGGCTTTAATCTAGTTGTTAGAAATGAACCATCAGGTCCAGCATGCACTCAAGGGAAGGGGGTTACACAAGAGCGTGAAAACCAAGAGGTGGGATCTTTGGGACCATCTTGGAGGCCACCACACTTGGATGGAGAGGCTGCACGGCTTAATGATTAATCCCGGAGCCAGAACGTCTAGGTTTCATTTCCAGCTGTGCTAGCTCCAGCCTAGGCAAGTCACTTAACCTCTCTGAATCTCAATTTCCTCATCTGAAAAGTGGGCATGATACTAGTACCTACTTCGCACGGTTGCACAGGGATTAAGAGTTGATAAACGCAAGGCACTCAGACCAGTGTTTGGCACACTGTAAGCACTATGTAAACACTTGCTATTATTGTCATAAGTCACACATGAATAAAAATAGCAAGCTTTCCTGAATTTTTTTTTAATTCACACTTACAACTAGGAAAGTGGCAATTGTCTATGGCAAAGGATAAGAACACAGTGAGGGTTTCTGTTCATTGGAAGTTTGAGAACAGATAAAAGTAATCAATGGTGATAGAATAATGGGGTGTAGACTGGGAAAAAGCACCAAGGAGCCTTGTGGGGAGCAGGGTTATTCTGGATATGAGTGATGCTTGTAGTTGTATACCTTGGTAAAAATTCATTGAGCTATGAACTTAAAGTATATGTGTTTTACACTTCTTACCCAATGTATCTTACACTTCAATTTCCCAAAACTTTTAAAATTAAAAAAAAAAAAAAAGTTATAAAAGAGCATGACGCCCTAGCTGGCTGCTATTGAAAACTGTAAGGGGCTAAAGCCCCAGGTTGAGCCACGGCCCCAGGTTGCTGGTCATCCTGAGGAGGAAGGAGTTAGTCCATCTTTGCCAGCTCTCTTTGCCATGACAACAGGAGGGCAGAGCACTTAGAGACACTGCCCTCAGCACTTTTTAATCTGAGAGCTTGGAAAAAGGCTCCCAGTCGGGAGAGGGAGAAGAGATCACGGAAGAACTGGCTGGCAAGATGCTTGGGTGGTGGAAAAAAAAATGCTTCCAAGGCAAAAAGGATTAAGAACCAGCTCTTCTGGGCTCTGGATGAATTCATTGGCTGGCAGGCTGGAGACATTCTCACCCATCCCTGCCTCCTCTAGAGAAAAGAGGATGCGCCATGTTTAAGGCTCACTAACAACCCTCCCCTCCCCCCATCAAGAAAGAAAATAGATCTCACTTTCAAACTATATTTTAAAACCCTCTAAAGACTAGAGAGTTCCCAAGAAATTTGGGTACAGATACTAGGTCAACCTACCTGAAAAAACGCATGCATATTTTGCGGTTCCGTGACTGGTCAGCAGGTTTGAGTGTGGGCAGGTATCTTAGGGTCTAGGCGTTTAATCCATACATGTGTCATCTAAACATCTGAAAAGTCAGATGTCTCTATGCTTCACTGTTCAAGTGCTATAGCACCAAGATTTCAGGGCTGGGAACTGACCTTATTCCTGGGCATGAGCCAGAAAAGAACTTTTAGGTTAACCCAGGAAGAAAGACATGATTGTAAACACGACTTTATCCGCCAGTGAATAATGTACTTTATGAATAAGGTCGTCAAGTTTTCATTCTCAGTCACCTTCGCGTAAGAGATTACTCACGTTTGCCAACATCCTAGCATGCGATTGGACTACGTTTCCCAGATCTCTTTGCAATTCAGGGTGGTCGTGTGACCGGTGAAATGCTAGCTGAAGCTTTCTGTGCCTATCCCATACCTTATGGAAAGGGACATCTGTTCATATATGGCTGTAATCTCTGGTGAGCCAACAAATGAGGATACCTTGAAGATGATATCTTAGTTTGGGTTCCCCAGAAGGAGACACTGAGACAAGGATTCCAGTGTATATATTTGTGAAGTGACCCCAGAAAACAGCAGTAGAGGGGTGGAGAAGTGAGACAGAGTAGGGAAGGCAGCCAGTGGGCACCATGGGCACTTGGGATTCAGTCCTGCTGGAGAGTTCTGTCAGGCAGTGTAGAACACCTCAGAGCTATACCACCCAAGGGAGCAAGACTTGGGATATTTATCCACCAAGCCTCAGCAGTCACTGATTAGGGCTGCCCCCTGGAGCGGGTAGGCTTCCGGCACTACAAGGTTGCCTTGTTCACACACACAGTGAAGTCCAGCTGCCAGGAAAGGATCCCAGGCAGAGAGATGTCCGTTGAGAATGAGGCTGGCAGGTCCAGAAATGATAAGTGCCAGAGGGGTGTGGGTGGACCATCGACAGTGTCTGCAACAGTGGCAGAGCCACACAACAGAAAAATTCTGGGACCCTGAATGATTGCAGAGCCACCCCATCAACCTGGACCGGGCACACTGGACTGTAACAAATGAAAGAAACAAACTGATATCCTCATTAAGGCATCGAATTAGTATTGGGCCTCTTTGTTACAGCAGCCTGGCTTTAACCTAATGACTATATCAGAGCTTGGGAGCACAACTTCAGAGATAATAGCACCCAACACTGAGGACCTGTGGTTTTCATGCATTATCTCAGTAAATATTAACAAGAACCCTATGCCGGATGCTATTGGTGTCCTATCCATATCATCTCCCAGCGAGTTTTGAAGGAGGGAGGACAGCTAGAAGTTCTAGGGAGTTAACATCCCCGGGAGCAATTAATATCCTCAATCAAAGTCCTATGACATAAGTAGCGGATAAATATCCCAGCTCCCTCTCCAAGTGTTGCGACTCTGAAGACCATGCTCTCTGCTGCCCCCCAGAGGTCCCTGGTGGAACTGAGCCCCAGCTGTCCACAGGGGTAACAGGCTTGATGACACTCCATTCACTGGCTGCCTTCCCTTCCCCAGATCTCTTCCCGTTTCCCTCCTGGTGTTTCGCTGTCTAACAAGCTGCACCCCCTCCCTCCAAGAGGGAGTCCTCTCATCGCAAGCACAATATGAGGAAAACCAGCCTTACTACCTTTTCCCAAAAACCTTGGTACTCTCCATACTTTAAATTTCAATTCAACAAAGGTTTATCCAACACCCACGGTATGCTGCACGCACTGGGAGCACGTAGATAACTGATACGCGGACCCCCCACCCCAGCTCTCAAATAGCTCAAGGTCTAATTGGCAAGCTAGTGTTTAAAGGGAGAAACTCCAAACCAACAGGGACATTATAATCACAGCTGCCATTCACCCTCTGGGCTGTTAACAATTGTGAAATATTCCTATTTCAGTTCATAAAGAGCCACTACTCCTAGTCTCCCCGAGGGCTCCCCATCTGCTGTCTGGGTGCTTCCTGGACCTCCCTTGATCCAGCATTTAAAGGGGTAGTTTGGGCATCTGGAGAAGTCCCAAGGCCCTGCTCCAAGGTCATGGTCCACATGTACTTTGATTGACTGACACCTGTGGCAGGTCTAGTTAAGACAGAGGTGAGTCCTCAGTTGGGAGACCAAAGCAGGTGTCATCGGCTTTACCTGAGGTGGTTAGAAAAGGCCTGGGCTAAGTTGTTTTTCATTCATTTTGTTTTAAACCCAGAAAACAACAGCCCGTACTGGGTACAGGTTTCTTTTGGGGGTGATGAAAATATTCTGGAATTCGATGGTGGCGATGGCTGCACAACCTTATGCATATTCTAAAAGCCAGTAAATTAAAGGGGTAAGTTTTTGGTATGTGAATTAAATCTCAAGAAAGCTGTTATTTAAAAGAAAGAAAAAAAGAGAGAAAGGAAGGAAGGAAGAAAGAGAGGAAGGAGGAAAAGGAAAGAAGGGAAGAAGGGAGGGAGACACACTAGGGCCTAAATCCCATTTCCTAACACCTCTGGGTTAGAATAAGAGTAAAGAAAGTAAGGCACTCGCTTTAGGCACAAAATTTCACAGTTACACAGATGGGCTGTATTAGTGTGCAAGGGCCGCCTTAACACAGCACACAAACAGTGGCTTAAACAACAGAAATTTATTGTCTCACAGTTGTAGAGGCTAGAAGTCCAAGATCAACCCCTGTGTACCCCACCCCATCCCCCTCTCTCTGAAAGTGCTAAGAAAGGGTCTGTTCCCCTCTCTCTTCCAGCTTCTGGTAGTTCTTTGGCCTGTGGCAACATAATTCTCGTCTTTACACAGCATTCTCTCGAGGCGCACATGTCTCTGCATCCAAATTTCCCCTTTTTCTAAGGACACCAGTCATGCTGGATTAGGGCCACCTTACCACAGTCGGCCTCACCTTAACTTAACTAATTACCTCTGTAATGGACCCTGTTTCCAAGTAAGGCCACATTCTCAGGTCCTGGGAGTTGGGACTTTAACACAGGAATCGGACGGGGCCAAGGAGGGTGGCATAATTCAACCCATAACACATGCCAAGTCATATGGGAGCCTGAGGCTGAAGGAAAAATCAGAAATACTGATCTTGCCTTTATTTAAAATTGTGCTGTTTCGCTCATTAGAGGTGTTTGCATTGATTTTAATTCTTTTAAATATTGCATTAAAATATTTGCCTTGAGGACCGAGTGTTTTGGTGCCCCTTAAAGTTTGCACCCAAACTCAATGCGTCACATACCTCACATGGATCCAGGCCTCGTCTGGCATTCTCCACAACTTAAAGTTTGCATAGTATGTTAAGTGAAATAAATTGGACAGAGAAAGACAAATACCGTATGATTTCGCTCACATGGGGAATCTAAGAAAGAAAAAAAACGAATAAACCAAACAAAACAGACAAACTCATAGATACAAAGAACACACTGATGGTTGCCAGAAGGGGAAGGTGGGAGGAAGGGTGGAAAAGGGGAAGGGGATTAAGAAATACAAACTTCCAGTTATAAAACAAGTCATGAGGATATAATGCAGCACAGGGAACAGAGTCAATAATATTATTAATAACTGTACGGGGACAGATGGTTACTAAACATCGTGGTGACTGCTTCGTCAGGTATATAAATGTTGAATCATTATGCGGTACACCTGAAACTGATGTAATATTGTATGATTAAAAATACATTTTAAAAATAAAGTAAAAAAAAATATTTTGTGGCCACTGGCTCCCCAACTAAATCTGCAAATTCTCTCTCTGCCCTCAGATGGGACTGGTTCAGGATGAGGGAGATAAAGGAGTTGGGTTCCTTGGTATCTGCCCCTGCTGCCCTCTTAGGCTCCGCTTCCTCCCTCGTCGAGGCTGTTTCTTGTGCCCCACCCCACTTTGGAGACATTTCTTGTTTCTTGTTAAGAGAGAAGATGGCAGCAAGGTGGCCAGTGGTGTACTTGTCACTCTGTCATCTCTCAAGTCGACCTGTCTAGCGAATCCAGCTCTGTCTCGTTCATTTACTTTCTGTGTCCTTCCAGTTTGTGAAAAAAGCCATTCTGAAGGAAGTCCCTAATTCTGGCCAATAATATTCAGGAAGCGTAGCATTGGGTGTCTTGAGATGTGATGCTTTGGCCACATTTACTGCAACCATTTTGAAATACACAAAAACTTTCTGCCATACCTAACCTGTGTGAATACAAACCTATCAAAAACATCATTGTTCTAAGATTTTTGTTAATGATTCAGACCCGACTGGATCTATCCTGCTCTCTCATCTTCCATGGGACCTCCTATCCCATTTAGACTTCTGCCATCTTCCCAAGAGCTGGGGGAGGAGGCAGGAGTGCTGGAGAGGAGGAGGCAGAAAGGAAAGCATTTAGGGTTATAGGCACAATCCAACAAGGTTATTTTGGAAAGAGCTATTTTAACGCATTACCCACTTTTATGCACAGAGAAAATATATCAAGTTATGGGGCAGGTTTGAACTTGACAGATCTCATAGTAGTGACAAAAATAGAAATAAGAATAAATACGAAGTATTTTCACAGCACCCTCGGCATGCCAAGCGCTTCGCATGTATTAACTCACCTTTGGAGGTAACCATGACCACGATCTCATTTTACAGATGAGGAAACCAAGGCCCAGGGAGGTGAAGTGACTTGCCCAAGTTGACACGGCTAGTAAGTGGCAGAGTCAAAACTCAAACGCAGACTATTCTCTGAACTGGTATGCTACAGCTGCCCCGATTACTATTATAGGTATCACGATATTACTGATTATTCTAGTAATGATAATACTATTAATCATCATGGACATTCAATACTAATTATTATTAGTTTGGTTGTAAGAGAAACTCAACACTGCATCATTTGGAGAGAGCGTATTTCCTGTGCACCAGACACTGGGGCAAGAGTCTTTCCTAGGATTCACCTAATAAGCCTGGAAGGGAGACTGAGGCAGGGACCTTACCCGAGGTGCACAGCCAATTACTAACCTTGCAGCTGGGCTTGGAGCCACAAAGCCCCTGGGCAGCCTTGGTCCATCACACTTGCCCATGAAACAAAAAAGATCATGCATTATTTTCAGTTCTCTGCTTTTCCAATGCACACAGCAGCCTCCCTCCCAGGACAGCTGACTCTCGCCTGTGATGCCGCGTCTCTCATTGGAATCACAGCCATTACGACACAGCGTGGGCCACGCAGGCTCGTTTGGCTGTGTTTTCAGGTCTTCTCCCACTCAGAAACTCTGAATCTTCTGGATCTCTTTGGGCAGGGCAGAATCCAATGCACACTAATGAACTATTTGGAGTATGTATTCAATCAAAATACCAATTGAGTAGGCAACAAATAAGCACGTACTGCAAACTAGACACTGTTCTAGGCCTGAGGATACAGCCGTGAATAAGACAAAGATCCCTGCCCTCAAGGAGCGGATGTTCCAATGGGGTGAGAAGAACACTCAAGCCACAAATTTATAAATATAATTTCAGTTACCACAAAACAGCAAAAGATAAAATGGGAACATACAGAGAATGATAAGGACTGGGAGAGGTCTCTTGAGCAGGTGACTTCAGAGCTGATACTTAAAAAAGGCCACCATGTAGATATCAGGGGAGGGGACTCAAGGCAGAATGAATGGCAGATGCAAAGGCCCTGGGGCAGAATAAGCTTATGCATTTTAGGTGTGAGAGGCGGGGCCAAGGATGGGAAACAAGAAGGGTTGTGAGAGAGACAGGATCGGAGAAGCAGGAAGGGGCCACGACCCATGGAGAGTTTTGCTCAGGCATAGAAGAGCTGAGCGGGAGGGTTCCAAAGGGCTTGGTAAAGAGTAGCACCCATTATTCTCAGGTCTCTCTGCCTCAAAACCATAGGAAAACTTTGGGGAGAACTTCTTTGAGCCAGAAGCTCTCCCACATCTTCTTCATCAATAAGTCCTGGCAGCTCCAGCACCCCAACACGACCCAATGATATCTTTCCATCTCCACTGTCACACCCCTAGGCCACCGCGACAGCTCTTCCAGATCACTGTGGTAGCCTCCTTCCTGGCCTCTCGGCTCTGCCCTTGCTCCCCAACAATCTCGTCTTTATGTAGAAGCCAGTGGTATCTTTTAAAAATTCTAAATCCACTCCTAGGAATATACTGCAAAGAATTGAAAACAGGTGTTCAACATGTTCATGTACATGACTGTTCGTAGGAGCACTAGTCACACAGCCAGCAGCAGAAATAGCCCAAATGTCCCTTGATGTAGGAGTCCCCAACCCCTGGACCATGGACCAGTACCGGTCTGTGGCCTCTTAGGAACCGGGCCGCCCAGCAGGAGGTGAGCAGCGGGCGAGCAAGCAAAGCTTCATCTGTATTTGCAGCCGCTCCCCAGCGCCAACATCACCACTTCAGCTCCGCCTCAGATCATCGGGCATTAGATTCTCATAGGAGCACCGGTCCCTGGTGCCAAAAAGT
Source organism: Pteropus alecto (assembly GCF_000325575.1). Lineage (NCBI taxonomy): Eukaryota > Metazoa > Chordata > Mammalia > Chiroptera > Pteropodidae > Pteropus > Pteropus alecto. The sequence continues at coordinate 752,810 of NW_006441398.1, forward strand.
TGGGGATCTCTGCGTTAATGGATGAATAGACAACAAAAGCCATATAGTAGAATATTATACAGCCATAAAAAAGGAAGAAAGCTCTGATACATGCTACAACATGAAGAGACCTTGAAATCAGTTTGCTAAGTGAAATAAACCAGACACGAAAAGGACACACATTATATGATTCCATCTGTATGAAATGTCCAGAATAGGCAGATCCACAGCGATAGGAAGCAGATCGGTGGTTGCCAGGAGTCTGGGGGATGGAACAATGGGGATTGTCTGTTTAATGGGTACAGAGTTAACTTTGGGGGCAAAGAAAATGTTTTGGAACGAGATAAAGGTGGTATATGCACAACATCATAAATGTACTAAATGCCACTAAACTGTTATGTTATTTGAACTTTATGATTTTGAAAGGAAATGCTAAATCCAATTATGCTACTTTGCTCTTTCAAACTTTCAATAGCTCCTGTTCCACTGAGAAAACTAGCCCAGCCTCTCCATGCTGGTCCGCAAGGGTCTGCATGGTCTGATTCTTACCAACCTTGTCTCCCACCAGCTCACCCTGCTCTGTCCTCAGTAGCCACCCTTCTGCTCCTAAAACACAGCAGGCTCACCGATGCCTCGGGGCCTTTGCACTTGCTATTCTTACAGCCTGGCACAATTGTCCCTGTCTTCAGGGCCTGCCTCCTTCCCCTCTTCAGGTTTCAGTGCCACCGACTCTGAAAGACCTTCCTTACCCACCCACTCCTGAGTATTGTCACTTCGCTCCCTGGCTCTACCCATAACCATGCCTGAAAGCATCTCTCGGTAGCATCTATCTGAAATGACTTGCTTATGCTTGGGCTCAGTTGTTTATTATTTGTCTCTTCAATGAGAATGTCAGTTTCATAAAGGGCTGGGCATGTCGTGGAAACTCAATAACTGAATCGACTTCATCCCATCAGCACCTTCAGCTCTCTGTTTGCTCAATAACGTACATCTCCCAGGATGAAAGGCACAGGATTCCAAATCAGAAATGTAAACCTTGGAATACCATGGTCTTTTATGATAGAATCTATTTTTATTTCCTGAAAGGAAGCTGCTGTCACCTGTTTACCAGGCTGCGGCACCCATTACCAGGCTGCTGTGAGTCGAGTGGTAATGGCCCCCAGCTCCATCCGCTAGCCCTGGATGAGGTCAAGTCTGTGGTCTTCACACTCCAGAGGCTGAACCTGAGATCAGACAGAGGCTGAACTTGAGCTGAACCCACATCCTCAACCCACTTCTTCCTCTGCCCTATTCCACTTCCCCTATTTCCCATGGACCACTGGTTCTGAAACTGGAGACACTCCGAGGGGTAAGAAGTGATGCCTGGCCATCAGATTTTTTAAAACCTCCCCAGGTAATTATAATGTGCGGCCAATTCTGAGAAGCACTGCCTTGAGGTCTCTCCTGAGAACACCCCCAATCAGTCCCCTGCCCAGAACCCCCATCTTGGGCTCTGCTTTCAGAGAGCTGGACCCAAGACACGTTGCTTTCTGTAGAATGCGCCCTTCCAGCGCCTAAGACCCAACCCTGGGGGCTCAGAGGATTCCTCTTCCATGTCCAGTGCCCAAACCACAGACAGGGTGACATTGTGGTCATGCAGATGGAGCAGCAAAAACAGGGGTGGGTGAAGGGGGCAGGAGGGCAAGTGTGCGCATGTGTGTGTGAGAGACAGACAGACAGACACCAACGGAGAAGAAGAGGAAAAGGCAGAGTGAGAGAGAGAGATCCCAAGAAATAGAGACAGAGACCGAGGAGAAACAGAAGCAGAGAAAGTGAGAGAGATGGAGGGAGACAGAGGGGGAGGGGGAGAGAGAGAGAGAGAGAGAAATAAGGACCAGAAAAACAGAAAAAGGGACAGAGACAGAGAGTGAGACAGAGACACAGAGACAGAGAAAAAGAAAGAGATATACAGAAACAGAGACACTGAGACGGACACGAAGAAAGCAATAGAAATCCCCTCCTGCGATTCAGTCCTGCGCCCTCATTAGCAACAGATGACCACCAGGGTGTCCCTGACCCGACTTCACTTGGGACCCCCACCAGCCAGCCGGAGAGAGGAGCCTCCAGGAGGCTCTCAGAGCTCCTGGCTATCTTATCTGAGCTGCCAAAGTAGCTCCTCCCGGGGCTCCTGCAGCTGGCCGCTCCCCAGCTTGGGTTTGTTTAATTTAGCTAGGGTTCCTCTACTCTGAGTAAACTGCCTCTTTACAAAGGAGCGGAAGAGGACTAAACCTGTTTACAGTGTTTGAAACCCACTCACTGAAATATTTTGCAACCATCACCATAATGACCCGGATTCCCGTCTCCATCGCCTCCCAAGAGCTCAGGTGGGTGCAGGGACTTTCGGGGCCACCTGGCACGGAGTTAAGAGGCTGCCCACGGGGGTCAAGCAGACATGGGCTCAACCCCAGCTCCTGCAACTGACCTGCTGGGGAACTTTGGCACGTGGTTTCAATGCATCTGTCAGTGGTATCTGATTTCTGTCTCACTGGATTTCTGTAAAAGAGGAAATGCCGGGGGCTGAGCACAGTGGCTGGCAAATACTAGAGATTACCACATCGGTGGTTACAAGGGAACAAGATCTGGAGTCAGGTTGCTTGGGTTCGAATGCCACTTGTGCCTTATATGACCCAGAGCAAGTGACCTAGCCTCTCTGTGCTCAGTTTCCCCATTTGCAAAACAGGGACGATGATGGTGCCTAACTCATGGGGTTGTTGTAAAGTTACTTAAGTTAATCCTTGGAAAGCATTTCGCAAATCTGCCAAGCTGTACAATTCCAGGGAGCACTGTCGCATGTACAGTCCATGTAAATGGTACCCTGGAGTTGTGCGAACTCCAACAACTGCTATTATGAAGGCCTTTATCTGCCAGCTGTTGCTTGTGGAGAGGATGCTCACTCACTTTATCCTCCTGAAAACTCTATGAAATAGGTATTATTACCATCTCCATTTCACAGAGGAGGAAATCGAGGCTCAGAGAGGTTGAGCCATGGGTGCATAATCACACAGCTGGGGGGTGATGGAGTAGGAATGCAAACCGTTTCATCTCAGGCAGTGGGCCAGAGTCAAGCCATCCAGCTGGTTAATTCAGGTGGATTATGGTCAACTATAACCTCCTTTTTAGCTATTGGTTCATGAATGGGCAGCATGGGCCATTGTGGATCAATACAACCCAAGGAGAGGTTTATGAGGGCTTGTGGGAAGGAAGCTTCTTGCTCTAAAGACAGCAGCCAAGTGGCAGCAAGTTGAAGAACGGAATTGATGAGTGAAAGGAGGAGGTGATTGTTTGAGGAAAGAGAAGAGAGCTTGGTGCAGTCATCACTACGCAGGCTGACGAAGACCAGAACTTGGTATCAGAAGTGGGGTTCTTAGATACCCACCAGTGGTAGATGAGCAAGACATTTCAAAGCGAGAACAGAAATTGCTCGATGACACACCAATTCCCAGTATTGAAAGAAAGAGATGAGTCGAAGCATGACTCTCATATCCTGACTCGGTGATTAGAAGAACAGATGTGCTGCTCACTCATCTTCCCTTCGCTCAACATGACACAGTCATCTGGCTCTGAGCCACTGCTCACCCTACTTGACCAGAACCTGATTTCTTCCTGATCTCTGTCTATCTGGTCTTTTGGTTGCATCTCCTTGAAAAACTACTTTCTCTTACTTTTCATGACCCGATCTTAATTTCCTTAGTTGGTTCTTCCAGCTAGTTCCAAGAATCACGTCTCTTCTTTCTTGTTCTGTTCTTGAGTGATTTCCTGCTTATCTTTTGGTCTTGGCGCATGAGTCCTTTGCTAAACCCTCGATTACACCTCTCCTAAAGCAACTACCTCATTGGAACAGTCTATGGTTATCTTTGAACTCATTGAGGGCACTGACAAGGGCATATTCATCCTTCTATCCCTGACATATAACACAGGGGCTGCCCCGACCAACATTTCCGACGTCATTTCCCACCACTCACCTTGCTCCAGCCACACTGGCTGCCTTACTGGTCCTCAAACACACCAGGCACACTCCTGCCTCAGGGCCTTTGCACTTGCTGTTCTCTCTGCCTGGAATGTCTTTCTCCAAGAACTGTGCACAGGCGGCTTATCCCCTTCATTCAGGACTCAGCTCCAATGTCAGCTCACCAGACGGGCCATCCCTGACCATCTTTTCTAAGATGCTCCTGTCCCAATTGTACTTTACTACATCACTCTTTGACTGTCACTTATCACTAGCCAAAATTATCCCATTATCCATTTACTTGTGTATTATCTGTCTCTCCTTATAGAATTTAAACCCCAAGAACAAATCTTGTCTGATCTGTTCTCTGCCTCAAAATGTTGAGTGAACACATGTTGAATGAATGGTTAATGAACTTCAGTTACTCCCATCACTTCTATAACAATGACTATGTCTACATAGCTCTTACTAGGCGCCAAGTACTATCCTAAGTGCTTTGCATGTGCTCATGAACTCATTCGATCCTGATCATACCTCTGGGAGGTAGGTCACACAATCATCGCCGCCATTCTATATGTGGGTAAACTGAGGCACAAAAGGCTGGTCCAGGAACTGATATAGAAGCCAACAGAGTCTGGATTTGATACCAGAAGTGGGGTGCAGTTGAACCCACTACGATCACAAAGCCGATAAGAAGTTGGGCCAAGATTTGAATGCAGGTGCTCAGGCTCCCAATCCTACGGGCTTAGCTTCTGTGCTCTAGTTCTCACAATCCCCCCCACACATACCAGCTCTGTTTTTACCCACTTCCTCTGCCCTCTGCTCTATCCTCTCATTTCTTACAGCCTCCTGGGTAACTCCACCTTGACCCTCCCCAGACTAGACACCTCAGAATTCTCTTTGAACCACCCCTTCCTTCACTCCCCGGATCAAGTAGTATTTAACTTGTTTTTAATTCAGAGTGTCTGTGACTTCGGCTGGGGAAGGAAAAATCACATCTTAACGTTCACTACCTCTAGCTAAAATTATGAATGGAAGCCATGAATTGCGGTAGTATTAACAGCGTTAGCAGCACCTGCGACTTTGTCATCAACAGAAAGCGTTTTTCTATGTCACATTACCATTACTGCAAATATCTTGAAACATCATTGACTCTCATCACCACCTTAAAGTTGTTTAGCCTGTCACTAGACCTTGTTTCTCACATGTTATAAAAGAAGCATGTTTGTTACGGTATGCAAATCTGTTGCTGAAGGTGTTTTGATAACTAATTTTCATTATAATGAGTCTCCTTGGTGTTTGATTTTATGCCTCTAAAAACACAATTCTGAGAAGGGTTCCTGGTTTCTTTGGACAGTGGGCCCCATGGTTCATCAAGTGGTAAGAATCTCTGCCCTGGACAATGAGCAAGTAAGTCCTGTGAATTGTCCCGAAATGTTTCTGGGTCTCTACATCCCGCCTTCAACAGTCCTGCCCTGATTCAGATCCACCACTTATCTCTCCAGCCCCACTGCGTTTCCTCTCTCCAGGCCTCTCTCTTGCTCACTTTGTCTTCCAGTTTTAAGAATCCATGATAAAATGAATAACTAACGTTTTTACGTTAAGTACTAGGGTTCACAGCAGATGTTAAAAATGGAGAGCTCACAAATTGCTACCTGGATCTATCCACATCTTAAGATAGAAATATATTAACCAACGTCACCGTGATAAATTTAATTTAAGAAAAAAAAAGATAAAAATACCTGAAGAACATGTCAAAAGATTACACATAAAAATGGAATTGTTGCCTTTCACATAAAATCAGAAGATTGAGCCACACTGAGCCCATGTTCACACTCGGCATCCACCAGTCTCCTTCCAATGGGTCTGGAGCTTTCCAGTTTGCCACAGGCCTCACCACTTCTACTGTCTCCCTGACCTGGAAGCTGGGCATTCGCTGAAATGTATCGCCTTAAATCAAGCCCGCCCCGATCATGTTACCTGACGATTGAGTTTGGCAATCCCGGGTTACAAAGTACTTTATAAATACTTCCTTGCTTAATTCATTTAAAAGCCCCATAAGGTTTGGAAGGTGGGGATTTTTATTATTCTGTTGCACAGATGATACAGCCAAACGCTCAAGAAAGTTACATTACGCACATGTTGTAACAAAGAGTAGAAAGAGCACTAGGGTTTCTGTCCCCAGACTCTTTGTTCTTCCCGTCGAACTGTCTTCTTTTCTGGAATCACTTTGTAAAACACCAATATGGCATTGCTCCCTCCTACCTAAACACCTCCAATAGTCCACCCAACAGCATAAATTCCACACTCCCAACCTAGTATCTGAGCTCCTTCAAACCTGGAAACCTCCCTTTAGAGACATGCGGCTTCTGCCTTCACGTTCGGAATGCTTTCTCTTAAAAGTCTGACTACCCTGAGGCCACCACGCTGTGAGGAAGCCCAAGCTAACCTCATGAAGACCACTGGAGACACTTGAGCATGGTCTCTTGGACTGTCCAGCCCAGCCCAGCCATCAACATAAGGCAGCCAAGTAAGAGCACCCAGCAGAACCAACCAGCTGAGTTTCGACAAACCCCTGACCTAAAGAATTACGAAAAATAATAATTAACTGTTGTTGTTCTAAATGGCTTTAAAAGCTTGGCCAGCCTCACCATTCATCATACCCTCAGATCGATGACTCTGCAGTGTTGTTTCCTTGCTGGTCCTCCTTCGTGGCACGCCTCTCCAGCCCTGCCCCCTATCTCCTGCCCCAGGAAACCCTCCTCCCCATCTCTGTGACCGACCCCAATTCCCCAGATGATCTCTCCCACCTCTAAGACCCCCTAATTTTGCTCGTCCTTCTCTTCCAACACAACACTACTCTAAGAAGTTGTGGTTTCCTATCTCAGAAGAAACAAAAATTCTCCGAAGTCTATGCCTTTCTTGTCTCTTAAGAAATTCTAATCTCATTGAGGAAATTAGCCCAGCTATGCCCAAGAGCAGGGAAAAGAGTGCCTTTGTGGGTGACAAGCGGGCAAACATAGAGGTTAGGGGAGCCCCCAAATACAGACTGACTTCCCCAAGAGCAGAAGGGTACATGGAGCCTCTGGGGTGGCCAGATCCTCAAGAAGGATTCTTAGGTTCCATACTTGTCTCAGAAGCAGGCTGAGAAAAGGGAGGGTCTCAAAGGTAACCAGTGTGGACTGATGACTCAAGAGGCTTCCGGATGCTTTGATACTGGATAAAACCCACGCTCCAAGAGGAAGCAGTGATGACTGAGGTTACATCGCCTATATCTAGGAAAGAAGAAAATAATACTACTATGGCAGACAGCTTCTAAGAATGCCCCCAATGGCCTCTGCCTCCTGGTGGTCACAACCTTGCACAATCCACTCTCTGAACAACTTGCTCCTAAGTGTTGAGATACCTCGGCGCTGAGGGAATGTCATTTCCATGATTAGATTACAAGAAATTCTTCTGCCTTGCTAGCAGATTCTCTCTCTATGCCACTTTTGATGAAGCAAGCTGCCATGCTGGGAGGGACCGATGGCGGCCTCTGGCCAACAGCCAGCTAGGAACTGAGGCCCTTAGTCCAACCATTTGCAAGGGGCTGGATATTGCCAACAACCAGAGGCTCTTGGAAGCAGATCCGTCCCCAGTCCAGCCTTCAGATGAGACCCAGCGCTGGCCAACACCTTGATTACGGCCTTGTGAGCAATCTAGAAGCAGAAGACACAGTTAAGCCACACAGAGATCCTGACCAACAGAGACTGTGAGATAATATATGTGTGTTATCTAAAGTCTCTGAGTTCGTAGTAATGTGGCCATTTGCTACTCAGCAGTAGGTAACTAATACAAACACTAACACCTGTATGCCAGGTGTTAGCTAACTACATGCCAGGTCCTGTTCCAAGGCCTATCTGTGAATTAATTCTACTTAAGCCTCACCCAACCCCCTAGAGAAACTGAGGCACAAAGAGGTTAGACAACTGCCCCAGCTGGTCGATGTCACGACCAGTACCAGAATCAGCGCCACAGCCCTCTCCAGTCACAGAGGAGTTTCCCACGCTCCTGAGTTTGCAAACCGACCTTCCTGCCTATTGAAGATACCCATCGGCTCAGACACAAAAACCAAAGATATAGACATGGGCGAGCAGTTCAAACACACTGGGGCAAAATTTAAAGTACTTAACAGCCAGCAAGAGGTACTACCCCTGGAGTGTGGCTCGTCAGGAAGTGAGGGAGGACCCAGAAAGGGACTTGGCAGGTGGGGGCGCTCACGCGGGGGTCTCCAGGCCACAGCTATTGACTAACTGCTATGAAAATATTTTAATATGTTAACAATCAGCAGTAGCAATGTGTTCCAGATAAATATCTGCTCCGAATGTACACAGAGAGAAGATCACCGAAGCCAAAAAATAAGGATCCAAACCATGAATCATACGAGAGTGATTCCGCATTGGCTGAGGAATGGATTAGACACTGCAATTTTTTTTCATCCCCCAGCAGATACTAAATGTCCAAGTTGGGGTAAAACCTGGGAGTCTCGCCTGAGTGTAACAGGAGTGGCTGTGGATGACCCGCACGCACATCGGTTCTCAAGCATGGGCACGTGTTAGAATAACCTGGAAACTTTTAAAATGCCAGTGCCTGGACTCTACTCCCAGAGTGGGACTGACTGGGATGGACAGCCTGGCATTGGGACATTTAAAAACCTCCCAGGTGATCCTGCTGTGCAGCCAAAGTTAGGAACCACTGACCTACAGCCGTGCTTCTCAAAGTATGGTCTCCAGAAAAGCGGCAACAGCCTCGCCTGGGAGCTTATGAGAAATGTAGTTTCTCGGGCCCCTCCCAGGTCTGCTGATTCAAAGACTCCAGTGGGCTCCACAATGTCTGTTTTAACAGGCCTCCAAGGGGCGATGATGTGTGCTCAGGCCACGAGGGACTATCCTGCAGGACAGCCAAAACCACGTGGACGCAGTGTCACCAAACACCCTTTTCCGCTGCAAAGAAACCCAAGACTCCGCTGTTTTGCTAACCTGCTGAGGCCAGCCAGAGGCCAACACACACGCCCGACTCAGGACTGGAGACTTTGGACACACCTAAAGAGAATGGGACAGCCCCCCAAAAATTGGCTGCACTTACAGAAACCAACCGAGCTGGCGTTTCAGGTAAATGTAAAGGTTCCCACCAAGGCTAAGAAAGATAGTGTGGGAAAGAGAGTCCCGTCTCCACAACTGAGAAACCCAAGGAGCCCTCCACCTTGGCCCTGCTGGATGAAGACTCTTTGAAATAGGTCAACCTCATGATGAGGCAATAACTGAAGAGTTCCAGAATGTTCCGGCAGGCCCACCAACAGGCCCCACTGCACAGGCTCCAGGCCAGTTTGTAAAGAGTTTCCATCATGTGTGTCTCAATGCATTTGCGTTAGTCTTCAAATGCTTCCCCATGTTTGGAGGTTTCTAGGACCTGCATGTGTGGCCACAGACATTTAAATGACAGCTTTGAAAGAAGGCTCCAGTGCTCGCTCTGGCAGCACATACGCTAAAATGGAAAGAAGGCGCCAGCCCGTCTCTGGCTCAGAAGGTTAAAAAAATAAAAAGCCAGAGCCTTGGAAACTAACTCCGCTGGGCTGGAACACAATTTGCGAGCTGTGTAACCTTGGGAAAGTTTCTTAACTACTCTGGGCTCTAGTTTCCTGATTTTAAAGAGAAAAAGATAATTAAAAGAGATTCACTAAGGTTGTTCTAAAGATGTTTTTAAAGTATCAGAGTGCCCATTACAAGGATCAGCATGCAAACAGCATAACATGTGCTTAATAAATATTAATAATATAAATAAATAGACCCTCTGATTTAAGGCTTAAGGGCTACTGGTGGCTTTTGATATCTCCTTCTCTACAGAAAGCACCATCTGAAATATCTTCTTTATTCCCACCAATCTCTATGATTTAGAGCAGGAGTCAGCAAGCTACAGCCCTCAGGCCAGATATGGCCCACTGCTTGTTTTTATAAATAAAGTTTTGCTGTTACGTAGCCATGCTCATTCATTTATGCATTTTCTATGGCTGCTTTTGTGCTATACAGGCAAAGTTGAGTTGTTGCAATAGAAACTAAATGACCACATGACCTCCAGAGCTGAAAATATTCGCTATCTGGCCCCTTACAGAAGTCTGCAACACAAGATTTAGAGGTTAGATTTTCATCTCTTAGCCAAAAACTCATTCCGGTCTTCATATCCAACCTTTACTGACCACCTACCATGCGCTTAAGCCCTGGTCAAACATTACAAGTTCTGTGCCCTTTTGGAGGTCACAGCTGGAAGTGTGGGTGGGAATTTATTGGTTTTATTTAACTTAACATATCTATAACACTTATAACATGCCAGGCACTGTTCTGAGCATTTTGCAAATGTTTAATCCTCGCAATAACCCTATGAGGCAAGTACTATTATTCCACATTTTACAGATGAGGTAACTGAGGCTCAGAGAGGTAGAGTCACTTCTGAAAGATCACAGAGCAAGGAGCAGAACTAGGCTATAAATCCAGCCAGGCTGGCTCCAGAGCCACAAAGCTGCATGGCTCTTGTTCAGAATCCCTTGATCTAAGATGCGAATTGGAGGAACTACATGTAAATATTTCCCAGACAGTCCCCAGACCACGGGAGGGGAAAGATAAGGTGGACTTTTCCTCTAGGGCCCTTCTGTCTGAGCCCTGACTCATCAGTGTGCTCTCCCAGAAACTTTTGTAATCTGCCCCCATCTCCAGGCAGAGAGGTTGTGGCATTTGACCAAGGTCACCCAGCTCCAAAGGAATGGGCTAAAATTTGAAGGCAGCTCCTTTTGCCCCCAAATCTGTCCTTCATTCCACATTTGCGGCCTTTCAGAAGAACTGAAAACAGGCAAGGACGGCCTTCTTAGATGACCAAAGAACACACTTGCTTTGCAAAGGGGCATTTTGGGGAGATGGTGAGATTACGTTTCACCTGCACTGTCACCCATCTGATTTGTGGCCCTGGGCTCATCCGGGGGTTATAAGGTCTGCCTCCCTCCACAAAAGGGCTGTGACAAATTGGAAATGTTAGAAATCATTTCCTTTTATTTTATCCAATTTGGCCTCTTCCAGGCCAGTTCTAGTGGTCAGGAATTAGAGACTGGAGTACGTGTGCCCCACTTGCCTTCAGGATTTTATAGATTTCATTCTGAACCCATCTCAGACTTGACACAACTAAGTTCAACAGATATCGAGTGACTTCTCCTGCAAAGTTCTCTGCTGAGTGATTCCAAATGTTCAAGGATCAATAAGAACCTCGCCTTCGTGGAGTTCAGTACCAGAAGGGCAGGGAAAAGCTAATGATCACACTTCATTCATTCATTCATTCATTCTACCACGTGCCAGGCATTTCTAAGTTCATGATCTTGCAAGGACAGGATTTAAGGGTGTTAGCTCTGGACTCGGACAGATCTGGGTTCTGAAGCTGATTCTGCCCTATTGGCTTCATTATTTTCCTTTCTATGCCTTAGCTGCTTTTCCTGTGAAATGAGTGCTGGGGGGAGAACACCATGAGCTCATACCCTAAGCCCCTTGGCCCAGGGCTGGGCCTATGTTGGTTGTGGAATGAATGGGAACTGGTCTCTGTGTAGCCCTAGATGCTACGTACGATCGCTTGCCTGCATGTCTGCCTCCTCCTCCAGGCAGACCCCTTGAGTACAGCATGCAGGACTTGGAAACAGAAGATGCTCTGGACAAAGAACTAAAGAGAAAATGGGGTTCACGTGCTCTAAGGGGCTTTCAGGTCTCCAGGTCAGAGATGTAGACAGGTCATCAACACAGATGGTCAAGTTCCCAAGGATCAATCAGTTATTCGCTCAACAAACATTAGCACTTCCTATGCACTGGGCACTTTTCTAAGCACTGGGGACCCAGTGGTGGACAAGAAGACAATAAAAAAAAAAAAAAACCTGCCCTCATTTTGCTAACAATCTAATTTAGGCAACGCATAATTGTATAACAGAGTGATGTGATTCACAGTGACTGGAGGGAGGGGCGGTCTACATGAGGAGCTGACATCTCTGCTGAGACTGGAATGCAAGAAGGAGCCATGGCAAGGACATGCCAGGCAGAGGGAACAGCAGAAGCCAAGGCCCTGTGGAAAAATGCAGGGAAAAGAAGGAAGGTCAGTGAGAACTGACCTAAGTGAGAGCAATAACGGTGGACGTGCAGGCAGAGATGGATGGGAGCAGTTCAAAGATCTGGGAGAGGGAGCACACACACACTATCAAGAGAAATTTAAGGTGTTGAAAGGACCGACTTTTAGAGTGATGGTGGCAGAAAAAAAGATGGGAATCAGAGGTGGGCATGATGCTGACTGGTGGGGAGGAAGGAGGTGCCAGAAGACGTTGGTTCACAAGCTGCTTGGATTCCAAAGACTAGTGTGGAAAATCTGATAGATCAGCAATCCGCAACCTTTCTGGCGCCAGGTGCTCCTATGAGCCTGATGATCTGAGGTGGAGCTGAGGCAGTGATGCCGACGCTGGGGAGTAGCTGCAAATGCAGATGAAGCCTCGCTTGCTTGCCTGCCGCTCACCTCCTGCTATGCGGCCCCTTCCTGACAGGCCACGGACTGGTATCCATCCGCAGCCCGGGGGCTGGGGACCCCTGTGATAGATCATAAGGAATCGGGGACGTCATCTCTGGGGGGCCCTCCCCGGGCCTTCCATAGCTGGCTGCAGCCAAAGCTGCTAATTCAAAGGACAAAAGGAGGGTCTTTCTGCACTAAAAACCAGCCAGCTGCACTGAAAAAGAAGCTCCCTGGGACCAGACCTATTTTTTTTTTTTTAAATATCATCTAGGCTAGAATTGTCCAACTGCCTCCCTTAAAAAAGGAAGGGGGAAAAAAAGTGCTCTGATTCCCAAGCAGGTCTGCTTTAAAGGTCAGATTTCAGTTTAACTGTGATGTCTAAACAACCTGCTATTCTTTTTCTTCTTCTTTTTTTTTTTTAAGCGGTGTAAACTGAGGACTCCAGCTGCTTAACAGTTCACCCTCCCTGGGACCACGGCAGGCTGTTCTCAAGGCTTACTGCACGTCTGCACTGTTCTAAACGCTTGCCCTATTTTAATGCGTTGAATCTCATCTTTCTAAGAACCCCAGAAGCGGGTGCTGCTCTGATTCCCACTTTACAGACAAGGAAACTGAGGCACGAAGAGAAGAATGCCCCTCCCCCCAACCCCCACCCACTCACCCCTGGGTCACAATCAGCAAGGGGCAGAGCTGGGGTTTGAACTGGCCATCTGGGCTCCCAGGCCGGAAATGCAACCACACCCCAGACCAAAACCAGATGGGCCTCACACTTGACCTGGAGACCCACCTGACACCCTCAGCTTTCCCAGTGCCCTTCAAACCCTGAGGCCCCCCAGTTTGTCTTTATCAACATCCCTTGTGCACGAAAAAAAAATCGCCATATGTGTAATGATTGAGTATTATATGATGAAAATTAGACTCTTTCTTTAGGGCTGTCTTCCGTTTCTCAGAACACTACCCACCAGGAGCAGGAAGGGTGAGACCCAGAGGTGGAGACCCGCAGGGTGAACTGACCACTTCCCTTCCTTACTAGCAAGCCGCAGCGCCATCTGGTGGCAAGTCGTGGAAGCTGCAGGCGAGAGAGAAGAAGGTGCGATTCTAGCCCGGGGGTCCCCAAACTTCTGTCAACGGCCTAATTCCAATAAAATGTCATAGGCATTGAATTTTGAATTTCGTAAAATTTTCACATATCAAGAAATATTATTCTTCATTTGATTTTTTTCCCAACCACTTAAACATGTAAAAACCTTTCTTAGCCCTTGGGCCATACAAAAAGAGGCATCCAGCTGGATTTGGCCTCTTGACTGTGCCTGTTCTAGCAGCTGGGGAACTAGCAAAGAACAAACCAGACGAAAATTCCTGCCTTCGTGGTTAGTGGAGAGAATACAATCAACAGGATGAAAGCCAAATATATCATACCTATGAGTCGGTCATAGGTGCTAATGGGAAAAATAAAGTAGAGCAGGGGGAACCAATCCATATAGGGGATACATTTTAAATAAGGAGGCGAGAAAAGGCTTATTGAGAAGGTGACCTTCGAGTAAAGGCTAGCAGGAAGCAAGGAAGGAGCCATGTGGGTATCTAGGGGAAGAGCATTCCCACCCGAGGGAGCAGCCAGTGCACAGTTCCTGAGGCAAGACCAGCCTGATGTGTTTGATGAACAATGGGGAGGCCCAAGTGGCTGGAGCAGAGTGAGCAAGTCAGGGAGGAGGAAGAGGTGAAAGCAGGGAGGTGACAGGCAGATCGTGCAGGGCCTCGAGGAGGACTGTGGGGGAGACTTTGGTTTTTCCCCAAGAGAGTGGGAGCCATGGGTAACTTAGATCCATCTCAACAACCATCGAGATCACTTACAGGCTAATCGTCTCTCTTTGGAGTTTGGTGGCATTAGTCATTGTACCAACAGTCTCACGTAATCCTAAATAATCCTAGTTTCCCCACTGAAAACCATGGAATTTTCCTATTGGGCACTGCAGATGGAGGGAATGGGGGACGGGGCAAAGAATAAGTGGGAAAATTGATTCACTCGAAGATTCCATGTCTCCTTCTTCCCCACCTTGCATGGCCCCTCCTGTCCACTCAGGCCCTGGGGACCAGAACAGTTTAGGCCACCCACCCCAGCCCCAGCTGGTGACCTGCAGGATGGCTGGGCCTGAGCCCCCACATCCTAGAAAAGGCCAGTTCTTGCCTGGAAGTCAAGGTCATGCCATCTCTGTCCTGGCTCAGCCCCCAGATCCCTCAGTAACCCTGGGGACCTGTTTGCCTATCTGCATAAGGAACAAAACAATAACAACAACAACAATGCCTGCTCCAGCCGCTTCACAAGACTGTGGTGTGCAATGCGGAACACAGAAACGCTTTGGAAAAGAATGACATGGAGCATAATCTATTCGTCACAATGGTGGTTAAGGGCTAAATGAGTTCATATATAAAGGGCTTGGAGCTGAGCCCTGCAGATAGCAAATGCTCCATCAATATTGGTTATTGTTATCGTCACAGCATGAAAGTATTCATGATACTCATTGCAGTTCACTTAGCTCTCCTCTCCCTGCCCACTATTTACCCACCCAGGTCCTCTATTTGCTCCTGCTGATGAGGATAATGGCAGCTCAGAACCTGGCTGCTCAGACAAGGGTCCACGAACAGCAGCACCAACCTCACCTGGGAGCCTGTTAGACAGGATGCAGAATCCCAGCTCCTAGCCCAGACCTGTCAGCTTGGGAATCTGCATTTAATGAGACCCCACGGGGGCTCCAAATGCAGTAAAAGGTGAAGAACTAGCCTGGAAATTTCCTTCTTGGGGATGCTCTCCCTGCTCCCCCCAGGCCCTTGTGCAGCCCCCTCTGGGCACTCTTCCTGTTTGTCATCATTTGTTTCGTGTTGGTTTTTTCTGCTGGGTAGATTGTCTTTCTGGAAAGAGAGGACTGTTGACTGATGTGCCCCCAAGTCCCCAAAGAGCTGAGCACAGAGGAGGTGTCCTAAACAGTGGTGAAGGAAAGAAGTGGGGGTGGGGGGAAGAAGGAGAGAGAGGAGGAGAGGAAAAGGGGGTGAAAGAGTAAGGAAGGGAGAAGGTAAAGGGTAGAAAGGAGGGGGAGGGATAGACAGGAGGAAGGGAAAGAAAGGAAGGAAGGAAAAGAAGGAGGGAGGGAGGGAAGAAGAGAGAGATGAAGAGATGAGGAAGAGATAAAGTCAGAGTAAGGGGTAGGAGGAAAGAGGGAGGAGGGGATGGAAGGAGAAAGGAGTACAAGAACAAGGAAGGGAGATAGTGTAGGTGGAGAGAAAGAAGGGAGGAGGAAAGAGGGAGGGAAGGAGGGAGAGGTGAAGGGGAGAGAAAAGGAAACCGTGGAGGGAGAGGGGAGGAGGAGGGAAGCAGCACCTCCTCACTTGACAAGAACCTCCAAAGTGGGTTAGGGGCACCCCCGGGATGACATCTGTGGAAGTGTGGAACCACATACTCGAACTTCCATCTCTGTTATTGTTTTGTCTAAAATGAAGAAAAGCATTGGCTTTCTTAATCTTTAATGTGTGGTTGACTCACATCTACTTAACCAGTTGGCAGGGACCCTCATTCGTTCTCATTCTATGTGTCCATTCAACGGGTATTCACTAAGCACCTACTGGGCACCAGCTTGGTGTCAGATCCTGGGGACTCAGCCATGAACAAGACAGACCAGCTTCCCTGCCAAAGACATTCTAATGGGTGAGACAGACAAGAAACTAGATGAATAACTGTGACAGCCCATGGTGGTGTACTGTGGTCTGCTTAGATCTCTATAAATGGGTTGATGAATTGAGATATTGGCTGGAGAAGTGGAAGATTTCTGCCTAGAAAGCAAGAATTGAAGAAAATAGAAATGGGAACAGAATGGAGTGGCAAAAAATGGCAAAGCTGGGACTCTGTCTCCTCCTGGCACCAGTACTCCATTAGTCACAGGAATAAAGGAAAAACAGTGGTGACCTCATGGAATCACTACCAGAAGGCAGCCAAAAGACATTCTAAATTCTCATGGAGACGTTTTGTGATGCGGAGTTCTGTTCACCATGGATATTTCACCTTGGCGGGCGCTATGCCTGATGGGATCCTACAAAAGGGCAGAGCCGTGTGGTTAGCAGGATGCGAAAGTTTCCAAATAGACAGCTTGGAATGGGGCATAGCCTATATAGGACAACTGATCTGTTTTCTTCCATGAATCAATGGGATAGGAAAAGAGGGATGGGAAAGAGCGATGTAGACTAAATAAGTCTAAAGTGATGGGACAACCAAAAAAAACAAAAACAAAACATGGAATTAACATACGATCCAATAATTCTTCTTCTGCACCCAGAAGAAGCAAAAGCAGGGTTTCGAAGAGATGTTTATACACCGACTTTCATGGCAGCATTATTCACAATGGCCAAAAGGCAGAAGCAACCGAGGGTCCATCGACAGATGACTGGATAAATGCAGTCCATCCAGACAATGGAATATTATTCAGTCTTTAAAAGGAAGGACACCTGCAACAGCATGGATTAACTTGAGGACATTATGCTGAGTGAAATAAGCCAGTCACGAAAGGACAAATATTGTACAACTCCACTTACATGAGGTCCCTAAAAGGGTCAGATTCACAGAGACAGAAAGTAGAATGGTGGGAGCCAGGGGCTGGGGGAGGGGGATGCGGAGTGAGTGTTTAATGGGCACAGAATTTCAGTTTGAGAAGATGAAAAGTTCTGGCAATGGATGACGGTGATGGTTGCGCAGCAATGTGAATGTGCTTCATGGCACTGAATTCTGCACCCAAAAATGGTTAAGATGGTAAATTTTATGTTATGTGTATTTCACCACAGTAAGAAAAAAAAGACATATGACAACCAAATGCAATATACAGACCTCCTTGATTCAAAGAAATCAACTACAAAAACAAGCAGAGAAATTTGAATGTGGACTGGATATCAGATGATATAAAAACTCACCATTAATTTATATTAGGAAGAAAATGTCCATGTGTTTTAGAGATGTAAGCTGAAGTTTGTAAAATCACATAAGGTCTGACATTTGCTTTAAAATAGCTCAGGAAATAAGAAAGAGGAAAAATCACAATACTGATTAAATTTGGGTGATGGGTTATATCGTATTTGAACACTTTCAGAAGAAAAAGCTCTTACAAAACAGTATTCAAAAAATGAAATCAAATTCCTAAAACGAGAGAAAAAGTGTTTTATACCATAAAATTAAAAAAATTAAAACCATTTAAAAAGATCTCATTGATGTCTCATCCTTTTACCATTTTAATGTACACTTTACAGTCCATATAATAAGTATAGTAGAATACTTCCATAATTGATAAATTATATATATATGTGTATGTGCGTGTTATGGGTGTGCCAAAAATGTGTTTGTTCTACTACTGAGGCAGAAGTAGGCCATTCAAGGAGGTTGTGGCAGAAATAGCATCTTAAAGAAGCCTCCTGATTCTGAATATCCTACAATGCTGCTCTCTTTCTTCCTGATGACTTCCTTATTTTCTGAGTTATATGAAAGCAAGTTCCTGCTACCTCCTAGTATAGACATTCTTTGGCCAAGTGATTACGAGCTTGAGTTTTGGATTCTGACAGCTCCCAGGTTCGAATCCCAGCTCTCCCGCTTTCCACTGCAAGCCCGCGGGCAAGCTACCTCGTCTCTCTCAGCCTTTTTTTCATCTGCGGATTGAGAACGACACAGAATCTACTGCATGGCAGAGTTCCAAGAGAGCAACAAGATCCTAAAGTATCTGGCACACAGTAGGTCCCCAATAAACATTAGCTGTCGTTATTATTATAAATTATACTTATTTTCCTTAGACCATAGGGTTTTTAAAATTTTTTAAATTCACCAACCCTTTTCCCTTCCCTAAAAATTTCTTTTCAGCAGGTCTGCAGAAACAACTCATTCCAGCCCTTCAGAAAAACCTCACTGATTCTGAGAGAACGAATCAAATTTCTTTTTAAAAAGAAAACAAAACAGGAAGAGAATGGAAATAAACGGATACAAAAGAGGGAAGGCAGAGGAAAGAGAAGGTAAGTCCTGGAGAGGCAATAACAGAGGAGCGGTGTTTAGCAGCCCAACTACAGATGTTAGGTGTGGCCCACTTATTTATGGAATGATGGATGGGTGGATTGAGGAACGGGAGGACGGCTGGAGAAATGAATGAACAGATAGAAATATAGATCAGTGAGTGGGCGGGCGAATGGACATAGAGAAGAATGGATGGCTGGGTAGCTGGGTGGGTTGACGGATGGGTAGGGAGGAGAAAGTCCAAAGGACCACAGTGTGAGAAAATAGACAAAAAGCTGTCGCCACCACCGCCTTGCTACATGATGCCCAAACGTGCCAGCAGATGTCAGCCTAACCCCAGGAAACCACCACAGAGGACACACTGGCACTTCTTTGTCACTTCATCTGACTCCTTCGTGGCTTATTTTGATCATTCAGTTTTCGTTGCACCCCGTATTTACACAGCCCTCATCAGCCCACCCTGAACCCCACCAGCATTTATAACCCGCTCCCAGCAGATGGAAAACCAGGAAAGCCTGACAGAGAGCTGTGTGTGGTATCCCAGATGACTTGCTAACTTCCCAGGGGTCAGGCTGGAACATGGAGAGAGTGGGAGAGGGGTTTTGGGGGTTCCCCGGGAGTGATCTGCATCCATGTCAGCTACAGCTCCGATCTCCTGGAAATTCATATCCACATCCCACCTTCCTGATGTCTGCTGGAGCCCCAGCTCTGAGCCATTGCCAAAGAAACTCTTGAGAAAAAGAAAAAGAAAAAGGCACCTCTGTAAACCAGAACTGACCCTTCAGCCTTCCAACGGCCTTGAAAGCGATTTCCCAGGTGAGGCTGAGCCCAGGGAGGCCACTGGCCTAAGATCACAGAAGCAGAGCCAGCTTGAAGCCCACCCCTTGACCCC
Organism: Pteropus alecto; assembly: GCF_000325575.1. Lineage (NCBI taxonomy): Eukaryota > Metazoa > Chordata > Mammalia > Chiroptera > Pteropodidae > Pteropus > Pteropus alecto. The sequence continues at coordinate 772,256 of NW_006441398.1, forward strand.
ACAGCAACTCCCAGAAGATACACTCTGAGTGAAGAAAGGGGGCCAGGACCAGCGTCGCCAGTGCCACCCCATTCTCCCAGCCCCCTCTCCGCCTTCAGCCCAAACTTGTCTTCCGCCCCAAAACCTACAGGCTGAAAAGTGCC
>NW_006441398.1:772462-778692 GCF_000325575.1 Pteropus alecto
GACCCATCCAGGTCTTCTAGCAGGGTCCTCTGAGGAAGTCCTGCCCTGCCTACAATTAACCCCTTTGTTGCTAGAGCCTAAGGTGCCCCTGGGGTTCACCAGGGCGGAGGGACGAGGGAGCTTAAGGCAGCAGATACTGATCAACAAGCAGAAAAGGAATCTGAGGTGTCAGCAGCCAGCACAGTTCACGAGTGTGGTCCAGCCACATGCATCTGCCGCCCTCACCACCCAAGTTTGTCAGAGACAAGCTTTGCCTAATCCCAAGAGATCCTGTGCGCTGTCCCCACACCGTGACCCTGCCCGGGGCTGGCCATCTGCCCTGTGAGTACTCACTCCCATTCCTTCCTCCTGGCCTGGGGGGTGCTGTGGATTTTGTGCGCCTGGTGGGCCAAGATGACATCCCGGTGGTCCACCAGGCCGCCCCGCCGCTTCAGAGGGGGCCCTTCGCAGGTGCTGCTCATCCGGTGGGACTGTGGGACCTGCGGGACGCTGGGTGGGCCCAAGGGGTCCAGACCTGGGGCCCCCAAGCCACCGTTGTGCAGGGCATCATAATAGCTGTGGGGGGAGAACATGGGGTCCAGGACCCGGGAGGACTTCCACATCCATGGGCCGTGCTCAGAAATCTCAGGGTCTTCTGCCTCCAGCACAGGGTGAAACTAGAGGAAAAGGGAGAGAGAGAGAGAGAGAGAGAGAGAAGGAAGTGAGGGAGCGCAGAGAGCGAGCACAGGGACAGGAGGGAAGGCAGACCAGAGGACAGTGCAGGCCACCAGACAGCCTCCCTCACGGGAAGTCATAATACACCCCAAGCCCAGCCCAACGGATTTAGTATTTCCTTGGCAACCCGGAGCAGGAAAGCCACTTCTTAGAAGCTGCCCGGCAACAGATGCAGGTGATGGAGTCGAAGACCATGAGCTGTGTCCCTAGACACACGCTCCACCTCGGCAGTGCAGCCAGAGGGCAGGATGCTGGATTTCTCAGCACCTCAGTGATCTCCTCTGCAAAATGGGTCGTCAGGAACCCGCTTGTTCAGGTTCCTCTGGTCCCTGGGTCCCGTGAGCTCCAGAAAGTCACTTATGAAACTGAAAGGGTCAGTTCAAGAGTTGGTTTAAAATCACATAGGCTGTGGCCATCTGTTCAGTGAGCCTGCTCTTGCCACCTCAGCTGGCTGTTTGAAAAGAGAAAAGGGACCAGGGCCCCCCACCACTCACAAATGTTTCAGCCGAATACTCAGCAACTTAGAACCCCGAGAAGATCTCTGTCTCCATTTCACTCACTTATTCATTCAACAAAGTCTGAGTGAGGCCACTAAGTGCCAGCTTTGTGCTGAGCGATGGGCACACGGTCACACATGAAATAGACGAATGTCCCCCTCGTCATGGAACTGGCATTCGGGGGCGGGGGGCGGGCGGGGGACAAACAATGAACAAAATAAGTACGTTATATAGATATTAGCAGTTGAAAAGTGCTGTGGAAAGAAATTAAACAGAAAAGGTATATGTATCTGCTGGGGCTACTGTAATAAAGAGCCACAGACGGGGCGACTAAAGCAACAGACACTGGTTTCCTCACAGCTCTGGGGCCGACACGTCGGAAGTGAAGGCGTCAGCAGGGTAGCTTTGTTCTGAGGCCTCTGTGTCCCAATCTCCTCTTCTTAAAAGGACACCAGTCATATTGCACTGAGACCTTGTTTTCTCTTAATTACTGCTCTAAAGGTCTATCTCCATTATAGTCACATTCTAGGGTGCGGGGGTTAGAACTCTGGGCACAACTCAGCTCAGAATCGATAGGAGGTGTTGGGTGGGATGGTTACTGTATTAAATAGGAGGGCAGGGATGGCATCGCTGAGGACACATCTGAGCAGAGTCCCTAGGGAGGGGATGCAGGAACCGCGCGGGTATCTGAGAAAAGAGTGTTCCAGGCAGTGGGACCAGCATGTGCAAAGGTCCCGAGGGAGGGCCATGTGTGACTTGCTTGAGGAACAATGAAGAGCTCAGGGTGTCTGTGAGTGATCAAGAAGCAGAGTAGAGTTGACGAAAGTGGGGAGGTGACAGAACAGATCACACAGGACCTAGTGGACCACGGGGAGGACTCTTCTTGTTTCTTCTTGGAGTGAGACAATCCATGGCTTTCGGAATGCGCGCCTCACCCTACAGCGTATTGTCAATCCCAACTGATTCTTCCCACCACCATCAACTCCCACCACTAGCCTCTCTGTGTCCGTCCAAGAAAAGCAAACCCACTGGAAGGCCGGCATGAATGAAATAGAATTAGGTTAAGCCTCATCCACGAATATTGTATAAGTCACCTCAACGCCCACAGGTGTAAGGAGATGGGTGCAGAGAACAAGGCCGCCCCCAGACTGCAAAGAAATGTGTGTGGGAATGCAGGCTGAGCAACCTCCCAACTTCTTCCTCTCTCCCTGCTTGAAGCATCCAGATATGACAACGCTCACATCTTCTCTTAAGCAGATAACTCGATATCAGTTTCTTTCTAAATCTTGTAACTAATGGGGTTTAATAGATCTATCTTTACTGATGCACTGAAGCTTCAATTTATTCCTGTGAAACCTTACTCTTAATCGCCTATGATCCCACATTTATAAAGTCTTTTGTGTTTCTCCTAATATGTTCCCCTCCCCTTGCAAAAAAAAAAAAATCCATTATTCCTTTTATAAGCACTTATGCATGGAAGGCTTTTTCTTTCTCAATTTTACAGAAATAAAACTGAGGACAGGAGGTAGATTCAAGGTTCTATTTCTACCTCCAGGAGTTGTCACCCCCCCCAAAAAAAATATTCTTATGGCATCAATATTTAAGAAAGAATCCAGCTGGCAAGTTGGGTATGTTGTGTAGTAGCTACACTTTAGCAAAAACTCCAGAGACCGGGCACAGTGAAAACACCTCGAAGGTGGGAAGAGGAGCAGGAAAGACAAAAGCTAAGGCCCACATGCCAGGTGACATCTTCCTTAACACCCACATGCTCATTGCACCAGCCTGAGACAGGATGCTCCATTTCCCTCCCCTGCTCTATAGCATATGGCTCTCAGTCTCCCCATCTTGTCATGCCCCCCATTTACCCTGATGACCAAACCACAAGTTGAATTGTCTGTCACTCACAGTTCTTCACGTCCCTTCCCTCCACAAGTCAATCCATCAGCAAGTCCCATCCACTTGCCTCCAGAACATGCCCTGAACGCCATCACCTCTCGCCACAGCACGGGCCCCGTCATCACTCACCTGGACTCAGGCAGTTGCCTCTCCCGGGTCACTCAGCTTCCCCAGTCCCCAGTCCCCACTCCCCACTCCCCACATGCACTCTGCTGTGCAGTCAGTGGGGTCTCAATGAATCATCAGTCAGCACTTCCATTTTTATAGGAATAAAAGCCACACCCTACGGGGCTGACCCATCTCCCTGACCTCACCCTCTCCCTTCTCCCCTTTGCCCTCTCAGCTCCAGACTCACAGGCCTCCTCACCCTTCCCAGTCCTCCTCACCCTTCCCAGTCTCTGCCAAGCTCATTTCACCTTTGCATCTGCTGTTCCCTCTTCCTGGAATGCTGCTCCTCTCCTCTCCAATTGGCCAATTCCCTCTCATCATTCAGGGCTGCAGTCAGATGCAGGTGCCCCCCATCATGTCCCCCAATGAGGTCTGCTACATGGGGCTGGTCCCTCTCCAGGGCCTGTACCTATGTATGGGTTTGAGTAACATCCGCCCCCTCTAGGATTCCGGCGCCACACCGGTGAGGGTCTTGATCTGTCTTGCTTTCCATTCAGTCCCTGACACCTCACCTATTTCTTGAATAAATGAATGAATGAATGATCTTAGGAATGGGTCTGCCCAGGAAAACATCGAGCACCTTGCAACCTGCTGCCTGGCGTCCAGGACTTCTCCTAAGTAGGGAGAGGATGAAGTGTGGTGGGAAGGAAGATACATTCTGGAGCCAGGCCCAACCTCAGCACGTGGCCAACTAGCTGTGCGGTCTCCGGCAAATCGCATAACCCTCTGAGTCTGTTTTCTCTCGTACAATGTGAGATGATATGCACCATCGTGATGGGTTGGTGGGCTAACCCGGGAAAAGGCAGCACCCTGAGCACAGTGCCGGGCCATGGAAAATGTGTGGTCAACATTGGCTCTCATGTTGATATCGAGGCCAGTGGGCAGAGCCTAGTGGCCGTGGATAAGGGGACAGCTGCTCTAACAATATCGAGTGTGCTCTGCAGAGCACTTGCCAGAGGTTCCACCAGAGCCCCCGATGACCTGTGTGTACACACAGAAGCAAACACATCCCCGTCCAACAGGCACTTCCCCACCGGGTGTCCCTCCCTGGCACCTGCTGGGCCTCGTGACCAGGTGTGCTGTTCTGTTTGCACAACCGCAGCAAAGCATGTCCCCTAAAAGCAGCCGGGCTGCATGAACAGACGGTGCCAAGAGAAGACAATGGGGAAAAGCAAATAGAAGGAAATAAATGACATTAAGCCTGAAGCCACAGAAAGCCTTATTGTTAATGCAATAGAGCAGAACTTTCCAGAAGCACCAGATACCACTCGTATCCCCTTCTTTCCAAAATCCACAATGAAGCTACACGTAAGATGGGGGCTGACCCCCAAAGCCAAGCCTGGGCTGACCTGAGTTGCCATGGCAACCAGATGGCACCTGGAAGCACTCTTGGTTAATACAGGCTGGTCCAGGAGCTATGGGGAAGGGCAGGAAGGAAGTACCACAGGGAAGTCTGGGGGCCTCCGATGACTACCCTCCAAGTGGACAGGGACACTCACGCAGCTATGCTGACTTCCCCACCCATGGTTGAAACAAGTGCTAACAGCTGATAAAACTGGCTTTATCTCCGGTAAAAAATAGTAAAAGACATGGCAATGAGCAAAAAAAGTAGAAGAAAAACATTCTCTGAAACTTTGCGGGCTCATCATACAGCTTAGAAAGACTTGATGTTCCCACAGAGAGGATGGAAGCTCAAGAATGCCCATAAGGTCCTTCATCCAGAAAATAAAAATCAGGCCAAGCAGAGGCTGGCATGTAACCCTACAAGCCTTCAATTTATTCACTGGTGTGGGAGGATGTCTTTTTCCCTCTGTCTGAGAGGAAAATTTTTAAACTAAAAATAGTAGGGTAGTTTCACTCCTGAATGCATATAGCCACCACAAAGCATGTTTGTAAAGCTCTATTTATAGGAGCTCAAAACAGGAAACAATCCAAAGATCCACCAACAAGAAAATGGAAAAATAAATTGTGGTTCATCCATCTGATGGAATACTACACAGCAATGAAAAAGAATGTGCTAGAGGGGAGGGGGGGAAATGACGCAGATGATAGAGGCTCTGTTCATCCCTCTGGTGACCAAATCAAAGTTGTGACAGCAACAAGGAAAACTCACTAGGAATCTTGATGAACAAGCCATACAACTAAGGAGAAATCCAAGAAATTACCCTGTAACAGCAGAAGGTAGGACGGGATGAGGACGCAGGGCTGCTCAGTCCCGAGCAACTGAGATGGAAGCTGAGGCGGCAGCAGCAGCAGCAGCAGCAGTAGCCGCCTTAAAGGGGCCGTGTCTGAGAGCGGACTTTCCTGGTCACGGACCTGCTCACTCTGAGCACCAGTGCTGATTCGGCTGCACACAGGGGGCACCAGGGACTTAAATGGAGACATTGTCAGAGTGAGGGCCAAGGTGAGACCCGCTCTGTTCAGAAGTGCCAGTGGTATCCATTGTTCTCTGTTGAGCCCTCCCCCCTCCCAGTATGGTGACACAGTGCTGCCATAGCCGTGATGTCATCAAACTGGATAACAGAGGTCACTCCGCCCAGAGGATTCCCTGAAACCCTGTCTCCCCATACTGCGGCCCCATCCAAGCCACGTTCAGGTATATCCTCAGTGAGTCAGGTGCTCCTTCCTGAGCAGTGCCTAGACTCAACTGGAGGCAGCTGGACTTGGTGTGGCCTTTTGAGGCAACTGTCAGCACAGCATCTGTGGATTGCTGGCTAACTCTTAACAGGTGGCCCGCAGAGGTAGAGGCTTGGACTAAGTTTGGTCTGCAGCTGAACCCCTCTCAGGACTGTGCCAGTGGACACCTACTACACAAATCCACACTAATAAGACCGGGAGACTTAAGAGCTTTGCTTAGTATATAGAAACAGACACGGAAAGGCAGCCAAAATGGGAAGACAAAGAAGCAGAAACCATATGAGAGAACAGAACAGAGATCCAGATATAATGGAGTCA
>NW_006441398.1:779279-870631 GCF_000325575.1 Pteropus alecto
TGTTACATGAAATGTTGGAGGAACTTCTAGAGAAAAAAAAAATGTTTCAAAAACATAAAGAATAAAGAATGGTAATAACTATATATCTATCAACGAGTACCTCAAATGGAAAACAATTAAGTGCTCCAGCCAAAAGATAGAGTGGCTGAATGGATAAAAAAACAAGACCCCTACATATACTGCCTACAAAAGACTCACTTTAGATTAAAAGACACACACAGACTAAAAGGAAGGGGATGGAAAAAGGTATTGCTTTGATGGACCTAGAAGGTATTTAAGTCAGACAGAGAAAGATGAACACTATATGATTTCACGTATATGCGGAATCTAAGTAATAAAAAGAACAAACCAATCAAAAACAAACTCACACATGGAGTGGACAATTTGGTGATGGACAGAGGGGAGAGGGGTTTGGGAAGCTGAGAAAATGGGGGGAAGGGTTAAAGAAGTACAGATTAGCAGCTGATGGTCCCAGGGATGGGGAGCACAACATAGGGAATGCATTAGCATTAATATGATGGCTAGGTGGAGGATCAGGGGAGGGAGAGAGCAAGCGGGGGGATCATTTTATGAACTATATAGATGTCTAACTAATGTACTGTATACTTGAAACTAATTAAAATAAATAATTTTTTTTTAATAAAAAGAGAATGCGCTACAGGTAACAATGTGGATGGATCTCACAGACAGACACAGAGCAGGACCCACTGTGCAATTCCATTAATATGAAGTTCAAAAGTAGGCAAAACTAATCGATGGTGATGATAGTCAGAATACTGTTGACCTTGGGGCTGGGGGTTAGTGACTGGGATGGAACACAAGGGAGGCTGCTGGTAGGATCACCAGATAAAATACAGGACACTCAGTTGAATGGAATATACTTATACCAAAAAGCTATTCATTGTTTATCCAAAATTCAAATTCAACTGGATATTCTGTCTATTTTTATTTGCTTAACCTGGCAACCTACCAGGGGGACGGAAAATCCTCGACTCTTGACCTAGGTGGTGGTGGGGACACTGTATACATACATACATGTGTAAAAAGTCATTTGACCATATTCTGACGTGTTTGTTACATCGCAGCAAATATTTTTAAAGCTAAAATAATCACACTAAATTCATTAAGAGGAATTGGATATGCCCTTCCTCCCTACAACTAAGGTTTGAGTTGGGAAGAAAAGGGAACACAGGCCAGGTCAATCCACCCAACCACAAGTCCCAGAGGAAGTGGAAAAACCCACTCCTTTGTGTTAGACCAAGACTGAGGTTCAGAGAGATGCAGTGACTCACCCAAGGTCCCACAGCCCGGAACAGACAGGTCAAGGATCTGGGCCCAGGTTCTTGCGAGTCCCAAGATCCCTCCCTGACATCCAGCCCAGAGTCTGGCAGAGAGCATTTTTCTTGCCAGACCTACTTCTTCTGAAACACAGATGATGATAATAGTAGGCAAGATTTTGTCCCCCATGACCTTGGCACCTGAATGTGTTACCTCACACGGCAAAAGGGAATGTGCCAGTGGAATTAGGTTACACATCGTAAAATAGGGAGATTATCCTGGATTATCCCAGCTGGTATTGAGGTGAAGAAGCCACAAGCCCAGGAATGCTGGCAGCCTCTAGAAGCTGAGGGCAATCTCCAGCTCACACTTGGCAAGGAAACAGGACTCCAGTCCTATAATAGCATGAAACTTAACTCTGCCAACAACCTGAGTGAAGGAGAATACAAATTCTCCCCAGAACCCCCAGAAAGGCCCACGGCCCACTAACACCTTGATTGCAGCCTAGTCGAGATGATCAGAACTTTGACCTACAGAAACTACAGGATAATAAATGCGTGCTGTTGCTAAACCATTCATTTTGTGGCAATTTGGTATGTCAGCAATAGAAAAACAAATACATGTAGAATAATTTTTGCAAGCATAGAATTTGTGAAATTATATGTGTATATAAAGACCTAAGTGTATATATACATTAGAGTCGGTGACTTTTTTTGTACAAATAATATATCTTAGGCAACGTTCCACACCAGCTCCTACGGAATTTTTTAATGACTCCACAGAATTTATTTGGCCTGGACATCTGGGTCTTTTTGATTTGGGGGTATTCCCCAAAATGTTGCATCTGCCATCTTGTACATAGATTTCCGTGAACTGCTACAAGTATTTCTGTAGAATGAATTCCTAGAAGTAACACTGCTATTTCAAAGAGTGCGCACGTTTTAAAATTTGACAGATACTGCCACCAAAACCAAGGCCACCCTGGTGAATAGACAAGGCCTGGGACTACACTCCCAAGTCCTGTTGAGTTGGTGTGGCCGTGTGCCTCATTCTCATCCATGGATGTGAGCAGGAGTGAAGAGTGCCACCTCCAGGTCAAAGCAGGTGTGCCCTCCACATGGCCCCTTTCTCCTCTGCGGGCTGGACATGGAAGACACTAAGGGCCTAGTTAGTGGTGGAGCCATGAAATCGTAAGAGTCTGAGTCCTTGAGTCACTGTGTGGAGGAGGAGAGCCATCTGCCAGCCAGGAACACCCTCTCAGGGCTATCAGGTGAGTTAGAAACACACTTCTGTTGTGCTTCACCTTTTGTCCAATTGGGAGCCGGTTTGTTACGGCAGCCTTCCTGTCTTAGCTCAGGCTGCCTTAACAAAATCCCACAGACTGAGTGGCTTAAACTACAGACATTTATTTTCTTACTGTTCTAGAGGCTCTAAGTCTGAGACCAGGGTGCCAGCATGGTCAGTTTCAGTGAGGCCTCTCTTCCCGGCTTGCAGATAGCCACCTTCTTGCTCTGTCCTCACATGGAGGAAAAAGAGAGAGACTAAGTTCTTTGGTGTTTCTTCTTATAAGGGCACTAATCCTATCACAAGGGCCCCACTCGCATAACCTCATGTGACCCTGATTACCTCCCATCTCCAAATACCATCACAGTGGGTGTTAGGGCTTCACCAAATAAATTGGGGGAGCATGATTCAATCCATTGCAATTCCCTAACTAATACACAACTTGATGGAAGCAACACTGGTTTTATTTAATGAATGTTTTCCTTGTGTTTTGGACAGGTGTAGGGTCCTATTGAGACCACCAAAGTGTTCATTAAAAAGAGCTAAGAGACAGCGTCTCTGCATGAAATCATTCCCTCTCATCCCCTCTCTCTTAGTCTCTCTCATCTTTTATTCTCATACTTCCACTTGTTTGACCTTCTTCTGGGAAGTTTCGCTCCCTCTTGTTTTGCTCCCTCTTGTCAGTCAATAAAGCATCTTATTCTAGCCCCGGACAAAACAGGGGTTGCTAAGACCCCTGGAAATGGTATCCCTCCTGAATTCAAGGCCGAAGAGTGTGGAATTCAGCAGACCATGGATACTAACAGCTAGGAGGAAGATAATGTAAATGTCATTTTTAACCAGCTTTCAAATCCATCCATCACCTTCCGGATGATGTTCTATTTGGCTGACAGTAAAAGCAATTTCTGGGCCCTAAACAAACAATCTCCAGAGCAGGTAACCAGGTCGGGGGTGAGTGTTAAGGCTCCATCCAGAAATAAAAGCTTATAACAGGGAGCAATAAACGCAAAAATCAACAAGTGGGACCACATCAAACTAACATGCTTCTGGACAGCAAAGGAAACCATCAGTAAAATGAAAAGGCAGCCTACAGAATGAGAGAAAATACTGGTAAATGATATGTCAGATAAGGGGCTAGTATCCGAAATATATAAAGAACTCATACAACTCAATAGCAATAAAATAAAATAAAAACAAACAATCCAATAATTGGGCAGAGGAACTGAATAGACATTTTTCCAGAAAAGACATTCGAATGGCCAACCGGTACATGAAAAGGTGCTCAATCATCAGGGACACGCAAATATAAACCACAAGGAGACACCTCCCCACATCTGTTAGAATGAGTGTTATCAGAAAGATGAGAGATTATGAGTGAGGTGGCGAAAAGCGACCTTGTGCACCGTTGGTGGGGGTATAAATCGATAAAAAGGAAACAACCCAAATGTCCACTGATCGATGAATGGATAAATGAAATGCGCATATCCACAGAATGGAATATCATTCATCCCTCTAAAAAAAGGAAAGTCTGACACCTGCTACAACACAGATGAACTCCGAAGACATTATGCTGAGTGGAAAAAGCCAGACACCAAAGGACAAATGCTATGTGATTCTCCTTAAGTGAGGTCCATAGGGTTGTCAGATATGTAGAGACAGAAAGTAGAATGGTGGGGGCCACGGGCCAGGGGGAGAATAGAGGGTGCATGCTTAATGGGGCCAGAGTTTCAGTTCTACAGGATGAAGGGAGTTCTGGAGATGGAGGGTGGTGAGGGCTGCACCATATGAATGTACTTGATACTGCTGACAAATGGTCAAAAGGACAAATCTGTATATTTTACCAAAATAAAAACAAGTTTTTAAAAAACCTCTCAACAGGTGATCCAGAAGCATCCACCCATCTTCTCGAAGGTACTTAAATATTCACAGGAGGCCCTGTGCGGCAGCCTTCTTGCCTTACCGCATCCAACACCCACTTACCGAGGGCTCCAAGAAGTCGATCCAGATGCATGCAAGGCTTGTCATGCAGATTGAGACCACAGCTCGAAAGTCACCCCATCTCAGACAGTGTGGACTCACCCCACACCCCCACCTTTGCATAGAGAAGTTAAGAGCAAGGTGAAATGAAAAATAAAGACAGGGCCAGCATGAGCTCTCATAGCTTAGGGCAAATCTCTAGAACTGTCCCATGTCCATGAGAACAGAGCTAAATAAAATGGCAGGCAGATGGCAAAGGCTGAACACCAGGCCGAGACCGGCACGCCAGCATGGTCCAGCCCTGAGTGCGGCTGCAAAGATCCATCCCCTGGTGAGAAGAAACCGTGTCACAGCTGGTCTTGCGTTTTCACCTGCTTTCTTCCTTCTTGGCCAATCACAGCTCAAGGAGAAACACACGCTCCCTCCCACCAGGATAAACAGATGGCCTGGGGTCGCTGGATGGTTTCCACGAGTGGCCTCAGGACACTGACTGGGACTCAGGAAGGACAGGAGCAGGGAGTACACTGTTTGGGCAGACTCTGCGGGAGCCACTGAATCTCAAACTAAATTCCTTCTCCCAAATCCAGTTCATGGCTCCATTATCCTCCCCGTCGCTCATTCATTCATTCATCCATCCAGCAATATTTACTGAGTACCTACTGTGTGCCAGGCATTGTTTTAGAGAATTTTTAGACCAGGACAAAGGTCCCTGCCCTCATAGAGCTGACATCTAGTAGGGGAGATGGATGAGAAACAAGGTAAACTTAAAATATGCAGAATGTCATATGAAAAAAAGAAAACAGGAAAGGGGAGGAGAGAAGAGGAAGTGGACTGTCATTTAGAGAAGGTGGCCAGAAAAAGCCCGAGTGAAAAAGAAACATCGGTGTAAAGACCTGAAAGAGGTCGGGGAGGAGCCACGAAGGTGTCAAGCGGCCCAGGCAGAGCGAAGAGCCCATGCAAAGGCCCTGGGGCAGGAACGCGTTCAAAGAACAGAGAGGCCTGTGTGGACGGAGTGAGTGAATGAGGGGTCGAACAGGAAGAAGTGATGGCAGGGAGGTGATGGGGACAGATGGTGCAGGGCCTTGTGGGCCTCAGGGAGGACTGTGGCTTTTGCTTTGAATGAAGTGGGAGCCATGGAAGGTTCTAAGCAGAGTAGGGATGTGACCTGACAGAGGTGTTCACGTGCGCCCTCAGGTGGTCAATTTTCAAAAACAAACAAACAAAATTCAATAGTATTGATCTCTTCAACCATTGTGGAGCTCACTCTCTCCCTCCTTCACCCTACATTCAACTCATCATCAGAGCCGCTGATCCTACCTAGTACTTCCTCTCCCACTTGCCCTGGTTCAGGCCCTTATTGGCCCCAACCAGACAGACCATAACCTCTCCTCCAAGTTCATCCTTCCCTCAGTCTCTTCTGCCTCTGATTCATTAGACTATCGCCCAGTGGCCAACCACAAAGGACTCCCAATCCCCACTCCACATCCTGAACACAACCCCTACTTCACACCTCTTTGCCTCCATCCTGAATGCCCTTCCATCTCCTTATCCTAAAATCCAGCTCGAAAGACGCTTTTGCTATGAAGCTGCCAAGAGAATTTTGCCAGTGCCTACACCTCTCTCCTGCAAACACGTGCCCACGGCTCCCTGCCTCCAACACCTGCCACTCCCTTCATTAGACTCACTCTGGCTATAGGAGCAAGGGACAGACTAGAGAATTAATACCCTTAGAAGATCCCTCAACCAACTGATGGGCATTAGTGGAGAAATGCCCCCAGCTTTGTTGTCCACCTGCTTGGGCTCAGATCCTGGATCTGCCACCTCCCTCTGTGTGACCTTGGGCAAGTCACTTCACCTCTCTGGGCCGCAGTTTCCTCATCTGTAAAATGAGGATGATAAGAGCACGTACTTCATAGAGTTACTGTGAGGATGAAATAATTTAATTCTATGGAAAGTGCTTGGAACAGTGTCCTGCACATGGTAAGCCCTAATGCACATTCACTATTGTATGGCTGTAAATACTTATGATTCCATTCTCTGTGGAACTCTCCAAGCCTGGTATGGTGCCTGGCCAGCAGGAAAGACACATAAGTACTTGTTAAAGGATAGATCAATGATTCTTCTTGTCCACGCTGGGCAATATGGCAGCCAGACCAACGTTCCAGACGCTCGGCACCACTTACCATGCTCTTTTCTCTCTTCGGCTGGCTTGGTTCCCTCAGCACTCAAAGGTTAAAGGAGAAAGAATAGAGGGCTGGGGAAAAATTAAACTTTTCTCAGGGGGAGTGTGCCTCTAATATTTCTCCCTTAAATGAAACTGTTACACATCTGCTCTCTTCAATGTCTTCAGCAAGAGTGGGTAAGTGGTTTTGCCTACATGCTGCATCTTTGAATTTTTTTCCCCCTCTATACATATTTTTGACTTCTCAGTATTTAGCACCAGTAGGAGTTTCACTACCTCCCTCACTCATTCTGCCCCTTCGGCAGCCAGTCAGTGGCTATGTGTGTTATCAACATTTTAACATATCAAGACATTAAGCCATTATGATCGTAATGATCAGTGCTGGTGTGCTTTGTTCGGCCAACAAATACTTACTGAGTACCCACTGTGTGCCACCATGATTCGATTATCAGGCATCTTGGGATCTGAAAACTCTCAAGAAATGGTATAGAAACTGCCTCCCCTGAGGGCGGAAAGAAATTTTAGCAATGGCTTTTGCTGGAAAGAAATGATGTACAGCAATGAGAAGAGTAGCCCTGGCATCCAGTCCTGAGAAATGTTTGGCAACCGCGAATCCCTGCACTTTGTTCTTGGTCACTAAGAATTAACGTGTCAGTCTACAGACATGCCACCCTGAACACGCCCGATCTCATCCGATCTCGGAAGCTAAGCAGGGTTAGTACTTGGATGGGAGACCACCTAGGAAGACCGGGTACTGTAGGCTTAAAAAAAAAAAAAAAATGAACGTGTGAATTACATCTGTAATATGGCTCTGTTATTCACATCTAACCTGCATGATCTAGGGAAGGAGTGGGTGGGACACGTGGAAGAAGGGAAGGAAGGAAATGTGATCTACAGAAGAAATCAAAAGTAAAAGAAGTCAGACACAAAGGCCACCCACCATATGGTTCCATGGGTATGAAATACAGAGAATAGGGGAATTCATAAGGACAGAAAGCAGATTGGTGGTTGCCAGGGGCTGGGGGAGGGGAGCTACTACTCATGGGGACGGGTCTCCTTTTGGGGTGATGAAATATCCTGGAACTCGGTAGAAGTGATGGTTGCACAGCATTGTGAATGTGCTAAGTACCACTGAATTGTTCACTTTAAAATGGTTAAAATAGTGAACTTTACATTGTGTATTTTACAATAAAAAAGAGAAATTGGACACACGCACTCGCTCTGGAGAGTAATTTAAAAATAGCCAGTATACCAAAGGTCTAATGTCTTTTCCCTTTCTTTTAAAACTCAGTGTAATTGTACCTAGTAAAACTTTTTTTAATTTTTACGTGTTTATTCGAGTCAAACTAACATATGCAGGAGAGCAAGATCTCAAATGCTCCTCCAGTGACATTTTTAATAGTGTAAGTTTTTTTTAAGAAGAAATAGAAATGAATTTAAAAAGTCAAAGAATTGAAAAATTTTGCTTATTTTTTTTTTTAAATAGCTAGGATTTAGTGAGCACCTACTATGCACCCAGCATTGCACATCACCTGGCCAGGCCTCCCAGGAACCCTACCACAGGGGAGCCGAGGTTAGCCTGGTTGTCAGTGGAGAACACTGTGCCTGAGTGACACGCCCAGGGCTTCTCAGAGGATGTTCTGGGGATTCTGATGAGTGGCCCCGCCCACTTGGCTAACTCGGCCTTTCTCCTCCATCAGACAGGCTTGGCCTTGCCTGAGGGGATAGGAGGTTGCCAAGAGCCCTCGCCAGTCTGTCACTATGAAGACAGCAGAGTTGAAGGATCCTGGAATAGCATCTCCCTCACTTGCCCTCTACCACTAAGTGCCTTCTGGTCCTGTAAGCTAACATTTCAAAAAATAAAATAAATAAGGAAAACCCAGTGGTGATGTCCCAGAGCTGCACGTGGCATTGCTTTGTAGATCATTTGTCCAGTAATTTGTTCAATGTCAAATCCTCCCTTTGCCCCCTAAATCCCGGTCTTGACTTTTCTGCTTACTTTTGGGGGTGAGGGAACAGCATTGACTACAACCCACCTTAACTAGAGAGAAAATGGCATTTGCCCCTAGAGTGACATCTTTATGCAAATTCCTGTCTTAAAGAAAACAGAATATCTATGGGGCGATAAACTTAGCTACTAAGACATCTGGAGTTGGCAGTTGTCCTGCAGCCTGGGTTTGGGGTGTTGGAAGGACAACAGCGGCGAGGAGCCAGCATAAGCCACAGACAGAGACAACCACCCCACCCCACCCCACAAAGGACCTGAGACTGTCCCTGAGAAAGACCATGTGGGAAATGACAGTCCTGAAATCACTGGGACTTTGAACAGAACACTTGGACCCAGCGGGACACGTAGTGGAGACCCTCCATCCCACTGAAGCTTCCCTCCAGCTAAGGAGGGGTGTGAGCCACAGTAGAGATAGCACTGCGTGGTCCGTTTACATTCTGCTCTGGTTCCTTCTCTCAGCTCCATCTCTCAGGACTCCCCAAAGGAGGGTCCCTAGAGAGGGCAGGGGAGTCCAGGCTGCAGGCGCTTCCCCCCCTCATCCCCCCTGGGACCCACAGCACGTGCCCTGGGAAGCTGTTGGCAGCCGAGCCAGAGGGAGGAGAGAGGGATCTGCCGCCAGTCTTTCTCACTCTTGAAAAACAAAAGCCACCTGGAGACAGTCAACTCTGTCCAAAATAAAAGCAAAGGGAGAGGGCCGTCTAGAGAGGTGTCAAGCCCTGTCGCTGCTTTGCATGGGACGCAAGGGAAGGGAGAATATGAAATATTAAACGGAGCAGGTGGTTTCCTAAGACGATGTCATTCTTCTCAACAGCCTAAACCCATCTGCCATCTCGCATGTTCCAACGCATTCACGCTGCGTTGAGCACAGCAAACAAGGCCCAGCCACTCGGGGCCGGCGTTGGGAACTTTTGTTTCAGGGACCCCCTAAGCTTGAGGCGGTGAAGGAGGGGGAGGCGGGAGTGCTTCCAAGCCCTGTCACTTGCTTGTCCAGCCTGCCTGGGTCTCAAAGCAGAAAGAGACCACCGTAGACTTGAGCAAAGGAGTGGGGAGGACATGAAAAAGTAAAATCTGACTTAGGTCGGACACTACAATCGCTGGGGAAAGGTCACCTGTCCAGGGCAGGTGGCGGAAACATCAAGTCTACAGGGAGCTGTGGACAGCTGAGAGAAAACGGAATTTTAAGAAAGAAGCATAACCTGGAAGTCAGGGGTCTGCCCCTCCCCTCCCCCCACCTCCGAGAGAAACTGTTCAGAAAGAGGACACGGTTTTTAAGACAGAAACAAGTGAAATCTAGAAATAAACTGTCCACCCCCTTAAAGAAAAGCCATTCATGGGAAGGGGATGGGGTGGGGGAGATCATGCGTTCCTATATTTGCCCATGATGGTAATGTTACAGTAAGAAAATAGAGATTTAACCCCTTGCAGGACCCTTGCCCGAGCATCCCACCTCTGGAAGCCCCACTCACTCACCTGTATCACATGGGCTCGGGCGGTGTGGCTAGTGCGCAGCGCAGTGGGTCCTCCGGCTGTCCCGAGGATCCCACTTTGTCAGCACCCAGGGGGCCAAGCAGGCTGAATCCCACGCATCCATTGCCTAACCAGTGCGAATGAAAAGGGGGCCCCGAGAGAAGATAGAGAAGGGGGGGATGCCAGCCGCAGCCGTGCTGAGCTGAGAGCTCCCCACAAAGGCAGGCGTCAAGCGGGGCTGCTGTGCCAGCTGCGGGGGGAGGGGAGAGGTTTCCCTGATGCTGGGAGGACGGAAGGGAGGACTGTCGGCTCAAAAGCTCCTGGTCACCTCCAGCGACGTGCTGCTCGGGGACCCGGCACGAGGAGACGTATCCAGCCAAGGGCATGACCCCCCATCGCTCCGGGACCCATCCATTTCTCCCTCTCTTCTCTATGCCCCTTAACACGGCCCCACGACCTCCCAGCATGGGGCAGGACTCGGAAAGGATGTGGTTATTCCCCCACTTCACCTCCTTTCAGACTGGCTTCTCTTCAGGAGCGGAGGAAAAGTGGTAACACGTGGGCTCTCCCTCCTCCACCTTGGGGGTCTGCGGAGGGGCGTGTGGAACAGGCGTGAGGCAGCGGGGAAATGCAATCGTGCTCGTCATTTAAACAAACACCTCCCCTCGGTCAGATCGCAACCTAAATTATTGATGCTCTGACAAAAAAAAAGAAAAGAAAAGAAAGAAAGAAACAACGATCATTAGAGGACAGCTGCTAACCCCCTCCCAGAGCCTTTTCTATTCATTCTCCAAACAGCTTCCCCTCATCCTCTTCCTGAAGGCGGAAGGGTTGTAGTATTTGAGCAGAAAGGCAGGGAAAAGAAAATTTGAGTCTCTCAGTGCAAAAAGATCATCGATTGCACTTACGTTTGTTTGCCACAGGGATAGGCTTAGGATCCAAAAACTAGAGTGACCCCTCTCTTTTTGTCAGAGGGGCTCCTTTTAAAGATGAGGGTTATTTTTTTCCTATAAGAGGCATCTAGGGCACAGGGAGTCCCCATATTTTTTCCAAGGTGGAAATAAAGCGAGAGGAGTCCACCTCATTGGGGAAAGCTTCATTTTTTTTTTATTGAGATATAATGGATAAATAGCATATTAGTTTTAAGTATACAACATAATTTGTATATATTGCAAAACAATCACTACGATAAATAAGAAAGTGGCATTGTTTAGACAGGGCGAATCAAACTTGGACGGGGCGTTAGAGGATCTTAAGGAATTAGTGTTACTTTCATAAGGTCTGCTGGTAGTATGTGGATTATGTTTTTTTAAGTCCTTATCTGTTAGAGATGCGTATCGAAGTATTTATGGGTGAGGTGATATGATGTTTCCAGGAAACAACCAAAACATCCATCAACAGAAGGAAGGACAAATAAAACGTGGTCCATCCATATAATGAAATATTATCTAGACAGAAAATAATGAAGCACTGACACACGCTACAACATGAATGAACCTTGAAAACTTATGCTGAGTGAAAGAAACCAGAGGCAAAAGGCCACATAGCGTATGATTCCATTGATATGAAATGTCCAGAACAGGCAAATCCACAGAGACAAAAAGCAGACTGGCAGTTGTCAGGGGCTGGGGGAGGGGGATGGGGAGTGACCGCTCGTGGGGCCAGAGTCTCCTCTGGGGTGATAAAATGTTCTGGAACTAGGGAGAGGTGAGGGTTGCACAACATTGTGAATGTGCTTTTAAAAAGGGGGGAGGGTTAATTTTATATAATGTGAATTTCACCCCCTAGTTAGAGGGGGAAAAAAAAAAAACTCCAACAAAAAAGGGAGGGAAAGATAAACACAAGGAGCAGAATGTTGCTAACTCAGGAAGCCTGGGAGTAAGTACAGGAGGGTCCATGGTAGTTTTCATTGTATTCTTCACTCTGTTTTGTGTATGTTCCAATTTTTTAAAAAGATGGGGGTTGGGCTGCAATAGGAATGGAGGGGTGAAGGGGGCTTCTCTGTGGATGAGTGGACTCCCAGTCGAGCAGCTAGAGGAGCCCCTGGCCTGGGAAGTGAAAGAAAATAAGGGACCTGAGCCCTGGGGGGTCCAGTGGCCTGGACGAGCAAACGGACCTGCTCCTGGGGGTTTTGTAAGACTCAAAAGAGATCGTGTTGAAAAGGGGAAAAAAATTATTTGCTTCTACCTTGTACTAAAACCATCACCGGAAAGATGCATAAGAACTAACCACAGGGGTGCACTGTGGGGGTGGGGACTCTGCCTAAGGGACAAGGATGGAGGGGGTTTTTCTTGCTTATTTTTTTTTACATTTAAGGGCTTTTGAACCATGTGAGTATTGTACGGATTAAAATATTAAATTGAAAAGTGAGATGGTGTATGTCAAAGAACGGCACACTTTTTCTGTAAGGGGCTAGATAATAAATATCTTAGGCCTTTCAGGTCATATGATCTCTATGACATCCACTCAATTCTGGCCCTGTCAAAGCATCACAGACAAGGTGTAATAAATGGGTGTAGCTGTGTGCCAATAAAACTTTACAAAAACTGTTCACTAGGTGACTTTGACCTCTGGTATTTGGCCGCTGGTATTTGAAAATTTTTCAGCATCTGCTACATATCAAATGCTTTTCTTAATGCCAGGCTTTGCCACTGGTAAACTGTGTGACCTTGGGCAAGTCACTTAAGCCTCTATCAACTCCCGTACAAAACTAGGAGAGCTGTTTTGGGTAAAATACGAGACACCTGATATTAAAGTGCATTGCGCATTCTAAAATGCTATGCAATATAAGATGTTATTACTGCTATGTCAGAAGCCATAGAATTTTCCTGTTTTTGAAATCACATGACTTGTATGAGTCACCTCATGATGAACATAAATAGCCATCCTGGTTTCCTTAAAAATCCTTTGAAAATGTCCAAAAGTTCTGTTTTTTCTCTTATGCAAACGAGACCATCCTGAGTCAACCTTTTAAACTCTTGTGTCTTTTGCAAGAGTTGGTGACCGTGGATAGATTGATCAATTGGCCCCAATTATTCACTCCTCCCTGGATCCCTATCTTTGCCGCGTTCTCCAGACACAGACTTGAAATCTTCATTCTGCCTTGTGACAATGTGCAGACTATTTGTCCCCTCTGACCTTCCATGGCCTTCACTATAAACTGTGCAGGTAACAAGAGCACCTACAAGAAAAAGCTAAGGTAAAGATTAAGTCAAAAGTACAGACTGAGAACATGGGGCAAGCCGAAGCACATATGCACTCTATGTGCGATTCTGCTATCATCATCATTGTCGTCGTCATCATCGTCATCGTCATCATCATCGTCATAATCACTTCTTGGAAAAAAACAGGGCGATAGTGAACGGTTAAGGCCCTGGTGCCAGATGTGGCCTGCGCTAGATTTCTTGCTCTGGTACTTAGTAGCTCTGTGACTTTGAGGAAGTCACTTAACCTCTCTGTACCTCAACTTTCTCATCCACAGGATGGGGATAATAATGATAATATTTTCATTACAAGGTTTTTGGAGAGTTCACATGTACAAAGTACTAAGAACAGTGCCTGATACATAGTATATGCTATGTAAGTATTAGTTGTTGTTATTATTATTATTATTATTATTATCATTATTACCCACCAGGGTTCATTCAGAAAATAGAGGGATGTTCAAACTGGGTAATTCGAGAAGCATTTAATAAAATATACTTACAAGAGCAGGGTCAGAGGGAGCTTTTCCACCCAGACCCAAAGGGGCAAAGATGGGGAGCAGTTCCCAGACACTGCAGACAGAGAGGGCGCCATGTGGGGAACAGCGCGAAAGAGCTGTGGCCTTCATAAGACAGATGCACCCAATCCGTGGCAATCTGGAATAAAGGAAGCCGAGAAATAAATTCCCCACTGGCTGAACTAGTTGGAAGCCAGAGGCGACGGTTAGTTTTCTGTGTCAGCTTGACTGGGCCACATGGGGTGCCCAGATATTCAGTTAAATATTATTCTGGGTGTGTCTGTGAGGGTGTTTTCAGATAGGATTAACCTTTAAATCAGTGGGCTTTGGGCAGGTGGTCCTCTGTAATGTGGTGGGCCTCACCCAATTAGTTGACGGCAGGACTAGAACAAAAGATTGACATCTCCAAGCCAGAGAGATTTGCTCCAGGAGAGGCTTTTGGACTTAAACTGGAATATCGGTTCTCCCTGCTTTTGGACTCACACTGAAGCAGTGACTCTTCCCGGCCTCTCCTGCCAGCCTTCAGACTGGAACTATACCATCAGCGTTCCTGGATCTCTAGTTTCTCAGCCCACCTTAGAAATTCTGGCCTTGTCAGCCTCCATAATCTCATGAGCTAATTCCTTACAATAAATCTCTTTCTATAAATGCACATCCCATTGGTTCTGTCTCTCTGGAGAACCCTGACTAATACATCAGGAGACAAGAGAGCCCAGTGATATCATCCTTACAGGTCAGCCTCCCAGGGCACAGAGCAGGATGGAGATGAGGGAGGGTGGGGCTGCATGGCCAATGAATCCCCACGATCCTGGCCATTTTTCTCAACAGTCAATTTGGCCTGATTTTCTCCCTTCTGGCTACTCAAGGAAACAATAAATTCTCCCAGGAGTCACCAGGAACTTTTAAAGACTGTCCCACCTACGCATTTTCATCCTTAGCGACATCTGTTTTTGAGCCAGCTCTCCCGAGAGAGGAGGGCCAATACTACACTGCTTCTGTTTTTCCTGATCCTGTTTCTTGCCCCAAAGGACAGACAGCTGGCTGAAATTCCCATGCCCTCCAGTGTGGCGGAGATCTCTCTCTGAGCCCAGCAGCTGATGCTGCACACACAGGGCGCTGCTGGGAAATGCGACACCATCCACCATGGGCACAGCGAAACCCTTTGCCATCCATCCAGGTGAGAGAATAGCTGCTTTCTATCTTGAGCAAAGTCCAATTACATGGTAACAGTGAGGGACAGGCAATCAGGAGAAAGGAAAACAGGAGACACAAATACGAGATAGAATATCTTCATTCCTCATCTGTGTGAGCCAATCATTGAAACCAAGAAAGAACACAGTGAAATTATTCAACTCGGATACGCAATAGGCCTGTGCTCAGACTTCGGCTTTGCCACTTTCTACTTCCATGATTTCTAAGTCACTGTTTCAGTGTGCCGGGGAAACCAAAACGAAGTACTGCAAACTGGGTGGCTTAAACGATAAGAATGCATTCGCCCATGGTGCTGGACACTAGAAGTTCAAAACCCAGACGTCAGCGGGTTTGGCTCCTTCCGAGGGCTCTGAGGGGAGGCTCTGCTCCAGGCCTCTCTCCTTGGCTGGCAGACGGAGAGTACAGGCTGAAGTCTGAGCACAGGCATATTGGCTATCACTGTCACAGGGCAGTCTCCTCACTTGTGTGGCTGGGTCCAGATCTCTCCTTTTTATAAGGACACTGGTCATATTGGATTAGAGCCCACCCTAATGACCTCATTTTAACTACAACTGACCCTTGGACAACACAGGTTTGAACCGTGCAGGCCCGCTTTTAATCCACGTATAAGTGGGTCCATACAATTCAGAGCTGCATAGTTCAAGGGTCAATTGTATTTTTGATCCAAGGTTGGGAACCTGCGTAGGCAGAGGGCTGACTTAAGTTATATATGAATTTTTGACTCACAAGTGGTCGGCGCCCCTACTCACCTCATTGTTCAAGGGTCATCTGTATTTACATCTGCAATGACCCTCTTTCCAAATAAGGTCACATTCTGAGATACAGGGACTTAGGACTTCAGTATAAGCCTTATATTTAGGGATGCTACCAACTGAATGTTTATATCTCCCCAAAATTCATATGTTGGCATTCTAACCCCTAAAGTGATGGCATTAGGAGGTGGGGCCTTTGGGAGGTGAGTGGGTCTGAGGTTGGAGCCCTCATGAATAGGATTAGTGTTCTTATAAAAGAGACCCTAGAGAGCTCCCTTGTCACTTCTGCTATGTGAGGACACAGCTAGAAGACTGTCTATGAACAAAAAAGTGAGTCCTCACCAGATACCAAATCTGCCAGTACCTTGATCTTGGATTTCCAGCCTCCAGAATTGTGAGATATAAATGTCTGTTGTTTACAAGCCACCCAGTCTATGGTAACAGAATACTTCCTTATTCATAGATAGAGTCTTCTTGCTGTGTCCTCTCATAGCAGAAGTGACAAGGGAGCTCTCTAGGGTCTCTTTTATAAGAACACTGTTACAAGACCGAACGGACTAAGACAGGGGGAGACACAATTCACCCCATAACAATGACTTCATCTGAATCTCAGTTTTTTCCCTATAAAATAAGTTAAGAATCTCGAATGAGCTAATCATCTTGATGAAATGATTATGAAAGAAGTAAGCACTTTAAATAGTGTCCAGCACAGGGCGGGTCCTCAAAAAATGCCAGGCTAGCAAAAGACCTAATGACTTCCTGATGGAATCTGGTGGTGGGACGGGACATGGAGAAAAGCCTGCCACTAGATCAAGTAGAGATGCTAGATAACACAACACATCACAATCAACTTTACTGAGGTATTCATTACCTATGACACAATGCACCCATCTGAAGTGCACAGTGCGATGAGTTTTAACTAATGAAGACAGCATGTAACCACCACTGCCATCAAGATTCAGAATATTTCCATCATTCCAAAATTTCCCTCATGTCCCTTGCAGTCAACATCCCCATCCCTGACCCCAGACAACTACCGATCTGTTTTCTGTCACCGTAGATTAAATTCACCTGTTCTATAATTTTATAGAAACAGACTCATACAATACGCTCTCTTTTGTTTCTGGCTTCTTTCATCCAACATACTGCTTTTGAGGTTCATGTATGTTGGTTTGTTTATGAGTTTCTGTTCCTTTTTATTATATTCCATTGTATGGATGGACCACAGTTTGACCTCTCACCTGTTGATAGACATTCAGCTTGTTGCCAGTGTTAGCCTATTATGAATAAAGCTGCTATGAACATTCACGTACAATCCTTTGTGTGGACATGTGTTTTCATTTATCCTGGGTAAATACCCAGGAGTGGAATTGCTGGATCATCGAGTGAGCATATATTTAACTTTATAAGAAACTATCAGATTGTTTTCCACCAACGGTGGGCATGTCACTCCCCAGCCTCAACAGCCTTCGGTACTGCCTGTCTTTTTGATGGCAGCTGTTCTAGTGAGTATGTAGTCAAATCTCACTTTCAAATCTCTCTCCTGTTCCATCATCACATTGCTTTCTGTTTCTGATCTCCTGCCTCCTTCTTCGAAAGACCTCTCTGGTTACATTGAATCCACTTGCGTAATCCAAGCTAATCTCAAAATCCTTAATTTAATCACATCTGCAAAGTCCCTTTTGCCATAAAAATAACATTCACAGGTTCCAGAGATCCAGCATCTGCTTGAGTTGTAAAATAAATGCATTAAAGTCACAAGATAGCTCATAAATCTTATCAAGTAAATAAAGCAGGTAACAGAACAGTGTATACAATATGCTCTAACTTTCAAAATTAACAGCAGCATATATTTATAGATAAAGGTTTGAGAGGATTCATTACAAATCACTAATATTGGTGAGCTCTCCGTGAGAGATTAGTGAAGATATTTTTATTTTTTGCATTTCAGAAATGTATGCTTTCTTTCAATGTGCATAACTTCTATAGTTATTAAAAATGCAGTCTACGGCCATGCTGCCCTGAACAAGCCCAATCCCTTCTGATCTCAGAAGCTAAGCAGGGTCAGGCCTGATTAGTACTTGGATGGGAGACCACCTAGGAAGACCAGGTGCTGTAGGCATAAAAAATAAAAAAAAAAATAAAGGATTGTAAGCTGACAACGTCCTTGCAATCTGTGAGATCAACTAAGGGTTGCCTCGCCTAAAAACAAACAAACAAACAAATAAATAAATAAACAAGCAAACAAGCAAAGGAAGATGAAATAGCATTGTTTTAATCAGCTTTATTCAATGTTGTCTTTAGCCATCGGAGGTTAAGACTATGAGCCTTTACTATTATAAAAAAGACAAGAAGAGCTAACAAGTGTTGGCAAGATTGTAGAGAAAAAGGAACAGTTGTGCACTGTTGGTGGGAATGTAAATTGGTCCAGCCACTATGGCAAACAGTATGGAGATTCCTCCAATAATTAAAAATAGAACTACCATAAGACCCAGTAATCCCACTTCTGGGTTTATGTTCAAAGGAAAGAAAATCTGGATCTTGAGGAGATGCCTGTGCTCCCATGTTTGTTGCAGCATTATTCACAATAGCCACGACATGGAAACAATCTAAATATCCATCAACAGATGAACGAATAGAGATGTGAAGTTAAGTAAGTGGCCTGAAACCTAGTGACGGTAATACTGAGCTTCAGTTTTGTTTTGGAAACTTTAGAAAAAGCTTTCCTGATTTGGAGGCTGCAAAATCAACTGACGAATATTACACTGGAAATCTGCATAAGTAGGAAGTAAGTGGATAAGACATAAATCAGATTCAGAAGTCCTGAGTATATAAGTGACAGTTGGTGCAAAAAAGCTGAATGAGCTCCCCTGAGGAGTGTGGGAGCTAATACAAGCAGCGGAAAAGGCAGGTAAATGGAGAAGGATGGAGAAAAGAAGCAACTGAAGAAAGCCAAAGGCAGAGGGAACAGATCAGCATCGTGAAAGCCACGGGCTAGAGGAGTTTCAAGGCGAGAGCGTCTACAGTGCCAAGTGGTAAAGATGCTCAGAAAGTTAGGGTTGAAAATTAACCACAGGCTTGAGCGAATATGAGGTCAATTGACCTTGGCAAGAACAATTGAGGGGAATGGTGGGTTAGTGGGCAAGCAGCGGTAGGTTGGAGGTGAAAAAAAAGAGAATAGAATAGAGTTATAAGTGCAGACACCTCTCAAAACAGGTGACTGAAAAAATGGATAATCATACCCAATTGCTACAGGTTGTTATGGCAACCAACTAAGACAATGACAGTGAATGCTCTTTTTTTATTAAAGCACTTTTTTTAATTGGGGTATAATTTATCTACGGTCAAATTAAACCTTTATTAGTGTTCAATTCTATAATGTTTGACAAATGCACACAGTCACGGAACCATCATCAAAATCAAGATATAGAACAATTGCATCACCCCAATCACTTAACCCCTTCCCATACATTCAGCCCATAGTGATCATTGATCTATTTCTGTTCCTATAGTGTTTGTCATCCCCAGAAAGTCATATTGATGGAAGTATACAGCACATAGTCTTTTGAGTCTGGCTTCTTTTACTCGGCAAAAATGCATTTGAGATTCAGCCATGTTGCTGTGTCTATCAGTATTTTATTCTCTTTCTATCACCGAATACTTTCCCATTGTATGTGAAGGCACTTTGAAAAATGTGAAACGTTATAGAAAATCATAAGGACTTATTATAATTTGCAAAATATACACATTCAGGAGAGGGAGTATATCTTAGTTTGGGCTCCTTCAAAGGCAGACTCTTAGCCACTATGCAAGTGAATGTTGTTTATTTTAGAGGTGGTTGCCAGAGACCCCAGGAGAGGGGTGGAAAGTGAGACTGGGAAGGAAGGCAGCTAGTACAGACTGTGTCAAGCAATTAAACACAGTGGGCAACTGGAACTCAGTCCCATTGGTGACCTCTGGGGAGCAGCATGGAATACAGACCTTAGTATTGTCCAACTGAGGGGCAAGGGAGCTGGGTAATTGTCCACTTCCTCCTGCTACTCACTGGCTGATGGCCACTCATGGAGGGCATTCTTTCTCAGGCATTTCTGGTATGACTGCACAGATCACAGTGGGCACCCCAAATGCCAGAGAAAGTTCTCAGGGAAATGAATGCAGGTACTCACCATTGGAATTTGGGCCAGAGTGTGATTACTAAGAATGACAAGAAAAGGTGGGGCATTGACAGAAGCTTCTACAGAGTGTATACACAGATCATGAACTATCACCTCTTAATTTTCATCCCTTTCTTGAGCTATAAACATCAAACAATTTTACGGCTATTTAAGATGCTTTGCATGAAGACCTTCTAAATCATCTCTCTGTCACTTAATTAGGCTTGTCACTCACAGCTAGCATTGCTATGTTTATAGTTACGTTCACCATATAAGGTCAGAAGGTTTATTTTTGGACCTGTGAGTCAGACATGCATACCCCAAGTATGTGTGGATTCATGTCGCTATTTATCTTGTCTCTTTGGAAAAACGGAGTGTCATTTTTCATTTGTCCCCTGCCTTGCTGTGTCTACCTCTGACCCTTGCCTGGAAGCCTTCTTGTTCATATTTACTTTTATAAATATCTTCCGTGAACTTCATATTATTCAAAATAGTCACAAATACATTATTTTACTTAATCTGGGTGGTAATGCTAAGAGGACAACAGGGACCTCCTGCCTCTTAAGCATTTTACAGATGAGAAAAGTGAAGCTCTGAGTTATTAAAAATCACTTAAGTTTCCACTGCATCATTTAAGATACTTCTGGTTGTGAATAAGTAAAATTTCAAACTGAATTGAACATAAGGAGGATTTGGGGCTGCTGTGGACTGAATTATGTCTCTCTAAAATTCATATGTTGAAGTTCTAATCACCAATGTGTCTGTATTTGGAGACAGGGCTTTTAATTTGACCTTAATTCAATAGGACTGGAGTCCTTATACGAAAAGGAAGAGAGATCACTCTATCTCTAGTGCATGAACCGAGGAAAGACCATATGAAGACACAATGAAAAGGAGGTCATCTGAAAGCCAGGAATAGAGCCCTGACCAGACACCTAATCAACTGGAACCTCGATCTTGGACTTTTAGCCTCTAGAATTGTAAGAAATAAATATCTGTTGTTTAAGTCACTCAGTTGATGATATTTTGTTATAGCAGTAGAAGCAGATAGAACAAATATAATAAATGTATGGGTTTTCAAGAGAGGCTTGATGTATTGGCTCAGTGATGTCATCAATGTCCTAGTTTCTTTCTATCTCTGCTCTGCCCTCCATGGTGTTGGCGTCATCTGATGGTTGGGCGTTCCTGTGGTCACAAGATGGCTGCCAGCCGCCCTGCTGCTTCAGCCTTCCTGTTCATAACCAGAGAGGGAGATAGAATGGCTCCATCTTTAGATTCATTCTGATTGGCTCAGTTTGTATCACATGACCACCTCTGAGCCAATGACTGTAGGCTGGTAGATAGGGCCCACTGATTGGTCTAAACTGGGCCACATGCTCTACACAAGACTGAGAAGGAAGTCTGCTTTCCCCAGAAATAAATGGAATCCCAAGCAAAAAGTAGTGAGAAAGGAAAAATAGTGGAAGGGACGCATGGAAGGCAAGTGTACTAGTATGCTTGGGCTACCATAACAAAACACCACAGACTGGTGGTTTAAATAACAAGTTTATTTTCTCACATTTCTGGAAGCTGAATGCCCAAGAGCAAGGTGTTGGGAGGTTTGGTTTCTCCTGAGGCCTCTCTCCTTGGCTTATAGATGGTAGCTTTCTCTCTGTGTCTTCATGTGGCCTTTCCTCTGTATGTGCACACCCTAGTGTCTCTTTCTCTTCTTATAAGGATGCAAGTCCTATAGAATTAGGGCTCCATCTTTATAACCTCATTTAACCTTAATTACTTTTTTAAAGCCCCCATCTCAAAATACAGTCGCATGAAAGGTTAGGGCCTCAACATATGAATTTGTGAGGAGGTAACACAATTCACTTCACAAAGGTGTGCTAGTTAGGAATACCATCATCTATAGGTTACCAATACTAAGTAAGAAAGGCTTAAATAAGCAGATTTTTAATTTCCTCATGTAACAAGGAGTGTGAAGGTAGATCAGGGTTCTGGTCTGCCCCAGGAGATAAACACCACACACACCACCACATCTACCATTAGCGTGAGAGCCAAGACTGGAACGAAGTCCTCTACCCCTAGCCCAATGCCCTTGCCATTCTGATTTTGGTCTTGACAGTTTTCAGAATATGACTAATCATTTAACATTTTTACATTTAAACATTTTTAAATATTTAAAATATATGGATATGTGGTTTTCCTCCTATCTTCCTAAACTAAGATCCTCAGAAGTATTTTCTTTAACTATCTCTAAATCAACCATTCCCCAAATGTGCTATGTAGATCCCTGAGGGTCCTAAGACCATTTCGGGGCTCCACACATCAGTGATATGCTGGAACCGGTTCACACCAACGAAAAGAAGTTGATTGTTGAAATTTTCAGGAATTGTTTCAGGCTACTTAAGTAGCTTGAAATTGGCCATGAAAGAAATATTTACATCATAGATACTGACACAGAGCCCTTTCTCTCTCTCTCTCTCTGTCTGTCTGTCTGTCTGTCTCTCTCTTTTATTTTCTTTCTTTTTCTTAAGAGGTCATTGTTAAACATTTACCAGCACACCACTCTTTGTAATAATATTAAGATGTCATTTTCCTTTTTCTCTGCATTGTTGTTTGCATTGTTGCTACAAAAGCAACAGGGGGGAAAACTGCTGGAATGAAGGTGGTATCAACCAAAATGTATGAGTAATCATATTTCTCATCTCCCACACACAACAAGGAGAGAAAGAAAGAAATGAAGGAGGAACAAAAGAAAGAGAGAGAGAAAGGAAAGGAAAGGAAAGGAAAGAAAGGAGAAAGGAAGAAAGAGGGAGAGAAGAAGGGAGGGAGGGAAAGAAATAGCTTCATTTAACGATGTCCTCAATTAACAAATGCTGGCGAAGATGTAGAGTAATTGGAACCCTTGTGCACTGTTGGTGGGAGGTAAAAGGGTGCAGCCACTATGGAAGATAGATGTCCCCCAAACAATTAAAAATAGAATTACCATATGACCCAGCCGTCCTACTTCTGGGTATATACCAAAAAAAATTTTAAAACAAGACCGTGAAGGGATATTTGCACACCCATGTTTATTGCAGCACTTCACAATAGCCAAGAGGTGGAAGCAACCTAAATATCTATCATCCAAGGACTAGATAAGCAAAACGTGACATATACACACTATAAAATATCATTCAGCCTTTTAAAAAGAAGGAAATTCTGGCACATGCTACAACATGGATGAACCTTGAGAATGTTATATTAAATGAAATACTACAGTCACTAAAAGTCCAGGTAATATTCTACATCCTACCTTAGATGGTGGTCACATAAGTTTTTACACATTTAAAAACTCATTCATCTATTCACTTAAGATTTCTTTAAAGTTTACTCAAAAAAAGAAGCTTAATTACTATTGAGACCTCTGTAGGAAAACAAAAATCACAAAATGGTTAGCCATTCCTCAAGAATAGAAACCAGAGGTAAAAATCAAGCATCTGTACATTTTGCGAAGTAAAATAAGTCAGTCACAAAAAGACAAATACTGTATAATCCCACTTACATAAGCTAGAATGGTCATATTACTAGAGACAAGAAGTAAAAGGGTGGGTGTCAGGGGCTGGGGGAGAGGGATGGGAGTGAGTGTTTAAGGGAGACAGAGTTTCAGTTGGGGCAGATGAAAGGAGTTCTGGAGACGGATAGTGGTGATGGTTGCACGACAATGTGACTATATTTGATGCCACTGAACTGTACACTTAAAGATGATTATGATGGTAAATTTTATGTTAAATGCATTTTACTACAATAAAAAAATGGAAAAAAAAATTCAAGCATCTCTGACTACCTCCTCTTTATTCTGAATACATTACTTTCTTAATGCTTCTTGGATCATTTTGTATTTGGTCCACCGTTCTGAATGTTAAATTTCTTCCTGACGCCCTTTCCTCCCTCCGAACTCTATCAGGACAGTCATTTCCTAACCTTGGGGGCTGGTCGTCTCTTCCGCCTGAAGGGCTGCCACAGCAACCACAGGATATCTCTCAGAATCACAGGGTTGGATGTCTTTCCAGCAGCAGAACACCATGGAATTTCAGCATCACGCATATTAAGAAATCAAAGTGCAGAAGCGCCTGGCTTAGAAAGCAGTGATCAGCCCAGGGACACATGGTACCTCTAAAAGGCCCCCGATCCAAACATCTGGTGTCAATTTAGGAAGGCAATTGGCCATAGCTGGGAACTTCTCCTCCCTTCCGGATCATGGAGCTCTCTAAGTGACACATCCCCCACAAGGACACACATAAACAGTACATATGCAGAGTAACAGAAAACTGAAGGGTTGGGGTAGAGTTTTATTCTTTAACAATATTTCCTCCATTATAGAAGCTATCTTAGTCATTCAGAAGCTATGATAACTGAATATTATAGACTAAGTGGCTTGTAAACAACAGACATTTATTTCTCACAGTTCTGGAGACTAGAAGCCTAAGACGAAGGTGCCAACAGATTCAGTAACTAGTGAGGGCTCTCTCCCTGGTTCATAAACCTCCGTCATCCTGCTGTGTCTTCACATGGTGGAAGCGGGGAGGGGTCTCTCATATAAGGGCACAAATCTCATTTATGAGGGCTCCACCTGCATGACCTAATCACCTCCCGAAGGTCCCACCACCAAATACCAGCACTTTAGGGATTAGGTTTCAACCTATGAATCTGGGGGTGGGACACAAACATTCAGCCTATAACAGAAGCAATATATACACATCAGTTAAAAAATTTAAAGATACGTATAGAAAAATAAAGCGCCCACTGTGGTGGATAGATACTGTTTTTAACTGTGCGACACCCATCACCCCCATTTTTTCCAATAACAACAGCCTGACTTTCCTTTGGAAAAACACCCACCCCCATACCTTTCTCATTCCGTGTGGCTGGAACAAGTCGAATTGCATCTCTAGCTCCTGGGGTAGACTCACCTCTCAGAAGGACACGATCCCCTGGTCTCTGAGATCGATTGTTCAAGGATAAGCCAGTCCGATGATTATGTTCTAGCCATTGCCCCTTGGACTCTTTGTTAAGTCAATTTATCATTTACCTCAACACACTGGAGCAGAAACATGGAGAGTGTTACTTTTGTTTCACAATTTACATAGCAGATTTCTTATCATTTTCATAGTTCTACAGAATTTCTATTACAGTTTTTTTCCCACTCCAAAGAGCTGGGAGAAGCCAGATATCCTGTCACCTCTACCTTCACAGCCATGACTGGATGCTAATTTATGATTTCCCACCTGGGTCTATCAAGAGGCAGTGCAGAGCAGTGGTTAGAGGTCTGGCTTCTGGAATCAGGCTGCCTGCATTCAAACTCCAGTCCACTACTACTCATTAGCTGTGTGACCTTGGACAAGTTACTCCAACTTGCCGTGCCTATTTCCTCAACTATAACAGTACACACAGTTGAGTCTCATTATTTGGAGATGCCGTATTTGCATATTGGCCTGGCTAACATTTATTTGAAGTTCCCGAATCAAAACTCATGGCGGTTCAGTGGTCATTCCTGAATGTGCGTGGAGCAGTAGAAAAGTTGAGTCAATGTCAAACAAGGCCTCATTCTGCCTTTTAGTTTCAGCCTCATAGAGAGATACCTCGGGGATGGAGATGGAGGGGCAGTGGGCATTGTGCAAGAAGCTCTGGCTCTTGAGTCCCAACCGTGGCACCCGGCAGTGGCATGGCCTTGGGCAAGTCACTTAACTCTTTTGAGCCGGATTTTATATTGTGTAAGGTAAAGAAAATAAAATCTACCAAGATGAGTTGTTTTGAGATTTAAGATTATAATCTATGTGATAGGTAGATAGCTGGAAGGATAGATGGATAGGTGGATAGAAGGATGGATGGATGGATGGATGGATGGATGGATGGATGGATGGATGGATGGATGGATGATGTTAGCCTATGAATAATAGTTCAAAATTTATTCAGCGAGTGAATTTATAGAACTACTGCAAATAACAAGAATCACAATACTTTGTAGTATTGCGAAGACTGAGTTAATAAAGTACTTAGAAGGAAATGCAAACATAAGTGTTATTATAAACACTGAGTGGGGAAAACAGAAGTAAAAGCACTGGGCACCTGGCAAAGACCCAATGTATTTTACTACCCTTCTTTTGCTCTTGTGCGTATATCTGACCTTCCCTTTGCTCATCAGAGTTGGCACCACAGCGCCAAGCATGGTGCTTTATCTTAAGTTGGATCCTTTAGAACAGTGGTCCCCAATCTTTTTGGTGCTCCTATGAGAATCTAATGCCTGATGATCTGAGGTGGAGCTGACGTGGTGGTGCTAGCGCTGGGGAGCAGCTGCAAATAAGATGAAACTTCACTTGCTTGTCCACCGCTCACCTTCTTCTGTGCAGCCCAGTTCCTAACAGGCCACAGACTAGTATCCGTCCACAGTCCGGGGTTTGGGGACCCCCTGCCTTAGAAGGAGGCCTGAGACAAGGATTCAAGGCCAAGTAGTTTATTTAAGAGGTGGATCCAGGATGCATTAGCAGGGACATGAAACAGGAAAGGAAGGTGGCCCTTAAAGGTGTAAACAATAATATAAGGACAGGAAAGAAAGGTGGCCCTTACAGGTGTAAACAATAATATAAATGGAGCCACTTTAAAATGGAGCCAGAGCTGCCAACCCAGAGGACCCACTCAGCACTCTTATACTTCAAATCTTGGAATGTTGAAAACAGGGCAAAATAACCTTTGGACTGGGCCTAGGGCAACCTTATTTCCCAAAGAACTGTTTGCAAGGAAAACAAGAAAGCAGTTATTATGACTACTGGGCTGAAAATTAAAAACACTGTTTAGAATTAGCATCATTATGTTGTTATCTGCACCAGTAGAAATGCCTTCCTTCTATTGACACCATCATTCCCTTTCCCTTTCTCATGAATACCCTTGATTTGTCTCCTGATCAGAACATTATTTGGGTGTCTGCCTGAATTAATGATTTCCAAATTGCTATTGTTAGGGATCTCAAAAAACACCTGTTGCCTCTCACATTGAATGGGCCTTTTTTATTTGTAGGTTAGCACAGGCGTGTCAATGAGCAGGTTAGCACCGAGGGCTGACTCCATTAAGAAGCCTTGGGAGACAAAGTAGAGCACATATCTCAGAGTTATTGCAACAGAGGGGCGAGGGAGCTGGGGTGTTTATCCTCCAGCTCCCAAGCATCATCGGAGGAGGGCTGCCCATGGGGGTGTTTACTCCCCCACACAACTAGCCAATTCCGTGTGTGATCAGTGTGGATTCCTGCAGCCAGAGAAAGTCCTTAGGCAGGGGCAAAGTTGGGGACAATGAGAAGCTATTGATATATAGAGAATAATTGAAGAACAGAGCAATTGCACAGTCTACCCACAGCATCAGTAGTCAATAAATATTTGTTGACTGGGGGGTTAATTGCACAGAACTCTGCACCTTGTAGAAGTGCAGGGCCACAATATTGGAGATGATATTAATGCAGGGAGGAGGCAAGAGAACAAAAATGTTAAATCAAGCTGTGTTCAGAGACTGCAATATGCTGTGCAGTCCTAAGGCCAGACCACGAGGACACCTGCAGGACGAAGGAAGGTGGCTGCTGGGACGGCTGACAAACCATTTCCCCACACGCACTGTGAAGGGAAAACAGAGTCTTTAAGTCTCGCCCTACGCAAAATAGAATTATTCATTCCCTGTGTCTAAAACCATGGGGAACCCATGGATCAAAGGCAGAGAATTGTCAGCAGGCCTTTCACGCTACATCTTCTTATCTTTTCATGCTATGCCTATATCATCAAAGGAAAATGAGTAAAGAAAGTCTTTAAACTATAATTCACATAAATTGAATTCCCGTTAGGGGTCCCTCTCAGTGGCTTTCAGTCCTTCTCAGTGTCTTTGCTGTTTCTCACTGTCCCCATCTCTCTCTGTTGTCTCTGTCCCTCTGAGTCTCTCAGGCTGTCTCCCTCTCCGCCTCTGAAAGGAGACCACGCTCTGTCTAGGGAGCGTCAGCCCGTCTCTAATAAACTCTCCTTTGACTCTAACTTTGGCGTGTGCTTGAATTCTTTCTCCTGCTCAGCCAAGAACAATTTTCTCTCTCAGTGCAGGGCTTGAGTTGCCCTCACGCGGGGGAATTTGCCCTGTCCTGAATCAGTATGACCACAGATCGAGTTTTTTCCATCAAAATCAATAAACGCATAATGAATCTTACATTGGGCAGTTAAAAAATCAGGGTGGGAGCACATGGCCTGAAGCTTCGTCTGGGAGGTGCTCGCGCGCGTGTGTACGTGTATGTGTTACGCAATTTTATCCCATGTATGGATTTTTAGAACCACCATTGCAATCCAGATACAGAACTGTCCCATCTCCAGAAATGATCTCCCTCGTGCTCACTCTCCATAATCACACACCTCACCTTCCCGAACCCTTGGCAACCACTAATCTGTTCTCCATCTCTATAATTTTGTCACATCAAGGCTGTTATATAAGTGGAATCATACCACACATAATCTTTTGAGATTGGCTCTTTTCACTCCATGTCAAGCATTAAGATCTATCCAAGTTGTTTCTAGTGTTTCTAACAAGGGTGTGTCATACTCCCTAGAAAGCTGGTTGGTGGGAAGGCAGGGAGGAGAGAGGGACAAAAACCGCTGCTTATTTTATTGCTTCTCCTTCACCCCATTGGTGAGGGAGAGATTCCTGCCCTGGGGTTATGGGGATGGAGGAATACACAGCACGCAGCATCGGAGAGGTGAGATTACTACCATTTATTGGTCACATATACTCACAGCCCAGGGAAAGGAGACTGCAGGCCAGGTGGGGCCAGGTGGGGGTTGCCCACCCCTCGGGAATGCAGTGAACAATCAGAGACTGTGGGAAGTGGGCTTAGCAGTAGCAAGAGAATGAGGTGGCCCTTGGTTCCCACGAGAGCATGTGATTGGTTTGTTGGAATAATTCCGAGGGCTAGCAGGAAGTGAAACCCACCGCTGGGGGAGAAGCAGGCACTGCATCTGATCTGTTTGACAGGAAAGGTTGTTTGGTGAAGGAGCAGAGTGGAGGAGGAAACCGTGATTAGGTTGTTGGAGGCCCCCTTGGTTTCTCCGGATGTAAGCAGCACGTAACACTAACGTAGGGAGGAGGCAAGAGAATTCGAATGTTAATCAAGCCACAATCAGAGACTGCAATGTGCAGATCAACCCTGCGGCCAAGCCAGGAGGACACCTTCAAAACAAAGGATGATTTCTGCTGGGATGGCTGACAGCCCATTCTGCACACCTGTGAAGGGAAAACAGAACAACATAGTCATTCCTTCTGGCTAAAACCATGGGGAACCTGGGGAGTAAAGTCTGAGACTGGCCAGCAGGCCTTTCACTCTACATATTCTTACCTCAGGGTATGTCCATATCAAAGGAAATGGAACTAAAGAACAACATATAAAATGAATTCCCTGAACAGTCAGGGTTCTACTCAGTGTCTTTTCTCTGTCTCTGCCTCTGAGAGGAGACCACACTCTGTCTGTAGAGTGTCACCCCTTTTTTAATAAACTTTCCTTTTGACTCTAACTTTGGCGTATGTGTCGAATTCTTTCTTCCCTCTCTGCCAAAGGACCCTCTTCTTTTCAGCGCAGGGCTTGGTCTCCCTGTCCCTTGGGGAAATTTGCCCTGTCCTGCATCAATACTGAACCTTAGTTTTGGATTGCACCGCAGTGCTTCATGGCAATATTTTTGAGGATTTATTATGGAGAGATAAATATGGAGAAATCGTTCCCCTGCAGACTTTATTCATAATCACTATGAGTTGTACAGAAATTAGTATACGTTGTCTGTTTGTTTCTTGACCTGGGGAACTAAACTCTCAATGAAATGACTTGAATCCAGAGAACTTTGACCTCGCTGCCATGGAGACTACGTTTCTCTCCCGGGGGAGAGGATTTCCGGAGGCAGTAAGGCACCTGGCTGTGGGTGATTCCAGAAATGATTGACAGGCAGGAAATCACTGGAATTTTCTGGAACTGACAAGCCCAGAGAGGGAAGCTTGGTATCTGGAGTATTGCGATTTTTAATAATAAATATACACATATTGGGTCTCCATCCCAGTTTCTGGCACAGACCTCCTAAAACTCTTGGAATTTTCTGTGACAAGCGGAGATAAAGGTGTCTTCTGTTATGTGAAGGAGGTGACATTTGGAAGCACCTATGGATGGGGGCTGGTTGCTGGGAGAACCAGCCTTGTGATTTGAGGGTTGGAACTTTTGGTCCCACCCCTGATCTCTAGGGAGGTGAAGGGAGAGGGGCTGGAGATTAAATCAATCACCAATGGTCAGTGATTTGATCAATCGTGGCTATGTGATGAATCCTCCATAACAACCCAACAAGACCCGAGGGAGAGCTGCCAGGTGGTGAGCCAAAATGTTTCCAAGATCCATGAGGACAGAAGCTCCCGTGTTCGGGACCTTACTTAATGTATTTCTTCATCTGGTTGTTGATTCATGTCTTTTAAATATCCTTTGTAGCAAACCAATAATCTAGTGAGCAAACTAGTTTCCTGAGTTCTGTGAGCAACTCTAGCAAATTAATTGAAGCCAAGAAGGGCATCATTGGAACTCCTGATTTATATTCGGTTGGTGAAAAGCACAGGCGACTTGCAATTTGGCATCTGAAGTGGGGGCAGTCTTTTGGGACTGAGCCCTTAGCCTGTGGAACTTGACGGTATCTCCGTCAGAATTGTGTCAGAATTGAGCTGAGCTGGTGTCGGGGGGGGAAAACTCACATACTGGAATTGGTGTCAGAATCCTTAGAATCAAAATGCTTCTTTGGAGAGAGGCCCGTCTCCCTCCTCATGCTAAACCAGGCCCCAGGTTCTTCTCCCTCCTCTACCCTGAGCCTCTTCCTCAGAGAAATCATCATCATTTGCAGTTATGCATCATGTGTGTCTTCTCTGAAGGTGAGTGTCATGAGGTAGAAAGCCCTAAGGCTTTATTCATTGCTGTGTCCCCAACAGAATCCACCAAGAACTAATACATACTTTTAGAACAAATGAATG
Source organism: Pteropus alecto (assembly GCF_000325575.1). Lineage (NCBI taxonomy): Eukaryota > Metazoa > Chordata > Mammalia > Chiroptera > Pteropodidae > Pteropus > Pteropus alecto. The sequence goes on from NW_006441398.1 coordinate 810,349, forward strand.
CACGAATTTAACACACACACATACTGACTTGCTGTGGATTCTGATTTCATGAAATCGTTAAGGAAGACAGTAACAAACCGTCCTGGTTTGCCGGGGACTGAGAGAATTCCTGGTGCGCTGGGCTTGCAGCGGTAACGCCAGGAAAGTCCGGGGCAAGGCTGGATGAGCTGGTCACCCTTCGAGAAGGAGCTAAATGACAACAGAAGCGTGCTCTGGTGCCTTGTTCCTAACCTAGAAGAGATGCTTTCCACGAGGCTCCCCCGTTGTTGTCCCAGAGTGATCTCCACTCAACCATAGGCTCTTCCCTGGGTATTTGGTTCTTTGCACTATTAACAAGTCCCATCACTTGATCTCATTCCACGGGAGCCTTGGGGGTTTAAATTTGAGATTAGGGAAGCATTCCTCCAGAGTGGCTTACCTTTGCTTCAGCTGGAAGCCAGGGCCACCACTGACCTGAGGTCACACTTCCTCCCTTTGAATCCGCCCTCCCCACCCCAGTGTCTCAGACCCCCCAACCCCACCAAAACTCAATTTCCCAAAAGCAGGGATGCTAGTGGCTTCCAACATCCCTGCATGCATCAAACAGCGACCTCTCCAGCCCCAGCTCACACTTTTGCTTTATTCTCGAAGGCAACATCCTTGGAGCTGCTTTACGTCTTGTAGGACCAGCAATGTCTCCAAAAGTGTATTCTTTCCCCGGCTTAGCTCTGCAGCTCCAAACCAACAATCCACAGTAAACATGGTTAGGTATTAGATTATAGAGTCTGTAGAGATGTAGGTAGAGGCTTTAACTAAATGTCTCAGTTGCTTTGGTTGTCACACAGCTTCTAGTCAAAGACTAAGAAAGTGTGTTGTCATGTCCTAGAGGCCTTGCCTGTAAAGCAAGTTCCAGGAGAAATGTTGAAAAATGCACTTTGCTTCAGGTAATAGAAAAAAATAGACAGTTAAGCACAAAATAGTGATAGCTTAAACAATGACAGTCACAAGATGTTTCATTTCTGCCTTTTGCTTTAAAGATAACGACATTGACACACGATTGTGAGACAGTCTGCAGAATCTTGGTTCCTCAACCTGGTTAGATCACCTTACCACAATAAAGTAGGCGCCAGACAAGATAACGACAGGAACTGAATAAATCAGACCAAGGAACACTATTGAAGCTTACGCAAGAACTAACCAATCAGTTTTGCCCGTGACCCCTAACCCCTAACCCTCAATCTATGGCTTTAAAAACACTTGATTGAAAACCATAAGGAGTTCAGATTTTGAGCGCTAGCTCCCCGGGTCCCCTGGCTCGGCGCCCTGCTTAAAAAAACAGCTTTAATTTCTCCACCGTAGATTTCAGTGTTCAGTGTTCAGCTCTGCTGTGCGTTGAGTGAGTGGACCGTCTTCGGTTCCATTACAGCGCCTCCCCAAAGTTGCTTTGCATTGTCATCTGGACCCCAAAGCAATGTGGTCCTTGGTATCTCAAAGTCTCAGGAAAGCATCTTTCTCTTCATTTCCAGGTAATCTCAGAACCTTTCAAGGACTTGCACCGCGACAAACACCCACAGCATCCCTCCCTTTCCTCCAGAGCCTCCCAGACCCATGCATGCAACAACCTCTCTCTCCTTCACAAGAGCTGGATGCCTTCCTGCACTGCCGCGCCGCACGTGGCATCTCCGCCACTAGAGCCAGGGTGTTTGAGAGAAATGGACGCTAAGAGAACCAGACAGCGGGGCACGCTTCTCTCAGCCTGGACCTTGGTAAACTGTGAGGATGGGAAACCTCCGTTTTGCATTTTCACTTTTTTTTTTTTTTTTTTAGTTTTCCTATGCATTATTCTTTTTTTTTTTTTTGCTTTCTTTGTCCTCCAGAAGCAAACCTTCCAAAAATTTCCAGCTTTCCTTCACTATATGTTACAGTCACCTGGAGCCCTCACTCAAAGTTGGGTTTCAATGTTGAAATTGATGACAGGGTGGCACCCACACATCCCGAGGGTATGAAAGGCTTATGACTCACATAACTGAGGTCCCTGGGGAGAGCAGGGCAGGTCTCTCAAGGAGCTCTGAGAGAAAGGAAAGGAGTCTGGCTCTTATCAAAAGGGCAAGAAATAATTGTCGGTGAGGAAGTGGAGGAAAGGGAACACTTTTGCACTATTGGTGGGAATGTAAATTGGTGCCACCACTGTGGGAAACAGTACGGAGTTTCCTCAAAATATTAAAAATAGGGTTACCATCTGATCCAGCAACCCCACTTCTGGGTGTTTATCCAAAGGAAATGAAATCAGTATCTCAAAGAGATATCTGCACCACCATGTTCACTGAAGCATTATTTATAATAGCCAAGATAAGAAAACAACCTAAGTGTCCATTGCAGGATGAATGGATAAAGAAGATGTGGTGTTTGTATATAATGGAATATCATTCAGAGAAAGGAAATCCTGCCATTTGTGACAACACGAATGGACCTGGAAGGCATTGTGTTAAGTAAGATAAGCCAGACAGAGAAAGACAAATGTCGTATGGTATCGCCTATATGTGGAATCTTAAAAAAAAATGTCACATTCATAGACTCAGAGACTATGAGCGTCTCCAAGAGCGGCGGGGAGGACAATACAGAGAAATGATGGTCAAAGTGTACAAGCCTTCAATTGTAAGATTCTGGGGATGAAATGTACAGCATGGTGGCTAGTTAATAATACTGTGTTGTGTACTTGAAATTTGCTAAGAGAGTAGATCATAAATGTTCTCACCATTTTATAAAAGTAGTTATGTGGGTTTGTGACTGTATTCATTAGTTTGATTGTGGAAATTATTTCACAAAGTATATGAATACCAAATTATCACACTGTACATTTTAAACATGCAGTTTTTTATCAGTTATATCTCAGTAAAGCAGGAGTGGGTAAAAGGAGTTTGGTCCTGGGCATTTCTGTGGTGGGGACAGATTGCCAGAAAACCACCTAAAGTTAGGAGAGAGGAATGGAACAGATTCTTCCTCACCAAACTCAGAAGGAACCAACCCCGCCAACGTCTGGATCCCAGACTTCCAGCCTCCAGAACTGTGAGACAATTAATTTCTGTTTAAGCCCCTAAGTTTGCGGTACTTTGTTATGGCTGCCCTAGGAAACCAATAGAAGCACCCAGGAAATCTGAAGGAACACTTTGGAACAATTGAAAAATCACTCTCAAGTTGCCTCTTAAAACACAGACACTGATGTCTCTCGCTCTCTCTCTCTCTTTCTCTCTCTCTCTCTCACTGATTTATTTTTTATTATCTATTATCACATACTAAAGCCTAATGTTTTAAGTTCATATCACATCAGAAAAGCGGCTTAAGTGAGGAGGTAGGCTTATTTTCCTCCACGAGGACTCCAGAAAGAAGAAATAGTGTTGAATTTCAGCCACCGATAGCAAAGATAATAAAAGTCCCATCTGAGGTTTATCTTTTTCAACATAGAAGCTCTGTTATAAAACGTGACTTTTATTGGCATGTTGAAGTTATAGATTTTCAGAGTATGATCTTGAGGGGCTGCACAAGTGTAAATCCCTTCTTTGGTTCTTAAGACAGTGTCATAGATTGGCTTCAGGCTTGGCTGGATCCAGGTGCTCAAACTGTTAGGAATCTGTCTCTCTATTCTCGGCCCTGTTTCCCTCTATATTATCTTCATTCGCTGTCAGGCTGTCCCTGTTGTAGGTAGTTTTGTTCTCTAAGCTTAGCAACTATGACCGAAATCCTGTAATTAAGTCTCATTGGCTTATCTTGAGATGTGTGCTCACTGTTGAACTTTGGGCAAAGAGATAAAATACACTAATTGGCCAGTCTTGGTCATATACCCAGTCCTGACGTTGGCCCTTCTCAAACCACATGGATGAGAATGAGACATGACTCACCAAGGGAAAATCAGAAGAAAGATGTTGACAGAAAGAAGGGGAATGGACGTTGGACAGGAAAACCCAGCAGATGTCTGTTACACCTACGCTGAGCAAGTCATTAAGGCTTTCTCAAACACAGTGTTCATAAATTAAACACGGCAAGTTACTATAGCTTATTGAGCACTCTAATTTGGTATTCCACCTAGAAGTCTGGCTGCCAAATAACACCTCACAGCATTACACACGCATATATGCCAATAGTAGGAATTTTCATAATTTCCTAAAGGCATATTTTGTCTTTGCGTTATCTTGAGTTGGCTGTGGTTTTCAAACGCTGTTCTTTTTGCTTAGCTACCGATAAATTACTGTGGGTTTAGCTTGTTATTACCAATTTAATCTGTTGCGTGGTGTTTGGCAAAGCCTACAGTGTTTAATAACACTCATTTGCATCAGAGTATTTTGGGTCTCTAATTTTTCAATAAGTAGACTGTAAGTCATGTGTGCGTTGAGTGAAAATAGGAATCATCTGCATTCGCATTGCTAAAGCAGATGTACCCACAATTCCCAAACTTTTAGGATGCATTTAGAATGACAGTCCATGTTTACTACCCAATTATTCTCCTCTGCAAAGTGGGAGCAGGTGGGATCTTGATTCCTTCCTAATTGTGCTGGGAATAACAAAAAAAAATTTTAGAGCTGGTGGCTTAGAGGACTTTGTATATATCAGTTTTAATATGTTGGAGAGTTTATGCGGTGTATGCATTTTTAAAACTGGTCTTAAACTTTAGAGGGTCCGAAAACTTGATCTGGACTGGATTTGGCAAAGTCCTGTAAAACGCCAGATAACAAGTATTTTGGGCTTTACAAGCTATACAGCCTCTGTCGCAATGACTCAGCTCTGACTTTGTAACATAAAAACAACCATAGACATAAAAACTGCCAAAAATAGGCAGCCAGCACATTTGGCCCGTGGGCCATAGTTTGCCAACCCCTGATCTAGGAGTTTGAACATCCTTCTTTTGAACTCTCAAGGGTATTCCAGGTGTGAATTTCAGCTGCCAGCTGAGATGTCTAGAGACTGTAACCATTTTGGAGTAACAACTTCATTACTTGTTCAAACTCCTATTCTGTGGGGTGGTGGACATTTCATCTCAGCCACTTTGAGGTGCTCCCCTCCTTTGTGGGGTGCTTTTTCTTGGTTCCCTAGTACTGCACCTTAGTTTTATAGGGCTCAGATGGTACCTAGGATGGAGGTGGAGTGGGGAGAAAGATAGGACAAATTGTTCAGTTACTGTTTCTCCATGACAGTACCACTGAGGGATTCTTCGTCATCGTGGTCCTTGGTTACTAGCTGTTATGGGTTGAATTGTGTCCCCCCAAAAAGATATGTTTAAGTCCTAACCTCCACTGTCTCAGAATTTGACCCTGTTAGGGTCATCGCAGATGTAATTAGTAAAGACGAGGTCACACTGGAGTAGAGACCGCCCTTAATCCGAAATGACGGATGTCCTTTTAAGAAAGGGAAGAGAGACGGAAGGGGAGAACACCATGTGACAACGAGGCAGAAATCGAAGATTTCCGAGTCAAGGAACACACACCAAGGGGATTGCAGGCAAAGAAGCCGGGAAAAGGCAAAGAAGGATTCTCTTCTACAGGTTTTGGTGGGAGCATGGCGCTGCCAACATCTCAACTTCAGACTTCAAGCCTCCAGAACTGGGAGGGAATAAATGTCATTTTAAGCCCCCCACGTTGTGGTACTTTGCTAGGGCTGCCCTTGGAAACTAATACATTGGCCAGTGCCGGTCACTGTTAGATCCACTCTCGTTCCCACCTCTGCAGACCCTCTGGCTCTCTGAACCGCATCCATTCTCCCAAATACATTTCCGTTTTCTTCTTAAGTGAGAGAATGGAAGCCAGGACCATGGTAGCTCAGCTAGACATTTCCCAGCCTCCCTTGCACTTAGGTAGCAATCGATTTCTAATTTAGTACAAAGAAGGTAAATTGTTGATGAATGAAGAAAAAGAATCTTCTCTAAAGGGAATGTTTGAGAGAACATAATCCATTCACCCCTCAGATGGAGTCAGAGCAATTTCAACCCCAAGTATAACCTTCCTGCCAAATATTGGCTAGAAATTTTCAGGATCCAGAGAATATTTCTTTCTGATCTCTGACATACAGATGCTGAGAGAAAATATTTGTCCTCTGGGAAGCTTGGCAGGGAAAAATGGGAGAGTGGCTTTTCTGCCACCAAGGTACTTTGGGAATTAAGGTTATTAAAGGCTAATAGCAGCTGTTAGATACCTAGCGAACGTGGCTACTCAGCCTTTCACACATGGGGAAATGTTCTAAATACACCACTGCTGCTAAATCCCATGGCAACTACAGAACTATCCATCTCCCCCCTACCAGGTAATTAGCAAGGACTGGAGAATCACCTTGGCCAAATGGCGGAGGCAGCCATATAGCTCAACCTGTGATATATCACAAGCTGTGTGGCAGGATCAGAGGTTGCAAGTGCTCTGGACTGAGAAATATCATAGTAAAAATGACGTATATTAAATGCTGAAATTCATCAAGACAGATGTGGTGGGAAGACTCTGACAGAGGAGCAGTGGAAACTTCTAGCGTAGGCACGGGGATGCCCACCTGGAGACTACATTACCAAGCCTCTATTGGGGCTAGGCGTGGCCAGGTGACTAAGGTCTAGCCAGTGAAATGTGACCCAAAGTAATGAGTGGCTTGCTCAAGAAATGGAATGTAGAAGTGCCTGTGACTCAGTCTCAATCTATCAGATGAAAACAATGCCCTAAAACATGACAGAGCAACAACATGAGAAGAAGCACGATTCCCAAACGACAGTGTGTGGAACAGCTCTGTCCTGCCACCCAGAAGGCTCATTGGAAGACTGTTATATGAAAGAAACACTCACCCGTGCTCCATAAGCCATGGTCCTCTTTGTTACAGTGTCTTAACCTTTACCCTAACTAATACAATGGGGCTAGTTCATTTAATCCTCCCAATAACCCAGTAAGTTGGTTACCACCATCAGTCTCAAATAAGCGAATAAGGAAATTGAGTCTCAGAGATTGTTAAATAATTTTCCCAAGACCCTAAAACCAACAAATAATATAAACAGAATTAGAAGCTAGGTTTATCATGATCCAAAGCCCATGCCGAAGGATTTGATTCAGTAGGTCCAGGGCAGAGGCTAAATTTTAAACTAGAAAGTTCCCAGGTGATGCCGATGCTGTAAGCCACGCATCACAATTTGAGGAGCAAAGATTTCAGCCACTCTGCTTCCCTGCCTCCCCTAACAGTTAAGAACGAAGTGTCCAGATTCCCGAATTCTATTCTCAGATCTCTAAATGACAATGAATATGTTCGTAAAAATAATGTCCCCCTTTCTGTGCTGTTCCCCTCTCCTGGAAGATAATTGGATTTATATATTCAGGGTTTTGTTTTTTTTTAACAGGCAAATTCTCCTTCAAGCCTTAGATTTCTCCTAGGAAGGTGTCACACTTCCAAAGAGCAGTCACCATGAAATTGTGAAATATGATGCTACTTTCCGAGGATCTTGTGACAGCTGTCTCACCTTCTGTCTTTTCTGACTCTGGCTCTCTAACCCTACATAACATTTATCGAGTCATTTTGGGAAAGGTGACACAAGCCATTCTGCACTCATTTCAACAGGAAACATTGAATACATGTAGAAACTCTCTACCCGAGGGGATATTATAATGAACAGCAAAAATCATTCCAGCATCCAGAACACTTAGGAATGTTTCCCTGTTACAAACCTGACTCTGGCCTAAAAAATCAGCACATTCCACAGGGGGAGCCAAATCCATTTCACAAAAGAGAAATACAAATGGCCAGTAAGTGTATGAAGAAGGTTCATCATTGCTGGTAAATAAATGGAATTTAAACAAGGCACCATTCCTTACCTGGAAAATGGGTAAAAACTAAAAAAGAATATAGAGACCTAGTGTTGTGGTTGATCAGAAGAAATGAGCATTCTACTATAGTGTAAGGAAGAGTGCGTATTAGGAATCATTTGGTTGTAGATGACAGGATCCTGATTCAAAATAGCTTAATCAAAAAGGGAAATGTCAGGGAATGTACTGATTGGTGACTCTGGGAAGTCCAAGATGAATCCAGCTCCAAGCAAGACTGGATTCAGGGCTGACAAAGACGTCATCAGAACTCAAACTATGTCTCTCAGATATGCTGCCCATTTGATAAGGACCTCCCTCCCTCCCATGACCTAACCATGACAGTTTGTATTATGAAAGACGAGATTGCATTTCTAAAAATCAGTACATCTACCCCTTTGCATGTGACTGTGAAATGTCCTCTCACTGTGGGTGGAGTATATTTTCCCACCACATTGACTTTGGCCTTGGTCATATGACCAGCTTTAGCCAATGGGATGATAGTGGGTATAAACAAAGAATTTAAATGCGCCTACATAATTTTGTTTAGCTCTTGTGCTCTATTATCCGAAGAGCATGCCCCAGGCAGTAGCTTTCCCTTTATCTTGGGCCACAGAATTAACCAATGTGCAGCAGAGTAAACCCAACCCTCAACTTGGCACTAAGCCCAAGCGATCCACAATCTGAAGCAGAATCACTCAGCTCGTTCTAGCCTTTTGCCCATTTTGTTATTTAGTTATCTGTCTTATTGATTTGTGGGAGTTCTTCATATTTTCTGAATATGAGCCCTATGAGACTATATGTAATGCAAATATTTTCTCCCAGTCCATGGCTTGACTTTGCACTCTCTCGATGGAGTATTTTGATGAAAATTTCTTAATCTTAATGAAGTCTAATTTGTCAACATTTTCTTTTATGGTTAGTGATTTGGGGTCTAATTCGGCTTCTTATTCGAGCCAAATAATATGCCTCCTCATTAAAATTCACAAAAGTACATTCAAATTTTAGTTTTGTTTTATTAGCGAAATTTCAAAACTTTAGAAGCGTTATTAATTTTTGCCTGAAAAATAAGGGAGAAAGACATTTTTCTGTTATTTATTATTTTCTATAATAAAAGGCGATATAAATCTACAAGTCGAATTGACATTGCCTTCCTAAAAGATTTTCAAAGGCAATTTGAGCCATTTGTGGTTTTCGCCTTTATCATTTTCTTCAGAACCTAATCTTTGCATCAGGTGCAACTCCACTATAAGAACAGACTGTGCTTCCCCCAATATCCCATGTACCTCTCTACATTTCCCAACATGCCTTGCATTTTTTAAGCTTATCGATTCATTTATTTTCCATCACAGTTGACATTCAGTATCATTTTATACTAGTTTCAGGTATACAGCCTAATGGTTAGACATTTATTTAATTTACAAAGCAATCCCCTGATTAGTCTGGTACCCACTTGGCACCATACATAGTCATTACAATATTATTGACTATGTTCCCTAATCTTTACTTTACACCCCCCATGACTATTTTGTGACTGCCAATTTGTACTTCTAAATTCCTTCACCTTTTTCACCTAGCCCCGCAATCCCTCCCATCCGGCAACCATCAGTTTGTTCTCTGTATCCATGAGTCTGTTTCTGGTCTGTTTGTTCATTTATTTTGTTCTTTAGATTCCACATATAAGTGAAATGATACAGTATTTGTCTTTCTCTGTCTAATTTATTTCACTTAGCATAATACCCCATTCATATGCCTTGCATTTGAATTAGGGTCACATGACTGGTTTTGACCAATGAGTTGTGAGCAGAAATGATGCATGCCATTTCCAGACAGAAGCAGAGAAGAGACAGTGTCCCTCCTCTGCCCAACAGCCTTGGAAACCATGTGTTCCATTTGCAGCTGCCAGATGGAAGACAGCAGCCCAACCTGCCTCAGACAGCACAGGAGTGAGAAATCAGCCATTGTTGTGCTGAGCCACTGAGATGTCAGGACTCACTAATTGTAGCAGCTGGCATCACTTAATCGGACTAACACTCATCAGGATTCCATTAATAGAAACTACCAAATCTCTGCAAGTTGAATTCACGTCCCGGCAGTTACTGTATCCTCAGCTCACAACTGAGGTGACCTTTGACAAAGTTTTGCCTTCCTGATTTCTTAGGTCTGATTTTCCCAGAAACAGAACCTGAGACAAGGATTCAGGTGCAAGTGATTAGGACACAAACATGCAGTCCATAACAGGATAGCTATTAAGAGCCTGCGGGAAACAGGACAGGGGAAAGGAAGAAGCCGCACAAAGATGCAATGCCAGGAGAAGTACTGAACTCAGACTGATCCAGCAGGGCGTTCTGGGGCATAAATTACACCCCAGACCCTATTTCTCTATTAGAGCTGCTACAACAAGGTACCAGAGACTGGGTGGCTTAAATAAAAGAAATTTCTTTTCTCACAGTTCTGGGGGCTGGGAAGTACAAGATCAAGGTGCCAGCAGGGTCTAGTGAGGGCTCGCCCCTTGGTTTGCAGACAGCCGCCTTCTCACTGTGTGTTCACATGGCTTTCCTCCATGCATGTGTGAATTCTCTGGTGTCTCTTCTCTTTGTATAAGGACACCAGTCAGAGCCCCACCCTTTGACCTCATTTAACCTTAATCACCGCCTTAAAGGTCCAGTGTCCAAATACAGTCACAGTGGGGCTCCAACATATGAATTTGGGAGTGGGGGGGTACACAAGCATTTAGTCCATAACAGACTCCTAAACCATCAGCAATTGGCTGCCCAGCGAGGAAGAGTGACATAAACTCCCAGGCACTTCTGGCCCTTTGTATAAGCAAGGTGGCTCCAGTACCCATGAGCAACTCTGTGATGGTCACGGGTGTGAGCACGTACTGTTTAGCTTGGAAGTAGCTGGGGGGTGGCTCTGGTCCTGGGTGATGACGATACATCCTGCCACTTGGGGCTGTATCAGTGAGAAACAGCTTATAAATCTGTTTTAATGGGGACAGTAAATTTTAATTGTATATCTGCAGATTCTCTCACTCCACACCAGGGTTAGTCTCCGATCTCCTCTCCCAGCCTGGCAATTCGACCAAAGGAGTTCCCGGACTTTTCACAAAATCCAGGATAGTGAGTGCAGGGCCTTGATTTCCCCCTCATTCAAATGGTCCCAAAGTACTGCCAAGCCCTGGTGGATCTCCCTGTCAGATTGCTCTGAGAGTGAGCAAAAATCAGAGAAACTTCTGCCCGAAGCCCAATCAAGCATCTGTCTTGAAAATATTTGCCTTGAAAGCCAGCCAACTTCTAGGCGATAAAAAGGAATCCATTTTCTGCTTCTACTTCCCCATGAGGAGGCAGTGATTCCAGACCCAGGCTCTGTGGAAATCAGTGGCAGGCGCAGGAGCAACGAGAGGCCTATCAGCGGCTGCCAGGCTCTGACCATAGTGTTCGCCTACAGAGAGGCTGTGACTCAGGAGGGCACGTGGCACTTTATCATCCCCCAGAGTGGCCAAACCAGGTGTGGTGCCAAGCAGCGCAGGTGCTCCTGAGCTGGAAGACAGTCAGTTTGCTCCCAGCTGAACTCGTGTTTGGCAAAGGAATTGCTCAGCCTTTTACAGTTATTGACAGCCCGTCATTTCCAAAGCAGGGTCAGAAACGGAAATTCTTGGGTGGTGTCAGCGGGCACACAATGGTTGGCATTTGCCTTTCGCGCTCGGAAATGTCTACAGTTCCATCCATTTGCATACTGAAGGAAGATAAGGAGCCGCCAACTCCTCCGTGACTGCTTCCAAACACTAAAAGAACCGTTAGCAATTCTGGGTTGAAGGCAAATACAGTTCTTCAGTTTTTCTTTCCCTGCTTAGAATCACAAATGAACTCAACCATTTCTGGGACACATAGCTCTACTAGGGGTCCCTATCCATGTGCTGTAGGAGACGTCAAGGCAAAGTTTTGTGTTGGGGCAATGCCAATTCTGCAAAATGCATGCCTTTCTAAATTGTACGCTCGCTCTCTCTCTCTCTCTCTCTTACACACACACACACACACACACATGCATACAACCAAGTTCAAGTTGGATAGACTTAGCGTATTCAATCAACTTTGAGAGCGTCTTCATTTGAATTCCCCCAGAAGCACTAAGACGAGGATTGGAAGATAAGTTGACCACTTGGGAAGTAGCCCCAGTAGAGAATAGGGGTGCAATACAGGGAAGAGAAGTCAGCCACTAAAGGAATGGAAGTCAGCACTGGCAAGAGCGTTACCTCCATGGTAACCAGAGCCTAATCCCTTTAGGGAAGTCGGGACCCTGAGAATCATCCACTGAGTGGCAGGGGCACTGGGGGATGCCCCGGCACTCTGGCCACTACATCGGAGGCAAAACGGACTCTGGCTACAAGAGAAAGCCCCAGGCAAAGAAAGTTAGGTCCTGGCAGCTGGAAACAGAGACAGTGTTCACTAGAGTGTCAACTTAGAGGGGGAACATGTGACCTGAAGCTTCTGGAGTTGAGAGTCTTGCCATATAAGCAGCACTAAGCTTCCGTGACCCGTCGATTGAATGATGAATATGAAATCAAAAGGTTCCATGGACCAGGCAGGGTTAACTGACAGGATAAAAACAATCCTTTCTTTTTTTTAACATAAAGTTTACGTAATATAAAACAATAATATAAAATGTACCATCTTCACCATTTTTAAGCGTACGGTTCGGGGGCATTACGTGCATTCACATGGTTGCGCAGCCATCACCACCACCCATCTCCGGCAGTCTTTTGATCTTGCAAAACTGAAACTGTCCCCATTAAACACTAACCCCCACCCCCTCCTCCCCTGGCCCCGACACCCACCATCCTACTTCGTGTCTCTGAATCTAACTCCTTTAGGGACCTCATAAAAGTGGAATCACACAGTATTTGTCTTTTTGTGACTGCCTTATTTCCCTCAGCATAATATCCTCAGGTTCATCCATGTTGTAGCAGGTGTCAGAATTTCCTTCCTTTTTAAAGGCTGAAAAGTGTTCCATCGTATATGTATACCGCATTTTGTTTATCCATTCCTCTATCAATGGTCACTAGGGTTGCTTCCACCTCTAGGTGATAGTGGATAATCATGCTATCAACATCCAGTACACATTTTTAGAGAAAAAGAAAAAGAAAAAAGGACCCCAGCTGCTGGGTTCTGAAGTCCAGCATGGCACAGGGGCCAAGGCCATGCCTCCAAGGGCTGCTTCCCACCAGGGACTGAATGGGGCAGGCACTGAGGTGGGCCAGGTCCAGGGAGATTCAGTGTTTCTCTGGGACAAGAAAATGAGCTCAAAATCCTGGCCAGATCTCTGAGAGCTGTCCTGCCGATGATGCTGCTTCCATCTCGCCTTCCTTCCTTCCCTCTCTCCTTCTCTCTCTTCCCTCTGCACTTTGCTGACAGCTCTCCCAGCCTCCCTGCCTCCATGCTCATTTCCCCACACCAGCACCGCCTCTAACAAATCTCTCACATGGCTGATCTCATCTTGACCTATGCATCTTGGAGGTCTCAGTCTCACAAAGGAAACCATTTGCCCACTGTCTTAGTCCATTTGAGCTGATGTAACAAATTACCACAGACCAGTTGGCTTATAAACAGAAATGTATTCCTCGTAGTTCTGGAGGCCGGAAGTCCAAGATCAAGGCACCAGCAGATTAGGTGTCTGGTGAGAGCCTGCGTCCTGGTTCTTAGATGGCTGTCTTCTCACTGTGTCCTCACGTGGTGGAAGGAGCAAGTGAGCTCTCTGGGGTCCCTTTTATAAGGGCACTAATCCCATTCATGAGGGCTCCACCCTTATGAACTCAGTATCTACCAAAGTCTCAACCTCCCAATACCATCACATTGGGGATTAGAATCTCAACGTATGAATTTGGAGGGTGAGGGGACACAAACAATCAGACCATAACAGCCACACAGGCTGAGGACCTTGGCTTTAGTCATACAGTGGGTTGAATGGTGGCCTTCCAAAAGATATGTCCATATCCTAACCCCCATAACCTGTGGTTGTGACTTTATTTGGAAAAGGGGTCTTTTTTGGATGTTATGAAGGCTCTTGAGATGAGATCATCTTGGATTTAGGGTGCACTCTAAATCCGATGACTGGTGTCCTCACAGAAAGAGTCGTTGGTGCCAAAAGGAACTACTTACAAGTGACCTCCAAGGCAGTTCAAGGCTGTAGGAGCACCAATAGCATCGCTCTAGCAGGAGACTTTTTTTCTGTCTCTGGAAAACCGTAGTGAATGCAACAAAAAATCATGATGGGGACAGCACCTCATTTCCCCTGGGGAGCTGACACTGGCTATATTTTAGGCTATCCAGCATCTATCTTTCTACCTTTCTATTAGCACCAAGGTCTCCTTTTTTGCAGAGGAGAAGATGCCCCCTGAGAGCAATCTTAGCACAAGGGCTGTTCCAACACCAGCCTCCCTTCTTGAGGCAGGCACAGGTCTCACACTCACTGACCCCAGGCTCATTGCTTTTGACTCCTGAGTGAGTGGCCCAGAGTCATTTGAAAATGTCTGAAGGACAGTGGCAGGGGTAGCACCTGGCCAGAGCTATCTGCCACGTGACTGGCTCTGAATCGTCTTGCTGGCCTCCAAGGAGGAAGGACATCTAAGACAGACACACCAGAGATAAACTTCCTATAAACTTTTCTACCAGCATGAAAGTGCACAGACGGACTGTGATAATACACGAGTGCCCAGAAGAAGGGATGTATTGAGCCCTGCCGAGAGCTCCCCTCTTCCCCACAACATCAAGTATCAGCTGTGTAGAAAGGAGAACTCTAAGTAGAGCTGGCTCCCAGCCCTGAAACCCACCATGCCTCGCTCCTGTCTCAGGGACTGCTGTCTCCAGGCAACTGGGAGATTTCATAGAAACTTCTAGATGCCAGTGTTGACAACACTTTCAGCGCTTCGTGCTCAATGTGAATTCTAAATTCCTGCCATGCAATGCAAATGTCTTCACTCCTGGCTCCTCCAGAAGTAGACGCTGACCCAAGGACTGGCAGGCAAATGGTTTAATTGGGAGGTGACTCCAGGAGCCACCAGTAGGCAATCGAGGATGTGAGACAGAAAAGAGAGAGCAGCCCGTCTGAGTACAGCCACGAGCATGTTATTGGCGCGGGCGATGGGCTGTGTCCCACTGGAGAACAGTGGGGGACTGCATAGTACACACCCCTCAGAATTATTCCACCTGAAGGCAGAGGAAGCTAGGGTATTGACCCACCAGTTCCCATCAGTCCTTGACCGACGGCTGCTGGTGGTGACAAAGTTTGAGATGTAGCTTTAATTCCCAGGCACTTCCAGACTGCTGTGTAGCCTTTGGCAACTTTAGAGAAGGCCCTGGGTCAGAAGATGCAGACACTGGCAGCGGGGCGTATGTTCCAATGGTTATGACCATGCACCATTTGCAACAGCAATTCACAGCCCACATGATTGTCACCGGACCCCAGTCTCCCTCAGTTTCTCCCCTTTCTCCGAGCCTGCTCCTACAGCTTCTGGTCGATTCTGTGAACCTCCGATATTATGATCCATAAAACTCACCCAGTTCTGTTGCATGCAAACAAAAACCCTGCCATCCCGCATTTCGAATGAAATAGTCTGTAAATAACATAAGTGGGCATTTTAAAAATTTTTCTTCCACAAAACAATTTTTAAAGTAACAATGAAGAATTTAAAAAATACATATAGTTGTGCCCAGGTTTCAGAGACACGCCACATACCCATGCTAAAAGCCCCTGTCTCACTGCTATCACCCTCGTCCAGACCCCACCTTCTCCTTGGGCCACCGTAGTCACCTCCTCTCTGGTCTCTGTGCTACCCCCTTCACTCCTCCCACCCCTGTCTATCCCTCCCACAGCCGCCAGTGGGCGCTGTGACACTTAAGTCAGATCAGGTCCCTCCTCTTCTCAGAACCGTCCCTGGCTTCCACCTCACTCAGAGCAAAAGCCAAAGTCCTCCCTACAGCCACAGGGTCCCGCACACTCTTCCTTGTCACCTCCCTGCCCTCACCTCCTCCCCTGCTCCCCTGATCCAGCTGCACTGGCCTCCTGGCTGTTCCACAAACATGCTGGGCCTGGTCCAGCCTGAGGGCCTTCGCGCATCCTGGAATGCTCTTTCCCAGATATCCTCGCTTCCTTCAATTCTTTTTGTTTCTTTGCTTGCTTACTTTCTCTTAGTATTTTTATTTAAATTTTTTAAAATTTATTTTTAATTATAGTTGACATACGACATTATGTTAGTGTCAGGTGTACGACAGAATGATTAAACATTTCAATACCTTACAAAGTGATCACCACAATACGTCCAGTAATATCTGTCACCATATATAACTATTATATTATTGACTCCATTCCCTATGCTGTACATTAAATCCTCATGACTTATTTTATAACTGGACGTTAATACTTCTTAATCCCTTCCCGTTTTCCACTCAACTCCCCAACCCCTCATCCTCAGCAACCATCAGTTTATTCTCTCTATCTATGAGTTTATTTCTGTTTCATTTTGTTTGTTCATTTGTTTTCTTTTTTATAGTCTACATATAAGTAAAATCATATGATATTTGTCTTTCTCTGACTTATTTCACTTAGCGTAATACCCTCTAGGTCTATCCATGTCATCGCAGATGGCAAGATTTAATTCTTTTTTATGGCAGAGTAATATTCCATTGTACATATGTGCCATATCTTTATCCATTCATCTATCAGTGGATACTTAGGTTGCCTCCATATCTTGGCTATTGCAAACAATACTGCAGTGAACACAGGGGTCAATTCTTTATTCTAATGTCAGAGAGGCCATCCTATGCCATATGATCTAAAATTTCACACCACCTTGTTTTAAAATGGAGATTTTATTATTATTCAGGTATGGTGAGGCCCAACAGACCAGGAAATGGCTGCCATTGAAAAGATAGTTTGTCACACACAGTTCCCAAGTGGACGGGGCACACAATGCCGGGCAGGACCACATGAGACAGCACCAGAGTCTGTCCGGAAGCAGAGAGAGAGCAAAGAGAAAACACGGGCAAAAGTCTTTATTGTGGTTTCTTCAGAAAGAAACAGGCAAGGCAGAGTGAACAGGCTTAAGACTGACTCATCTGAATAATTTCTGCAGCTTCTGGAGAACGGGGACAGTCCCTAGTTGTCTGGGACCTGGCCCTGAGGTGATTAGGACAGGTGGATCGTGGCCCAAAGTGTGAGAGCCCGATGAAGGAGGTGTGGGGAATCGGGATTGAAGTCCTTCACAAGCTCTAGAAATCAGCTAACTCTGGGAGGGGCAGTCTTTCCAGGCTCGGCCAAACCCCATATATCAAAGCATTAGAAACATGGTTAATACAAACTACCCGCCTTGACTGTGTTATTTTTCTCCGTACCCGGCATACTGTATAGTTGACTTCTTTATTTTATTGTCTGACTCCCCAGCCAGGTGCCAGCCCCATGAAGGCAGGAACATTAGTCTGTTTCAGTCCCGGCTGTAATGGCAGCACCTGGGACAGCGCCTGCTATGATGAGTGAATCCATGAACGGAATCGTCGGTTCCATGAGTTATCCACTGACAACCCTTCAGCAGTTGGTATGAAAGTTTAATACCTGCATAGAACCTTAATATCTTCTCTGATTTTCCCCTCGAGCATGGTGTTCCCTTGCACCCGCAGCAGAGCAGGACATCTGGCTGGTATTCACAATCTGGTTTTGGGGGAAATCGTATTGTGTGACCATCTACTTCTCCAACTTGAACGATTCACAGGAGTGAGAATCTCTGGGGATGAAGCCCCTCATCCTGAGCCAGTGAAAGAAGATGCTTCTACCTGGAGGTGAATCTTGGTCACATTTTTCCTTCACCCCCTCCTCTGTCCTAAAAATAGCCAGGATGCTGGGAGCTTGTTGAGGCTGTATTGAGCTATTTTTAATCTTGGGATCCTAGAGTTGTGACCAAGCTGAATTTAGCTGCAGTGAAAGGATGTTGGTGGAGGGGTCCCAGCTCAGAGAGTCTTTTGAGTATCCCTATAATATGAAAGTTCTGATTTTTGACTTAATAGATGGTATAAATTGAGTTACTGGGAGAGAAGCAGAGGAATGAGTGAAATGCAAGGATTAAGTCATTCATTTAGTGCCAGGTTCTGTTCTTGGCACAGGGGATACAGGAGGGAACAAAATTGACAAAAATCTGTTCCCTAGAAATGAACGGGAGGAGCTTAGGAAATCGACTTGTGTCAGAAAGCAAGGAAGGGGCTTTTAAAGACTAGAGGGTTTTATCAAAAAAAAACCACGTGAATTAGATCGAAGGGGTCAAAATTGGGTAACATTCTACCCTGTTAGTCAAAAGCCTGTGTCATGAAAACCTTGCTTACAGAGGCGGAATGTAATTTTTTAGAGCTCCAATCAGGGCAATTAAATAAACACACTGTCTGGAGGTTTCACAAAACAAAAATAAATAGCCAAGTGTTGAGGAATTTTTAAAAAGCAGTATTTTCCCTGGGTCGGTCATGCTGAATCATTAATCGAAACACAGCACCCTAAAAAGTATTCTGTTATCAGCAAGTGTCATTTCTGAGTGACCTGTTCCACTTTAGAATAATAAGAGGTGCCAATTTCTGGGTCCTTTCTAGGTATCGATTACTCTTCTATACATGGAAATATTTTTTTCTAGCAAGAAATCCATGTGCTAGGAAATAAAACGCAGAGACATTGGTTAAGGATATAGACCCTAGAGCCAAATTATCTAGGTTTGAATCCCAGCTACCCCACCTATTAGATGGTTGACCTTGGGCGAGCCACTATGTCTCTCAGAGCCTCTGACCTCAGTCTACAAAATGGGCATAATAATCTTAGGATCTCCCTTCAAGGGCAGCTATGAGAATTAAATTACCTGTTGGTTTATGGGTAAAATGCTTAGAATAGTGCCAGGCACACAGCAAGTGCTATATAACTAGCTATTAAAATTTTACATGAGCGCTCCTTTATTGAAAAGTGACAAAAACATGAAAACAAGACGTAAGAAACCTGTGTTCAGTTCTGACTCTACCAACATCCAGCCATGGGACCATTTTAAGATCTCCCAAATTAGTGACCACTCTACTGTCTGAACCAAGCCTTATGTTTTCACTGCTCATTGCAATGTGGATACGACGAAAACTTTAAGATAATAAATGTTGGGGGCCAGGTCAAAACATTTTCCCGGTTTTGGACTCTCTATTAAAGACAGAGCTGCATAATACTCAAATATTACCTGACGTGCAGCTATCATGGTTCACCTAATTTCCAGACACATGGAAGGACAGCTCTTCTAGACCCCTTTGAGATTGGTTAGGGCCATGTGACCTGTTCTGACCAATGATATGGGAGAGGAAGTATCATGTGCCCCTTCCAAACGGAAGCATTTAAATACCAACTTGAGGCCTCAGATTCTTCTTCCTGCCCTGTTTATGCTGCTTTCGAGCTACAACAGCAGAAATGAGTTGTTGCCACAACTCATGCATAACCAAAAATATTTACTACTTGGCCCTTTACAGAAAACATTTGCTAATTCCCATTTAAACCACCAGGACCAGGGAGTCATGGCCACACCACGATGTAGAACATACCAATTGCTGAACTGGTCAAAGTCTGGTTCGCATCTTGGAAGGTTTGGGCACGGTGATCACAGTTTTTCTTCCCCTCTTCGTAACAAAAAGTGACCAACAGAATGTGGCAGACATGATGTCCTGGAACTCCTAAGCCCAGGTCTCAAGAGGGCTGACAACTTCCATTTTCTCTCTCTCACAGGAAGCTCAGGCTGTTGAGTGAGTTGAGGAGAGGCTACTTGGAGAGAGGCACTCTGGGGTGTCCCATTTCACCCCCTGAATGCAGTCACAAGAGGAACTTCAGCCTACACCACATAGAGCAGAATTGCCTGGCTGAGCCCAATCAACCATAGAATTATGCGAAATAATAACTATTATTGCTCGAAGCCACTAAGTTGGGGGATAATGTGTTACTCGGCAACAGATAACTGACAATTAAACTTTATAGTTTTAAAGCCCCTAAAATTTAGCCTATCCTAACCAACCTGCTCTCGCTGTCTTTACCTCTCCTCAAATCCAGAGGTTCAAACAGCTGAGCAGAACATCCCCTTTAAACAAATGTGGTTTACTTGGTCTTGGGGGAGACTCGGGGTTCACCTGCTATGTATCAAGAGCAATGGCATGTCTAGATGTCAGTTTTTCGAAAGGGGAAAGTGTTCAGACCCCTTTTATTAGCCTGGTACTATCAAACAGCAATTGGCAAGTCTCTTTTTTCTAATAGAAAGAATAAGCCGTGTTTGGTGCTCACCCATTCATTCTTCATTTCCAAGACTTCTTTGTAATTGGGACAGACCCATGTGACTCATTCCAGCCAATAGATTAGCACTACCGGGTGAAGCCAGTTAAGAGCTGGTGCACCCCCTCTGGCCTTCTCTTCCCCTCCCCAGGTGGTTTTGGAAGCCATGTGAGTGATGGTGCTGGTGCAACTGGATCTCTGAGTTACTGCTTGGAGTCAAGCCAAGATAACCAGCTTTACAGGAAAGAGAAACAAACTTGTCTGGGTGAAGCCACTAAAGTTTCCAGTTTGTTTGTTACTGCCACTGAACACAGCCTCACACTGACTATGGAGCCTAATTTCTGGACAAAGGAAGAAATCTCGGGGAAATTTTGCTGACATTACATGTCCTTTCCCCCCGGCTTTAGTTTACATAATTGATTTTCCTAGAGGAACTAAAAGAACTTAGTGAAGGACTGAGATCAATAGGCAGCAGTCTGCCAATCCTGTTTGTTTTCATGAGAGAGGAAAAATCATTTCTTACACAGTGAATGTAAAGGGGATATAGCCCATTGCCTCTCCTGGGAGTGATGCATGTAAGTCACGTCACCAATCTGAGCCAGTTTCCCCACTCGGAAGACTGAATGGAAAGGTCTCTCCAATCCACTCTCATCAAAAAAATGTACTTGATTTTAATTCCAGTCTGGATAATTTGGGGAAGGAGAGTAGTGAGGAAATTTGCAAATGAAATTCCCCTCCATGTAGCAACTCTCCAAGATCACAAAAAGGTTATAGTGAGAATGGGAACAAGGAATCTAAAACTTCTCCACTCCTGGGGTACTTGCTGTCCTAAATTTAAACTTGTTAGAGCTTTTGGCAACACCCTCATGTCTCTTTCTGCCAACAGACTCACTGAAATTAACAAATGGCCTGTTTGCTTATGTTTGGTCTGTCTTCAGTAGAGGAACGGTTCTCCGGGCACAAAGCTGATTATATCCAAATTTACTTCCAGTTTTTCTCTCTCTCTGTTGTGTTGTGTCCTCAGTTTGAAAGGTCACATTCATCAAATTAGAACATTTGAGGTTGGCAGCCAGACACTTCATGTAAATGCCTAAATGCCTGGGGCAGGATAAGGCGAAAAAACTTTTGCAAGAGAAAATAATTATAATAACAGCTCGGGCACAGTCCTAGAGTTGGACATATATTAAATTTAGCAATGTTGGGCTTTATTTTTTAACCACCTGATTTTCTCTGCAGTACATGATTTCATTACCCAAACCATTCCAATAAATTTGCCATGCATAAAAATGCAGCTATCATACTAAAATGCAACTTGTGAAAAGCGGTGATCTAAAATCACGCAAATTGCTAACACTCTGGTTTAAGCCCCCATCGTCTCTCACCTGGACTCGTGCATTGTTTCTGCCCAGGTTTCCTGGCTCCTGCCACCAACACCCCTCAACCCTTCCACCCTCCCACCACCCCCGACACACACACACACACACACACACACACACACACACACACACACACAGCAGTCTATTCCACCCGCGGCAGCCAGAGGGCACCCGTGACCTCTTGAGTCATCACAACCCTCCCCTGCTCAGAACTTTCACAGCTAACATGTCACTTGGACTAAAAGCCCAAGTCCTTCCCATGGCCCACAAGGCCCTACACAATCCACCCCATCACTTCCCTGCCCTTATCCTGCCTTAGGGCCTTTGCACTTGCTGTTCTCACTGCCTACAAAGCTCTTCCGCCCAGCTGCCTCCTTCACCTACCTAGATCAAGTTTGCTCAGTTCTCACATTCTCCATGAAGCCCACCCTTGACCATGCTATTTGAAACTGCAACCCACTCCCCAGCACTTCCAATCCCCTCACCCTGTTTTATATTCTTTTTTCCATAACACTTACCACCTTTTAACATACTTATGTTTATGTTTCACGTTTACTACCCATCTCTCCTCCTTCAAACTGAAACCCCATAGAATAGGAAGTTTGTTTATTCACTGGTGTATCTCAAGCACCGGTCCCATAATAGGTAAGAAATATTAGTTGAAGGAATAAATGAATGAGCAAATTAATAAAAGACTTGATTTGGAAGATCTAACTTACGGAACTTTTGCAATGTCTAATTTTGGAATGTCTCAACATTGACTTTATTTTATAGGTTTTTATTTTCTTCTTCCTCCCTTCTGTTCGAGTTCAAATCTTATTCCCCAGTTTGCGAAAATGATCTCCACTGGCAGACTCTAAAATGCCCATGCATCCGACCTTCTGTATTTTTGCTAAACCTGAATCTCATGGAACAGTACTAATACCTGGGCCTTTCTAGGTGTATGACAGCTCTACGGGTGTCATATGAGCAGCGATCAGGCTTTCTCAACCTCTGCACAGTTGGGTTCAGATCATTCTCTGCAGTGGGGGCCGTCCTATGCGTTATAGGATGTTCGCGGCGTCCCAGTCCTCCACCCACTAGATGGCAGTGGCACTTTCCTACCCCAATTTATGACAATTAAAAATATCTCCAGATTTTGCCAAATGTCACCAGGGGAGAAGCCACCCCAGGATGAGAACTGCTGGGTTAAATGTTCTTCCAAGATTACCAACCCCACCGCCTGGTAAATTTCCCAGCTAGGGCTCTTTAGGGTCATAGTTAAACTAGCACCATCTTCTTTTTTACCCATTTTAGACAAAAGCCAAGTGCATACTATAGCCAAAAAGTCCCCTAGCCATGCCCAGAGGCAAGTACAGCACCACTGCCACAATATTCCCACCAAAAATGCATAGATAAGGAGGAAACATCAGACAAACCTACACCAAGGGGCGTTCTACAAAATACAATCCAGACTGAAAGGGATTGAAGGAACACAATGACTAAATGCAACAGATGACTCTGAATTGGACCCTTTTGCCCTAAAGAACATCGTTGGGGTCATTGGTGAAATGTCAGCGGGGTCTGGGCATTAAATGGTCATATTGGAGCAAACTTGCTCTCCTGATTTTGACGGTCATGCATTGGTTTTGCAGGAGAGTCTTTCTGGGTTTGAGAGACACCCTCAGAAATGTTAAAGGCTAACAGGCATTTTGTCTGCAATAGACTCTCAAACAGCCCAGAAATGCTGACCATCAGAGAATGTACGTAAAAGAATTATGTGCTCTGTGGACTACTTCTGCAATCTTTACGTAAACTGAAAACTATCCTAAGGTTTAAAAAATTACCCCGTCACTTGGCAAAAGCTGAATATGGAATACCTATTAGATAATAGAATTATATCAATCTTCAATTTCTTGAAGTTGATAATAACATTGTAGTTATGTAAGAGAATGTCCTTCTTCTTAGGAGATGCACAGTAAAGTAAGATTTTGGAACAAAGGGTCAGAAGGTCTGCAACTAGATCTCAAAAGGTTCAGGGAAATAATAATAATAAAATATACGCGTATATGCATATACATATATCCATTTATGTATCTGGAGAAAGAGAGAAACAGAGACAGAGAGAGACAAAAATAGAAAAACAAAGAGAGAGACAGAGACAGAGAGAGGTGAAACCAACACCGAAAATGCTAACAACTCGGAAAATCCAAGAGAAGGGTTTGGGAGTGTTCATGGTACTGTTCTTGTAATATTTCTGGAGATTCACACATTTTCGAAATAAAATGTTGCATAAAGAAGTCACCCAGTCTATCACCCAAATTTTGATTATTTGGGGTATGATATCTGGGTATCAAAATGTGCTCGAATTAGAGCTTAATTGAGGAAACAAAGGAAGAAAATTTGAGACACTCAGAAAATATTTGGTGACCAGTACACACTAGCCACAGTGCTCTACGTTTCGATCTTTACCCACAAACATCTATTCAACAATATGGTGTGGTCCAGATGAGAGAGCTGAGTTCCCAAAGGAAGAACTTCTTCAGGATTTGCATATATCCATTTTGGAGCCACGGAACCTTGTGCTAGATGCAAATCTTGGAATATGGGTTGTTAAGACTATTTTGAAGCTGGAGAGAAAACAAATTGAAGTAAAACAAGGCTGTCCACATGGAGGCATCTGCAAGACAAATCAGGGGCCCCGGTCAACACCCAGGACAAGTAGAACCTTCTCTGCCCTCCTGAGAACAGATTGAGTGGGGGGAGTTGATGGGCGGAAAGGCGATACTGCCAAAATCCCCAAATAGAGCTGTTCCAAACGCCTTTTCACAGCACGTCAAACAAATGCAGAGCGAGGACCACGACATCCCAGAGTGATTGAATGTCAGGCGGAGACTTTGAGAAAATAAGAAAGAGAGCAGAAGCTATGCATAAAAAAATATACCCTTTTCATCTCTTTCCAAATCTGGGTTAAAATGCTCAGCTGTGGAATCAGGATACTTTCTCAGCTGCCTGGGAAGCAACAGCACCTTATCAGAGTCTATCAGGGGGCCAAATAGTAGGACTTCCTATTAGTACTTGATTCGTTTGATAGACATTCATGGAGTGCTTATGTTCCGGGTACTAGAACACTTTGGAAAACACAGTGGATTCTCCCAGGTCCTGCCCTTGGAGGCTTATAGTCCAACTAAGGAAGTATTGCTTATTGAATTATTAGTCCTACTGCTTCAGCCGTCACCTAACCCACTGAGCCATGGGACTTTGCTGTCACTCTCATTAGAGGTAGAGTCATCTCCCTTTGTGTTTTCAAATATGGTGTATTAATAGACGTACAGTAAGGCCAACAAATCAGAGATGATTTCCTTTGAAAAGATGGTTTATTATTTAAAGTTCTCAAGAGGAGGGGACACACCCAGCCACACAGGGGCACGCAGGGCAACACCAGGGCCAATCAGGAGGCAAAGGGAGGAGGAGGTGTGGGCGGAAGACTTTACTGTGGTTTCCACGGGGAGGAAAGGGTGAGGCGGGTAAACGGGCTCAGGATTGGCTAGTTTGAATAATTTCGATGGGCTCTGGGATGTAGAGGCTGCCCCTAGCTGTTTGATACTTGGCCCTGGGGCAATTAGGGCAGATCAATAATGGCCCAGAGTGTGAGAGCCCAATAAAAGAGGTGGTTGGAGTGTGAACTCTGGGTTAGTTGGTTGGCATATGAAAGGTGGACTCAGTGGGCAAGTTGTTTTCTAGCTCTAGGAACTGACTAACCCTGGGAGGGGCAGTCCCTCCAGAGTCAACAAGGCCCCAGATGTCAAAGCATCAAAATACAGAAAATAAAAGACATGGTTACTACACCTTGATATTGAGTCATCTGACCTGTTTTGGTCAATGGAATGTAATGGAAGAATCACTGACATTTACAATCCTAGACCTCAAGAGATCTCATATTTCCACTTGCCTTCTTGTCTTATCACCAGGAAGAAAGCTTCCCCTTGGAACAGCTACTCCTTTGGCCAAGGCCCCAGAATAACACATGCAGTGTAGGCCTGAGCCCAATCTACGCCAAGAAATTCAAGCATGAATCAAAGCCACCCAGCTGATCCCCACCTGTATCAGCCAAGTCCCAGCCAATCTTTGGACATGTGAACAAGAATAAACTGTCATTACATTTGGAACATTCACCAAAATACTCCATACACTGTGCTCTAAAGCAAGTGTCAATATATTTTGAAAGACTGAAATAATACAGAGTGTGACCACAATGGAATTAAACTAGAAATCAATGATAAAAAGATCATTATAAAATCCCCGATTGTTTGGAAATTTAGCCGCATATCTCTAAAAAACCTACAGGTCAGAGAAAAAAATCACAGTGTGAATTAGAAAATATTTTTAACTGAATAATAAGGAAAATACAACATGTAAAAAGCTGTGGGATGCAGCTAAATTAGTGACTAGATGGAAATGCATAGCTTTGAATGCCTATATTTAAAAGGAAAAAAGTTTAAAATGTTTCAAGACACTGAGTTTTGGGAGCTCTTTTCTTAAGCACAATAGCTGACTCCTGTAGTAACTAGCATTTACATTGTATTATTATGTGTCATGCACAGTTTTACATATTTATAAATTCATTGAAACCTTATAAGGATGATAGAAAGAAGATAGATACTATCATTTTCCCTTTTTAAATCCACATCTAAACAGCCACAGAGGTCATGTGAATAGCTAATACGGAGCAAAACCAGGATTTAAATTCAGACCCAATGACTCGAGTCTAGGTTCTTAGCCACTGTACTATACTGCCCCTAGAGGAGCAAACTAATAATTACAACATTGTGGTAAATGCTGTTAATTCAGAGGTGGGATTATCTAATTCAGAGAATAAGAAAAAAAACTCTGGAAAGAAGTGATGCTTGAGCTGAGTAGTGAGTACAAAAGAGATTATCTAGATGGTTAACAGAAAGTCAAGGCCGATGAAAAGGTTGGGCAGAGGGCTGCCGGCCTGAAAAACAGCGGAGTTCAGTGTGATTGCCCACTGTCCATTCCCTCCACTCCCAACCCCCCGCAATCACTAATCCACTTTCGGTCTCCATGTATTTGCCTGTTCTGGACTTTTCAGACAAGTGGAATCACAAAAGGTGTCTGACTTCTTTCTCCAGATGTGATGTTTTTAAGGTTCATCCTTTTGTAGCTTCATCCCTCTTCATGGCGGACTAATATCCCGCTGTGTGGGTGGACCACATTTTGTTCATCTATTCACTCGTCGATGACATTTGGGTTGTTTTCATCTTTTGGCAATTATGAATAATGCTATAAATATTTGTGTACAAGTTTTTGTTTCCCAAATACCTGTTTCCAATTTTCTGGGGTATATACCTAAAAATGAATGCTTGTGCTATTTTTGCAACTCATTTGTAAACCTGAGCTTATTTCCAAGTAAAATGTGTTTTAACATAAATTAAATAACCAAAATCCATGGAACGAATTAGAAGGAAAAGGTAAATAAAAGAACTCTGGGTGCGTTGACAGATGTCCTGTGCCCTCCTGTGGGTGTCGTGTGCCAGAATCAGTAGTGCAGCTCTGATACCTCCAACTAGTAAGAATCTCAGCAGTGGAGTCTTCCACACACACGCACACGCACACGCACACACACGCACGCACATGCACTCATGCACATCCACCAATGGAACTCCAGGCTGCGGCAAGGCAAGCAAACTGGGAGAACACAGCAGTATCACGCAGGTGAAAAGCTGCATGAAGCACACAATTTACAGCACAATGCCATCTACACAAATGGTCTGGGGAGCCTCCTGAGGGCTGGAGATATCCAATGCAAAAATTCATTGAGCCAAATGCCTAAGATTTATGCACTTGTGGACCTAAGGTTTAGCACCAAAATTCTATCTCTGCAACATCCCTACCCCCAGTTGTTAGCTTCCTCTCCTCAGTTTCCAAAGCTCTCTATTGACACTTTAAATTTGCCATGATTATATATAAAAGGTTAGCAAACCTTTTTCCTTACAGGTATCAGGTAGTCAATACTTTCAGCTTTTTCGGTCAGATGGTCTCTGCTGCAATGACTCAACTCTACCAACTGTAGCATGAAATTAACCATAGACAGTGCTGAGCAAATAGGCATGGCTGTGTTCCAATAAAACTTTACTTACAAACACAGGTGAGGGGCATAGTTTGCCGACCTCTGATATATATCTTGTTTTAACTGCTTCTTCTATCACATCGATCAAATGTAACTGCCATGAAGACAAGGGCAAGTTTTTCCACACCTGTGTCTTCACCATCTGGTCCAATGCCTGACAAAATAAGTGATCGTCTATGAACAAATCAATGAGTGATATATTATTTACTCAACCCAAACATAAATGAGAACAGGGAGGTAATATAAGGGTACGGCAAAGGATGCACCCCCACATCACACATAAAACACTTTCCAAGTAGCCCCCATACTCTGGGGGTTCTGGCTATTACATCCAACTCACGTTGACTGAGTACAGGGGTGTTTTTTTGGGGGGGGTGATAACATTCTGGAATGAGGTAGAGGTGAGGTTTGCACAGCACTGTGAATGTACTAAATGGCACTGAATTGTTTGTTTTTAAATGGTTAATTCTATGTTTTGTGAACTTCGCTTTGATTTTTAAAAGCAAAAAAAAGTTAAATACAAATTCAAAAACTTTGCTAAAAAGGAAAAACAAAGGCTCCCTCTGGCTGCTGTGTGGAGAATAGACTATCTATACTATGAGGCAGGAACAGAAGCTAGAGTTACCAAGTCCCTGAGCTTCAGCCATTTCACTTTCGTTAGTTCTACTATTTCTGAAATATCTCTTGAGGGGCACAAAATTTTTGGTCTCAGTGCTACTGGGACCTCTTGACTTCCTTTGTCTTAGAAAATGTCAACAAATAAAGGTGCTGCCACTGGGCAAGCTTGTGGGGGCCACAATTTGATCATCTCAATCCTATATGCCCCGATGTTGAACTCTTGTAGCAGTGGCTACACCCACAGAGTGCTTGCTGTGTACTAAGCACCGCATTGATCTGTACTATCCTGACCAAACCCCTGTGAGCTGATGGGCTGTTTTATCATCACCTCTGCAGCAGACCCTCTGGTGCTCTCATCCCATCACCTCCACCCCATCTGTTTTCAGCCTCAGGTGACAGTTACTGCAAGCCCTCAGTTACCTCTTGCTGACAATGCCCAACTTCAAGCCTGCATCACACATCTTTCCACTTTCTCCAGCCTTCTCCGACCCCTCAGGCTGGAGAAAAGCGTGAGGTTAAAAACCCGAGGGTATAATTGGTCACATTTAACACTAACACACCATATCACGTGGTCCCTAATAGGATACACTCAAAAGGACTGCTGTAGACTGAATGTTTGTGATCCCACCCAATATTTATATGTTGAAGCCTAATCTCCAATGTGATGGTATTTGGAAGTGGGGTCTTTGAGAGGTGATTAGGTCGTGAGGGTGGAGCCCTCATGAATGGAATTAGTGCCCTTATAAAAGGGACTCCACTGCCATGTTGAGGACACAGCAAGAAGATGGCATCTCGATACAAAGCCCATCCCCGAAATCTCCTTTTTGTTCTTTCTGGACCTGCGCATCCACCTCCTGCCCTTAACCGAATTGGGAGCCTTTGCTTCCTGCTCTGTGTATCTTGGCTCCTGGGTCATAGGGAAGCCACACAGACATCTCTTTCTTCCTGTGCACACTCACTAGCAGCTGGTAAGATCTTCACACCCTGATTCCTCAGTTTTCTGCCTGGTGACACTGACATAAAGTAGTGGGAGGGACACTCCATGCCAGGACACCCTGAAATGGCCTTCCCCCTGGCCATGGGCGGGCCCGAATTCACTGTCGCTTTGAAGTTGTGTCTTCTTTCTCTCCTCTTCCTTCCTTCCCTTCCCTTCCTTCCTTCCTTCCTTCCTTCCTTCCTTCCTTCCTTCCTTCCTTCCTTCCTTCCTTCTTTCCTTCCTTCTTTTCTTTTCTGTATTCTATTGGCACAAATAAACGTTTTTACATAGAAAGAGAAAAACACGAAAAACCAGGAAGCAGGTCCTCACCAGATGCCAAATCTTCCCATGACTTGATCGTGGACTTTCAGCCTCCAGAACTGTGAGAAACATATGTCTGTTATTTAAGCCCCCCTGTCTGTGGTATATTTGTTATTGTAACCCGAACAAGGACACAATGTCACTTCTATGAATTCCTGCCAGAAATGCATAACCTCCTACCTAGAACAGTCAAATTATAGAGACAAAAAAAAAAAAAAAAAATAGGTCACGGCTGAATTTCCGTAGGAAAGGTGAACAAGTTCTGGAGATGGATGGTGCTGATGGCTGCACAACAATGTGAAAGTGCTTAATGCCACTGAACTGTCCGCTTAAAAATGGTTCAGATGGTACGTTTTATGTTATGTCTATTTTACCACTGATTTTCCAGGTAGAGAATTATGGTCATATCTCTACAAGCAGTTGTTAAAAAAATTCATAATCTCAATCCGATGATGAGAAAACATCAGCAGTGACATTCTACAGAATACCTGGTCAGTGCAGTTCAAACATGCTAAGATCACGAAAGACAAGTTATAACTGAGGAACTGTCACAGACCGGAGCAGGTGAGGGAGGCACAACGACTCAGTAAAATGTGCTGTCCTGGATGAGTTCCTGGGCCGGACAAATGACACTTGTGGAAAACCTGGTAAATTCTTAAGAAGGTGTGTAGTTGAGTTAGTAATATTATACTAATGTGGATTTCTCAGTTTGGGTAAATCTCTGGTTGTGGAAAATGTTAACATTTGGAGAAGCAAGGTTCAGGGTATCCAAGAACTTGCAACTCTCCTGTAAGTCTAAAATTGTTTCACAATAAAAATTTTAAAAAGAAGCTTTCCAGGTTTCGACCCTCGACCAATGGAGAACATGATCCAGTGACTAAATGTTTCTGCTTCCAACTTTCGAACAGACCTTCTCTTGGCTTTTGCTCCTTCTCAGTCACACTCTCCCAGCTCTCTCACTCCTGCTCCCTGAGGTCACCTGTGACCACAAACCATTTCCACCCCAAAACAAACTTTAGTCAGGCTTCCCTGAGCCCTCTTCCTGATTAGGCCTCGTCCTTGGCCTGCTGAGCCCGGTTTAGCAAGAGTCCTCAATCCTTGACACTGAACCAAATTATTCATAGTAATTGTCTATCTACTGATTCCCCCACCCTGCCCATTGGCTATAATTCCCAGCTGTGCTTTCTGTATTAGAAGTCAAGTCCAATCTCTCTCCCTTATTGCAAGAGTCTTGAATAAAGTCTTCCTTGTCTGTTTAACATTGTCTGGTTCAATTTTCCTTTGAAATCTCCCAAATAAACGACCTGAACTCAATTCCTTGTCTGAACAATTCCTTGTCTCAAAGAATGCAAACTAAAACAATCCCCATTTAATAGATGAGAAAAATGAGGTGCAGAGAAATTAAGTAGTTCTCCTGAGGTCACACAGCCAAGAAATGGTAGAGATAAGACTCTAATGAGACAGCCCAGCACCAGAGTCTGCCCTCTTGATGACTACACTATACTTCCTTTAAAAGTTAAAAGATTTTCCATTTTAAATTGCACTAATTCAGACCCAGATTTATGTCCCCATAATTCCCTAATACAAACTCAAACAATATTATTCCGCCAACTTATTTGAATAACATGTGTAGGGCGGAGAGAAGTGACAGCTTGAAACTTCTCTAATTTTACTTACAAATAATGGAGGTTGATTCATGCTGTTTTCTCCAAAAACCTTCCCCCCAAAACTGGAAATCTGGTTGGTGTTACAGGATGCCAAATTTGTCATGTACATCTCTCACAACTTCTACAATTCTTCCTCAAAAGCAAGAGTCAGAAGCAGCCAGTCACAAAGCTATAGCAGTAAACAAGGGACATTCCAATACAAGAGAAAGTTATCCTTCTAACTTTGGAACGAACAAAATGGGAAGAAGAAGGAAGGAAGAAGGAAGGGAGGAGGAGGAGAAGGAGGAGGAGGAGGAGGAGGGAGGAGGAAGAAGAAGAAGAAGAAGAAGAAGAAGAAGAAGAAGAAGAAGAAGAAGAAGAAGAAGAAGAAGAAGAAGAAGAAGAAGAAGAAGAAGAATGAAAGGGCAGCTTCTGGGAGAGAGAAACTTCAATATGTAAAGTTCATTAACAGGATAAGAAAAACGAAGTTGCTATAACAGACAACCCAAAATGTATATAGTTCAAAATAATGTAGAAATATGAACCTCTCTCACGTAACTGTCCTCAGGTAAGTGGTCTAGGCGTGTGCGGCAGCTCCTTTTTGCTTGGTCACTTGAGAATCGAAAGAAAATTCCATTTTCTTTCTCTGCTATTATATTCCTAGCACTACTGTAACAAAGTACCACAAACTAGATGGCTTAAAACATCAGCTATTTATTCTTTCACAGTTCTGGTGGGCAAGAGTCTTAAATCAAGATGTTCCCGCTGAAGATTCTAAAAGAAGATTCTTCCTTGCCTGTGCCAACTTCTGGCGGCCCTAGGTGCAGTGCTCTTTGGCTGTGGCAGCATCACTTTCATCTCTATCTTCATCTTCACATAGCTATGTTGCATCTGTCTCTTTCTGTAATATCCTCTTCTTATAAAGTCACTTATCATATTGGATTAGACCCCCCCTTTAATGATCTAATTTAACTTGATGATATCTGCAAAGGTCCTATTTCCAATTAAGGTCACTATTAAAATGTTTGTACTCACAACACTTTTGACACCAAATGCGTGTGTTTTCTTTTCACATCAGCGAACCAATTTTTCCACTCACCAGACACTAACTGGGTGTCTAACAATTCAATTCGATTTTGATGGTAACTACCCAGAGTTCGAGTCAGACCCCATGATTCCCCTCTTCAAGATCAATCGTTTGCTAGATCGGCTCATATAACTCACGGGAGATGGCTTAGTTACTGTGACTGGTTCATTATAAAGGATATTATAAAGTATAGAAATGAACAGCAGATGAAGAGGTACATAAGGAAAAGTTTGAAAGTGTCCCTAGTGCAGGACCTTCCATCCCATGGCGTTGGGGAGTGTGACCCTCCTGCACATTACAAGCATTTCAGGAGCTCTGTGCCAGGAACCAGGGACAAAAACCAAACATATATTTTCTATTATAGACTATCCCCAACTTGTGATGGTCAATTTAGGATTTTTTGACTTTATGATGGTGCAGAAGCATTACACATAATAAATTACAGGAGATATTTAACACTTTAGTATAAAATAGGCATTGTGTTAGATGATTTTGCCCAACTGTAGGCTAATGTAAGTGATCTAAGCATGTTTAAGATAGGCGAGGCTAAGATATGACATTCTGTAGATCAGGTGTATTAAATGCATTTTTGACTTATGATATTTTCAACTTACGATGGGCTTATTGGGACATAACCCTACTGTAAGTCAAGGAGCATCTGTATATCACACTATCACAGTCACATTCACAGCTACAGAGGTTAGGACTTTAACAATCTTTTTGGAGGCCACAATGCAACCCATAATAGCCATCCTCTAGGGTGTTGCCCCCCACTGCAGAGTTGGTGCTGGGTTGGAAGAATATCCACATTCCAGAACCAAGAAAGAGAAAAGAACATAGAGGAGCATATGCTCGGAGTTTTATGGTCCACACCCAGAAATGCCATTCCTCATCACTGGTTATTTTCCATTGGCGAGATGGTGTCCCATGACTACCTACACCTGTGCAGTGGAGGCTGGGAAAGGTGGCCTCTAGTTGGGCTGCCAGGTAAGCAACAGCATTACTCCTATGGGCAGAAAAGGAAACAGATTTTGAAAGACAATTGCCATCTTTACCATAAAAAAAAAGAAATAATTGAATAAATCCAAAATTGTGTATCATTTTTTAAAAACTTTATTTTGATATAACTTTAGATTTTCAAGAGTCACAAAGACAATACCCAAAGCTGCATGTACCCTATACCCAGCTTCCCTTATGTCAGCACCTTATTTAAACATGCCATGTCTGTCAAAACTGAAAAATTCACATTGGTACAATACTATTAACTAAACTATAGACTTGTAAAATTACCACCACTTTTTCCAGTAATATCCTTTTTCGGGGAGTACCGGTCACATACTATGTAGATTGTCCCTCAAGATGGTTTGTCTGATGTTTGTATCACTTTTTGACAA
Source organism: Pteropus alecto (assembly GCF_000325575.1). Taxonomy (NCBI): domain Eukaryota; kingdom Metazoa; phylum Chordata; class Mammalia; order Chiroptera; family Pteropodidae; genus Pteropus; species Pteropus alecto. Next base: position 844,002 of record NW_006441398.1, read on the forward strand.
TAGACAGCATTTATATGTTATTTCCTTTCAAACTGACAGTCTCTTGCTCATAACAGTTGAATGATAGGTATGGCTTCCACATCATATTTTCCTAATAGCAATAAGATATGACACGAACATTTCAACACTCTTGCCTCTCTTCCCTTTGGCTCTACATTTTTCTGCAGATTCCTGGAATTAAGAGCATATTGTAAAGTGAAAGGTAAGATATTTTTACTATAGCTAAAGGTCAAGAGGGAACTCACAAGCTTTGAACACCATACCAAAATTTTCACATATATTTCTCCCATTTACCCTCACTACACCTTCTGAAAACTGGTTATGTAAGCCATTTTCTAGGTCTGAAAAACAAGCTGGTGGTGATATAACTTGTTTGAGGGCCTACAGTCAGTAGCATCACAGGCAAGTTGGAATTCATCCTTTTCCACTATGCAATGCTGCTTATCAAATATAATAGGACATTTCTTCAACCAAAATCAAAACACTTTTGTGGACCCAGAGACAAAATATATTTGCTAAAAAAACTCCTCATGGTTAACTGGGCACAAATTCATAACCAGAGTCTAGCAGACATTGCTGACAGAGGCCTCTCACATACACTATATTTCAGGAAAAAAAAAAAAACAGACTGAACATCCAACGTCCTGCACTTTCCTCCTGCTAGCAGAGTCAACATTAATAAAGGATTTCTTGGTAATGTATTTCCACCAATGGGCTGAGACCTGATCCATCCAAACAAACTGCACAGCTATGTCCTCATTTGCATCTTCACTGACCAATCAGAGCTGCGCCATAACGACCAATCAGAATGCACTAAAGGGGAGGCCCCCCCCCCGTGCCATTTGGACCAATCAGACTGTGCAGATTTGGATTCCTTGTTTACATACAAATGGACCAATTAGGGACCAGGGCAGGGACTTTCTCTATAAAAGTGGCATCTCCTTTGTCTCAGCAGCAATCACTTTCCAGTTCCACTAGGGATTGTGTTTCCTCAGTTTGCGAAGTTTATATTTTTACCACACCCCAGTTTGGGAACTCCTGTTGGTATTAGATTGGTAGCAATGACCATTTGTTTACACTATATTTACTGTTTATTCAAAAAAATTAAATGACCCAGTCCTTATCCTCAAGGGGCTTACAACTTTTAACCATCCCCAGGATCCACTCTCCCTTTATTCCTTTTAGTAACACAACTCTTGGATTGTATCTAGGCATATGGCACCCAGCTGGAAACTACGTCTTCCAGGAAACCCAGCAGCCAGGTATAGCCATGTGACTATGTTTGAGCCAATGCGATTCAAGCAAACATGAGGGCAGTTTGGGGGTCATGTCCTTAAACACAAAGCTATTTGCCCTAGCTTTCCTCCTCTCGCTTTCTGCTGGCTGGAACTTGTATATGAAGGCAACCTATGGAGGAGCAACAAGACAGAATCTGAGTTCTTGGATGAGCTAATGAAAAACAGAAAAAGAACTGCTATCCAACCCTACATGACCTTCTTTGCACCATGTTTAATTTTAATTAAAGACTTGGATCCATACAAGTCCTGTGACATAAATGAAATGGAATGCTACCCTATAAAAGTTTGTGAGCATTCCATAAGACCCAAAGCCAAGCACTCGTTACTGTAAAACTATTATGTGCAGAAAGGTAGCTGACATAAACGGAAACTTCATGCAAATAGAAAAGGGCACCCACTCAGACAAGTTCGAAGTTGCATTGTGTTCCAGCTTGGGGAACACAGCCTAGGTTGAATTTCTCTGCCCCATTCCCATGTCTCAGCCAGGCACAACCCGCACAGTCAGCCATACACAGTGGTTTATGATCAAAAGCAAAACAAAAAGTGGAGGGGAAAATCTTGTATCCAAATGAATTCTATATAAAGTGAATGGTTTTCAGTGCGCTGAGGAAGTTTTCTATTTAAAGAAATAATGCGGCGAACTCCTTTGTAGAGTAGAATCAGTCAGTCACCACTGAGTCATCTGTGCAGAACTCAGATTCGTGATTTAGTTTAAGCAAGATCTGTCTGAAGAACTCAGATAAATTATAGATCCTGTTAATAAATTAGGACTCAAAAGAGGAATTAAAAAACGACCTGTGGATGTGAACCAGGTTGACACCGAGAAATCTTGAAAGCTCTCCCGTGGTTGTCATTTAGTTAACACATGCTTGTGGGAATAAGAAGTCAGCTTCTGTTCAACTTTCTGTGCGTTCTGTGAACGAACGAAAGGACTAAAAAGAAAAACCTGGAGACGATTCCCAAAGTTAAGGCAAAAGATTCTAAACCAATAAATGGAGCCGCTGCAACCGTGTTCTCGCCCGCCCCGGTTGCGCTGACAACCGCGCCGGCGTCAGGGCGGTGCTTCAGGCGCGCGACGTCATCACTCCCACGCCCCCGCGCGCCTCGCGCATGCGCCGCGGCCCGACGTCATAGAGCGGAGGCGTGTACTGCTGTGGACACGGGATCCGCTTGTTGGGCTGTTCGTGGTCGCCGATCCCTGAAGCGGGATCGGAGAGGCCCAGAAGAGATAAGAAGCTCATCTGGGCACCCTCTTGGTCCCGAGCACCTTTTCAGGGGCTGTGAAGAAGACCCCCGACTTCCAGCCCCTTCCTTCGAGCTGTGAGACTGCGGTACAAGTTACATTGTCTCCCATCCTCAGTTTCCCCGTTCGTAGAACAGGGGTTCAAAGCCTCTACTTCAGAGGCCGGAAATTTTTCAGGAAACTGGGAACAGTGTGGAGTCTGTGGCGAGCGTTCGGTAGTCCTTCGTGGTGAGAATGAAGGAGCCCCCTCAACAGCGAGGAGGTGTGTATTATCATACTCTCCATTTTACAAGGAAGGAAACTGAGGCCCAGAAAAGTGAAGTGACCCGCCAAAGGAGCTCAGCTAGTACCTGGCAGGAGGAGGGGAAGGTGCCCACCCTAGGGGTAAGCCCCACTGGAGAATCTGGGGATGGCAGGAGTGAGCGAGTTGCATTTAAATGTTGTGAGTGGGGGAAAAAATAAAATGAATGAATGAATGTTGAGAGTGGGGAGAAGTGAGGGCAAGAAATAGCAATCCAGAATGCCCCAGCACCATCCTGACCTAAGATATTGCAGGTTTCGTTCAAGACTATTGCAGTAAAGCAAATATCCCAGTAAAGAGAGTCATATGAATTTTTTGGTTTCCCAGTGCATATCAAAGTTATGTTTATGTTATACTGTGGCCTATTAAGTGTGCAATAGCATTATGTCTAAAAAAGGTATATACCTTAATTTAAAAATAGCTGGCTACCAAAAAATGCTAACGATCATCCAAGCCTTCAGTGAGTCGTAATCCTTTTGCTGGCAGAATGTCTTATCCTGACGTTGATGGCTGCTGACTGATCACAGATCACTGTAACAAGTATTATAATAATAATGAAAAAGTTTGAAATATTACAAGAATTACCAAAATATGACAGACCCAAAGTGAGCAAATGCTGTTGAAAAAAATGACACCAACAGACTGCCTCAATGCAAGGTGGCCACAAACCTTCGATTTGTAATAAACACAATATCTGCAAAGCATTATAAAGTGAAGCACAATCAAGCATAAAGGCCTATATAAACAGAGTGGAAAAAATGTTGGATTTAGGAGCCCCAAATTTTTTGAATTCTTTTTTGAAACAGCTCTTTCCTGGCAAATTCTTTACCCACATGGCATTTCCCCCATGATCAAGGCAGCCCAATAGCTTCCAGCCTGAGCTCCCATTTTGGTTTCTGCCTCTAGCGCCGAGTGTCTTAAGCTCGGCACTACTGACATTGAGGGCCAGATTATTCTTTGTGGTGTGGGCCTGTCCTGTGCACTGTAAGATGTTTATGTTTAGCAGCATTTCCAGCCTCTACTCACTAGATGCCAAGAACACCCCCACCCCCAAAATGGTCACCACCAAAAATATCTCCAGACATTGCCAAATATCCCCTAGGAGGGAAAATAGCTCCAGTGACTTAGAGCCAAAAAGTTAAAAAATAAATAAATGTTAGTTTTCCCTAAATAGATTCTGAATTCTTTAATCATTGTCCTATGCCAGAAAGCATATACTATATTAATCCTCTCACTGGAGATTCTTAAAATAGGCAGATTTTCTGGAAACTGGTTGACCCAATTGGATTATCTGAAACACAATGGACACTTGTAATAGGCAGTTCAACTGAGTGAAACAAGCATTGGCCAAGAATCAGGAGATGTGGATTCTGTCCCCAGTTCTGCCATTACATGCTCTATGGCCTTGTCACTTAATCTCCCTGGAATCATTTTCTCCTCTGTCAAATGAAGATACTGTGATTTCTAAGGACGTGGAAATACTCAGTTTCTGATAAGATCCCTCCAAACTCTTGCCTCCCACCTTGAAGTTCCTTAAGCTGCCCAGCCTCCCTCCCAGTGCCCCCTTCACTTCACCTCCAAATGTCTTTTGTTATATTTCTCAGCCTCTCAGCCTGGTCCGTCCCTTAAACACATCTTTCAGAGTCAGTTCTTCCAGGCTATTGTTACCACTCAGACAAACTCATTATTATTTCTGATTCCAACAAGTAAATTACGGTGGTGTTTAACACAGCTGTGGCAGGGGCCTGTTTGTGGAAATTATGGTGTCGAAGCACAAGATACCCTGATGTTTGTGTGAGGAAAAACAAAATAAAATTTTAAAGTCCTTTTAAAATGCTTCGAGATGTAGTACTTAAATTATAGGAATGTCCTAAGCATCCACATAAATTATTCTGACCTGGCTAGCATTCGTACAAAGAAAAGCCATAGAGTATCCCTTTTAACTAATTCTCTTCAGCACCCACCTGCCTTTCTGTGTATTCTGCAGTTGTCAAATTGGAGTAATGGGTCAGAAGATTCTATGTCTTACCAGGAATTGGGATCCTGCTCATAGAGAATGGACTGCCCAGGATGATCCAAACTGAACCCAGTAGAATGTAAGCTCAAGAGAGCAAAGACTGTTTTATTTATCGCTGCATCCCCAGTGCTTAGAACAATGCTGGACACCTTGTAGCACTCAATAAATAGGTGTCAAATGAATAAATTGGTGCATTTGGGTAAGTAAAATAAAGTAAATCCAAATATTTTGCTTAAGGTTTAAGAGTATGTTTCAACATTCTGGAAAGTCTTGATCTACTAGACATTTTCCTTGGTTTTCCCCCCTTCCCCTCATTTTGCACCTTTTTCTGTCGGTACCCCTCACCTAACAAAGCATCTTCTCTCTTCTGGGTGGGCTCGGAGCAAGCAGCACCTTTCTTGAGGGTGTCCCTGGTGGCAGGAAAAGGAATTTATTACATAGGGCCTATGTTGGGGTGGGGGAGGGGAGACAGTTCTGTAGTCCCTAAACCTAATTTCTGCGTGCCCTGTCTCCACCGCGTTGCATTGTGCTCTTATTCAGAAGCTTGTTCTGTATACTTATAGTTTGCTGTTTGGAAAATCACCTTAATGCAAGTGAGTCAGAACAGGTGGACACAATGAAGAAATGTCATTTGGAATTGGAACTTCACAAGCAAACTTCATGCTGAGGCTTTCTGCTCTGGGAGGGTCTGAGTTCTGTTTCTTAACATCTCTGTGTTTTTATCAGAGTCCATCTCAGAAGCAACGAAAAGAGAGACTTCCTCTTAAAAATTGTCATTTCTTTTGGACAACACACTCCTTAAGAAGAAGAACCATCTGTAGTAAAAATCAGTATTTTGTCCAGGGAGGTTCTGCTCCATCCCTTTCAGATTTCAATTGTCTATATAAAACCAACTCCAAAACATTTTTTAAAAGATTTTTATTTGTTCAAATCATGATCTTAAGGGTGATATTCTGGGCACAATTTTTTTCTTTGGTGCCATTTCTCTTACAATATCTGCTATCATGAATTGATGTAATGACTCAAACTTGAATGTCATTTACGCAAAAGGCCAAAAGTTAAAAATACTGCTCTTCTCATTTTAATTCTGATAAACATCAATGAATTTATATAGAGGAAGGAAAAGGCCTATTTGCTATTCTAAAGACTTCTGATTCGACAATTGCAGATTCTAAACTAAATACCAGTTATCATGCTAAATACCTTCCCAATGTGGAAACCTCCTCTGCCACTCTGAATTTTAAGTGTCATTATCTCTGTTTTCCGGTGGTGAAATCGAGCAGTGCAGTAGTTAACAATTTGCCCCAGGTCACAAAACTAGGAAGTGACGAGGCCCGAATTCAAACCTCTGAATGTGAAGTTAAGAACTTTGAACAACCAGTGAGCAAATGGCCAAGCTTCAAACACAGGACCTCCCTGCAACCTGTCTATGGCGCCTTTGCAGCTGCTTTTATTGGAAGGAGTCAGACTTGTAGTTGCTCTAAGACAAAGATTTAATCTTTTCAGTCTCTTAGCCCAGAGCTCAGCAAACTGCCCAGCCCACTGCCTGATTTTACTGGAAATACAGTTTTATTTGCACACAGCTATGGCCTTTCATTTACATGATGTCTATGGCTGCCCTTATTCATTGTCAGAGCTGAGGAGTTACCATGAAGCCATCTGGCTCACAGCGTAAAATATTTACTATCCGGCCCTTTACAGAAAGCTTGCCAAACCTGAGTTAGACTCTTTCGGCTTCAAGCTAAGACAAAAGCATGTCGTAGCCCAAATTCTGGACTACTGGCCTGTGACTAACTGCAGGACCTTGCACTCGTTCGTCTTTGTGTCCTTCCAATTCAGCTGTTAGAGGGACATCAGAGAGCCATGAAATAGACTCACGTGTTTTGGACATTAGTCGTGAATAAAGGATCTGCAATAGAGAACAGGAAATGCCTTCCTCATGCAGTCTTTGTTGGCAGCATCACGCATTCCTGGCCTTCTCCCCCTAGCCAGAAGCAAAAATGCTTTGAGTTATTATACTTCAATAGCTTTTAGAAAACCAGAAATGCCAGGGGTGTCTCTAAGTCTCTGTTTCTTTGCTTTCTTCCCAAACTTCAAAAACAGTAGGTTCCAAGAGATCATGAGACTCTTCCTATTGCACACCAGGTCAACTGGGATAGCAAAGAGCCAAGAATAGGAGCCAACCGCTCCCGGGAATCCAGCTTTGCTAAATGCGTAAGGGCACAGGCCCTCTTTTAAAAGTCCTTAGAACTTGGTACAATAAAAGTAGTGCCTGAGTTAAGTGTATTATTATTGTTGTTCAGAGGTAATCCACAGATAGCATTGAGCTCTTCAAGGTAAAGACTTGTTCTCTTCTGTGTTCTCTTCCTGTTAACAGAGCCACAAAGTACCCTGGGGCCTCATGGCTTCAAGGTCCCCTTCCACGACTGGGAAGGGAGGCACCCTTTCTCCTTCAGTCCAGCCTTGTCTTCTTTCTCTTTAGAGACATAGGCCAAATAAGTAGCTCTCATTCCCCTGCGCGGACTCAAAGCCCCTTAGCATAACCACTCTACTCTTGCCGCACATGAAATGTATATTTCTAAACAGCTGTTCCTTTTCCAAGATTTTGTTTCCCCAAAAGACTAGCTGCAGAATAAGCCAGGTGCAGCCACTAAGGAGTGGAGGTATGGCACTGAACTTGCTCGCTTTGCAGGTCCTCTCCTCCTTCCCCTGGAGTTGCAGGGTCATGGCGAAGTCGCCAAGGCTCCCTGGGTGTGCCGTGTGCTCGGTGCCTGGCCACTGAAGAAGTGGCCTACGAAGGACCCGGAGAATTGCTCTGGTGCCCTGGGCCTGTCCTCTCTGCCTTCGGGCTTTCACCAGGAAGAGGATTTTCTAGAATTCGTTGTATATCCGAGAAACCTGATCATGTTTAGAACTCACAGAGGTAAATATAGGTCTGCAACTGAGTTTTATGTTTGGCCTGCAGTTGATCTGAAAACATATCATTTCATTATATGTTGATTTATAGCCTGAGAAAGAAACCATAGAAGTTATCTATTGCTACATAACAAATTACAGCAAACTTAGTGGCTTAAAACGACATATGTTTATCTCACAGTTTCTGTAGATCAGGAGTCTGGGTACAGCTTCAGTAGGTCCTCTGCAGGGCTGTGATCAAGGTGTGGGTCAGGGCTGTGTCTCACCTGAGGCACGACTGGGGAAGGGTATGCTTCCAAGCTTGTGTGGTTATTAGCAGAAGTCCTCTTTATTGCGGGCTGTCAGACTGGCTGTTAGCTGGGGGGCTGCCTTTATGGTTTTCTCCATAGGGCAGCTCACAACATGGCAGCTGGCTTCGTCAAAGCCAGCAAGGGAGAGAGTCCCCTAGCAAGGTGGACACTACAGTCTTATGTAATGTATTTATGTACATATAACCATGTATATCCCATCACTTGACCATATTCTACTTGTTAGAATAGAATCACTGGGCCCACACTCAGGGGAGAGGATCACACAGGGTGTGGACATCAGGAGGCAGGGATTTGGGACATTATAGAATCTGTCTACTAAATAAACCATCTTCTCTGGCAGGAAAAAGAAATTAGCAATTGGATTTCTTCTCTAACATCTCATTGTCCTTGCCCTTTGCTCTCTCAAAAGGATGAAGATGAGTTTGGATTGCCTTGAAATTATCTTTTATCCAACATAACTGTTGACTTAATCAGTTTCTCATAACCATACATAGTACCACTCACAGTCAAGTTTCTTTTGATTGCAAGAGAAACTTGTTCAGACTAACATGGCAGAAAGAGAAGAGTTTATTATAGGAATGTCTCAAGGAACCTAACAACTGGAAGGCCTCCAGAGATAAAGATATGGTTGCTTCTCTGATTTTTTCTGCAAGTGCCTAAAAATGGCTTTCCACTAAGTCCAAAGTTCCGTGTTCTCAGGTCAGGCCACAGCAGATTCCCTTGTATGTTTGGATGCCAAGTTTAACTTCCCAGGAGCAAACCCGATTAGCCTAGCTTGGGTTAAATCTACCCAATCAGCTGTGGTGGAGGATGAGCTGGCAAAGTACAAATGCTGCGTCCTCTCAGAGGTTGGATGTTCTCACACAAGGGGATGGGTAGGGGCTAGACAGATTCCCCAAGCAGTTTTGACCATAGCCACAGATCAAATATAAAATGTCTAACCTGTTGGGCTTGCTTTCTGAGCTTTAGATGGTGATTGGAAGGATGAAGCCGGAGTTAGGCTTAAATCACAGGCTCTCAGAGGTGGGCGGGGAGCTGAAGGGCTGGCATGTGGAAGAGTGGTCAGCCCTCTGAGGTCAGCCCTCTGTGGCCCTCAAAGGCAGCAATAGGGTCAATGGGTGCCAATGTCAGGAAAGTGGGTTTCGGCTTTATGTAAAGAACTTCCTGATGCTTAAATCCTGTCTCCTGTTATTCTCTTGTCCCCAAAAACCACACCATGATCTTGAAATGCCCTTCCCAGCCCACAGCTTTTATTCAAAATGTTTTACAAATACATTTGTAAGCATTTATTGCATTCATTCCCATGGGCAGAGAGACAAAGATATCCCCTTTACAAATGGGCAAACAGAGGTGAGATAACTTGGTGAGGGTCCCCAGAGCTAGAATCCAGGTCCCTTCCTGCCACCCTATCCAGTCTGGCTAATTTCTCTCCTCTCCCTAAGTCAGTTCTCTGAGCCCTACAGGAACTGGCCTGCATTTGGAATCATTATAAAACGATCTCTTCATATCTCAGGCTGATGTTTTGATGCCATCACCTACCCTGTGTATGAGTAAAAAGAGCGAGGTTCTACACATCCCTTGAAAGCCAAGGCTTCTTACACTCCCCTTCCCAAAATATTACTCACAGGTGGCATTTTGTGGCTTCTCAATCACTATTTATATGGGTGCAAGACAAGGACTTGAGCAAAATCCAGCTATTGCAAGCAAGATGACTGGGGCTGAAAGCAGCTCCATCTCATTGCTCAGGATCCATGAGTGTGCCTCTGCCCTTTCCCCGCTTCCTCTGCTTTGCTCCTCCTCATCCAGCTCAAGGGTCGCCCCTCACAGGGATCTCACTGACCCTCATTCTTGCCTACTCACAAACACCTCGCCCTCATTAAAGATTCCTCTGAGTTCCCATAGCCCTTACATTTAATGCATACAACCCAACCAGTATAGCTCAGAAGTTAAGGCAACAGCTTTAGCATTAGCAGATGGAAGTCAAATTCTCCACCCCTCACTAGCTGTGTGACCTTGAACCAGTTATTTAACTCCTCTGGGCTTGTCTCCTCATCTACAAAATGGGAATGATAGCATATCCATCTCTTGGGAGCAGCGTTCCCTGAGATAACACATGTTAGTAGTAAGCACTATGATCCTTGGTAAGTAATGAGCATTCGGTACACAACATCATAATTGCACGAGGTTGTCATCATTTCTCACACCGCCCTTGATAAATTGCCACTTGATATGTCTGCCTCATCAATGAAAAAAGGGTATGTCCTTTACTCTGGAACCCCAGAGGCCTGGCGCCTGATAAACAGTTGTTGAATGAACAAATGAACATACAGATTCTGTTAAGCCATACAAGGCATAAAAGTAAATTCAAAAGCCACTGCTCTGAACAGAAAGCACAACCAGGTTGCTCTGAAGACTCTTAAGGCAGGGACTTGCTCACTTCTTCTGTAAAAGGGACAGAAAGAAAATATTTTAGGCTCTGTAGTCCATACATTGTCTGTTGCAACCATTCAATTCTGCCATTGTAGTGGGAAAGAGACCATAGATAAAAAGTAAATAAACGGACTTAGTTCTATTACAATAAAATTTTATTTATGGGCACTAAAATTTGAACTTATTTTTATAAATCATAAAATGTTATTCTTTTGATTTTTTCCCCCAACTATTTACAAGTGGAAAAACAGTTTTAGCTCCTTAGCCGTTCAAAAGCAGGGTGCTAGTTAGGTTTGGCCCGCACAGGTTGTACCTTGCCCAACCACACTCTCCACGGTCTCGGCAGGCGAGACTGAGCTCCTGGGAGGGCGCTGTCAGGGATGCGGGCCTCGGATTGGGTCAGGCAGAGTGGGCGGGGTAGGAGGTGGGGCATCGTGGTGTGTGCCCTGTTGGAAGAGGCGGGCCTGGATTGGTCCACTCCGGCATGTGACGTATTCGACACTCAGCCTATCAGTATGGCGCTACCTCCTCGCCCCGCCTCACGCAGGCGTCCCCGTCACGCGGGGAGTGCGCCACGCCCCCTTGCGTTCCCAGCACCACTTCCGGGCACGGGCGCTGCGTGACGTCAGGAGGAGGGCAGGTAAGTGGTGGCTGATGGAGGGGCGGGCAAGCCGGGGAGGACCGGGGGTTAGGCCCCTGCCTCACCGGACCTCGGAGCCGCCAGATGGGGACTGCGTGCCGGGGGCCGCGGGGTTCTGCAGTAGCAAGCCTGCTATCCGGAGCCAGCCCAGATCCCGTCACGACCGCCGAACGAAATCCCCGGCTCCGGCCGTGACCCCAGACTCAGCCCTGGCCCATATTATGCCTGAAGGGCCCTTCGATTTACCTCATCTGAAAAATTGGACCAGTAAGCTCCTACCTCTCAGGGCCGTGGTGAAGATTGTTTTTAAATGACGCTAGTAAAACGGTGAACATGAGAAATAATCAAAACTACTGACGTTTAAATCGATGTCAAGTGCTGTTCTGAAATCCTTATTTAATTACTGAGTCTTGACAGCAGCACTATCAGGTTGATACTTTTGTAAACCCCATTTTACAGATGAGCAAACTGAGGCCCAGAGAGAGTAAGTACCTTGCTCACAAAGTCAAGCCGCTACCAAGGAGTATGCCCTGGACAAATGGAGTCTATAATTACTCTTGACACCAAGGACAAGAAATGTCTATACATTCCCCCTAGAGCCTCAGCTATACCATTCACTGGGTGGTAAAACCATGTTAAGATGCCCCTGGACCTGTAAATGGAGTACTTACTTGTGTGCAAGCAGTTCCCGCTGTGTTATTTTCATCCAAAGCAACCCCAGAAAGTCAGTCCTATTGCCCTCATCTATTCTTTACAGGTCAGGAAATATAAGTTCCGAGAAGCTCAGACACTGGTCAAGGTCACCTAGTGAGTGAGAAGTAAAGCTGGGATTCAAGCTCAAGGGTCTGTGACCCCAAAGCCTGGGTGGATACTTAGCTATTTTGTTGGCAAAAGCATTTTTAGGTTGGAAGGGACTTTAGGAAAATCTGATCCTGTGGCACACTTTACAGATAGAGGGCCCAAGATGGAAAGAGATTCCATGGGCAATGGAAACAGTTTACATCTGGGGTTTTGCACCCCAGCTCTGCCTCCCCATCAGCTTCTTATCTTGGGCAAGTTACTTAAGCCCCCATGTCAACTGGAGATCATAGTGCATAATACAGAATAAATGAGGCAATGATGTCAGACTCAGTGCAGTGCCTGCCACAGTAACTGTGAGCGCACAATGAAATTGGCACGAACAATTTGATCAAGCTTCCTGTCTTGCACAGGAAGCCAGCAGACTATACCTACAAGCCAAAAACCAGCCTGCCTCCTGATCTTTTATAGACCACCAGCTAAAAGTGGTATTAATGTCTTAAATGGAGGAAAATCAAAAGGAGAATACTATTTTGTGACAGGTGACAATCATGTGGAATGCAAATTTCAGTGTCTCCAAAGTTTAATTGGAGTACAGCCACACCCATTCATTTACATATTGTCTATAGCTGCTTTCTAGCTATGATGGGCAGAGTTGAGCTGTTCAGAGACAGTCTGGTCCACAAAGCTAGGATTATTTACTTTATGTCCTTTAACAGAAAATGTGCCAATCCCCATTCTAGAATACCTTTCACTTACTCATAGTGTCTCTCTTTAAAGTAGAACTTTCTTTAATTTGACCTGAAAGTCCTCCAAACATGCAGGGGGCAGGGGATGTTCCACTCCCATTTTAAGGAGTCCCTGCATTTGATACCTGCGTCACCTGCACTGATTCTTATAGAACCTCAATCAGTCACTAGTGGTTCATCCCTCAGCATTTATCAAAGGCCAGGCATTGTCCTAGGTGCAAGAGACACCGCGTGGTGAGACTGGGCGGAGGAGACAGTGTAGACAAGTAAACGAGACACAGTGATGTGATAGGAACTCTAGGGGATAAGTGACTTAGATCAGGTGGTTGGACAAGGCCTCTGACAGAGGTGATCTTTGAGCTAAGACCTATGACAAAGACCAGGCAGATGGTGGAGGAGCATTCAGGGCAGTTGACCTGTACCTGCTGAGCCTCTGAAGGCATCCAGGAAGCCACTGTGACTGGAACAGAGTGAGCACAAGGGAGAGGGGTGAGAGGGAGGCCCGGGCCTCATAGGCCACGTGGAAAAATTTGACATGATTCTCAAAGCAATGGGAATCACCAGAGGGATTTAAGCAGGAGAGCAATGTTTCAGATTTGTTTGTTAAGAGATCCTCCTGGCCCCTGTAGGAAGAACAGACAGTAGGAGTCAAGGGCAGAGACCAGAGAGGGGTGACTGCCCTTGTCCAGGTGAGCTGTGGTGGAGGCTGCAGAGGGGAGAGAAATGTCAACTATGAATATATGTTGGATGGAGAGTGGAAAGGACTGTCTCAGAACAGACAAATGCCGCCCTTTGGATGCCTCCTCCACCCGGAAGAAGGCTCTCTGAGTCGCATCTTTGCAGGGAAGCTGAGGACCCTCCGCCAGGCTCCCCAGGAGGGTGGGACTGGGCAATGGGTCAACACAGCACAGTCGGTGACACTGTTTTGTCGTCTTTTCAGATTGGCTGCATTGAGGGTGAGGACCAGTAGGCAGTTTCCAAGATGGTGAGTAGACTGGCTTGTGTTCCTTGGGGTTCTCTTCTGATCTTCATCAACCCCCGCAGTAGCCCCTTCATCCCCTAAAGTCCCCTCCCAACCTCCGAGCTCTAAGATAGTGTTTTCAAAGTCTGGATATATGATCTTTTGGTGCAGTGGTTCTCAAATTTAGCTACACACTAAAATCACCCAGGAAGCTTTTTTCTGTTTTGATTTTTTTTAATGAGATGAAATTCACATAACATAAAATTAACCACTTTAAAATGTATGATTCTGTAGCATCTAGCACATTCATAATGTTTCGCAACCATCGCCTCTTTCTAGTTCCAAAACATTTCTGTCACCCCAAAAGGAAACTCTGTCCCCATTAGCACTCACTCCCCATCCCCCTGCTCAAGCCCCTGGCACCCACCAATATGCTTCCTGTCTGGATTTGCCTGTTTTGGATATTTCATATGCATGGACTCAGACACCATGTGGCCTTTTGTGGCTTCTTTCACTTAACAACGTCTTTAAGGTTCATCCATGTGTTCGCATGTGTCAGAGCTTCGTTCCTTTTTATGGCGGAATAATATTCCATTGGATGGATGGACCACATTTTGTTTACCCATTTATCCATTGATGGGCATTGCATTGTTTTTACCTTTTAGCTGTTGTGAATAATATTGCTGTGAACTTGTGTATACAAGGATTTGTTTAAACACATGTTTACTTGTGTTTACTTGTGAATAATATTGCTGTGAACTTGTGTATACAAGGATTTGTTTAAACACATGTTTTCCAGGTTACTTTTTATAAGCCCAGTGTCCAGGCACCACTCCCCAGAGCAGGTCCTCTGTCAGGAGTTTTCTGGGAGTGGATCCAGTTCTCAGTATTTTAGAAACTCCTCAGGTGGTTATAATGTGCAGCCCAGTTTGAGACCCACTGCTTTGGTGGGTCGTTCAGTCAACTCAGCGAGTGGTTGTCAACATTTAAAAAGAGACTCCCAGCCAGGGTAAGTGTTCGTTCATGGAACCTGTGCCTTGATGTATTATGAGTATATTTGCACCATTTGCAATGTTAAATATGTCTTATTATACATCATGGTCCAAAACAAAAACTGGAAGAAAAAAAAAAAAAAACTGAAAGCCATTGCTCTAAGAGAGTCAAACCCTCATGGAATTTTCCTCGACAATGATAGTGGGTTTTCTCCCAGGTCGCCAGTTCCCGATTAGGCATGGAACCCAGGGCCATCCTCTGTGATGTCCCTCAGTCTTCCTCATCCAAGTCCCCGCCCGTTGAGGTTGCGCAACTAGGTCTTCTTTGGGACCCTCTCTAAGTCACGTCTCTTTTCTGCTTTCCAGGGTGAAAGGAAAGGTGTAAACAAGTACTACCCTCCGGATTTCAACCCTGAAAAGGTAAGGGGCAGGCTCCCTTCTCCGTGTCCATGACGGCAAAGAGACCCCACAGGGCAGGGGCCATAGGCACCTCGTCCAGGTCAGAGCCACACTGCAGAAGCATGGGCGACCCTGAGGTCTCTCTGCCTGGCACTTTTCACATGAGTCTCAGGGCAGTCTTTATTCCCAGTGGTAGCCGTGGCTCTTGTTAGTGACCTTGTACTCTGCGCCCAGCTTGATGTGTTTCCAGCAGAGTTCAAGATGGGATCCAGCACTTGCTCTAGGTCAGATCCCCGTGCTCTCCTGGCTCCGGCTCCTCCGGCCTCCTCGTACCCTCTGATGTTCCCTCTGCCTGGAACCTCTTACTCTTTTTAACCACAAGGCTCTTTTCCTGCCTTTAGGTCTCTTCTCACAGAGGACCTCCCTGAACCCTGTCTCGTTCTCTATCTCATCACCTAGTACTTTATTTCTCCTCATAGCCTTTGTAAGTCCTTGATGCATTGTCCATATACTTGGGTATTGTCCGTATCCCCCTATAGAACATTCAGTCCACTAGGTCAAGGACAGTCATCTGCCTTGTTCACAGCTGTGTCACCACACTGTAGGCACTCAGTAAGGCCTGAATGAATCAGTGCATCCTGGCTTCATGGCCCCGGCACATGGTTCAGCCTCTCTATGCCGTAGTTTCTCCATATGTCAAAGGAAATAAAACAACCTGTCCTCACAGAATTGTTAGGGGATTAAAATTAGATGACATACATAAAATACCCAGTAAACATTTGCCAATATTGTCATCTCACCTAATTCTCCCCCACAGCACCTGGAGGTAATTACAGTCTAGTTGACAGGGTAAACAGTCTCAGAAAGGCAAAAGGTGAGGTCACTACCCAGGGCCAGGTGACTTTCAGTCCCTAAGTGGGAGAGAAAAGATTCGAACTCATGTATTCCTGCGTCCCACTGGCTTCACCAGGGCCTCTGTGCCTTCCATCTTGCTGTGAACACCCCCGGTAGGTCATAAGAAAGAGACCTCTCGGCCCATGTGAGAGCACGAGCTTGCCCTGGCCAGGAGTGCTAACCTTGTCCCTCCTTTCTGCACAGCATGGCTCTCTCAACCGATACCACAAAAGCCACCCACTCCGGGAGCGGGCTCGGAAGCTGTCCCAGGGCATCCTCATCATCAGGTAAGGCCTAAGGATACCTGTCCCTTGTGTCACCTGGCCTCGATCTCAAGGAGAATTCAAGGCAATGATATGCCCAGTGCTATAGGGTCCTAACTCTGTAAAGCAGAAAGTCACCGTATCAGTCAGCTGTTGCCACGCAACAAAATGGTAAGCACGTATTATTGCTCATAAGTCTGCTGGCTCGGGCTGGCTTGGCTGACCTGGGCCAGGCTCTCTCGCGTGTTTGGGAGTCTGCTGACTGGGGACTGGCTGGTCCAGCATGGCCTTGGCTGGCATGACTGGGCTCTGCACCATGAGTCTCATCCTCCAGCCGGCCAGCCTGGGCTTGTTCGTATGACAGCATCAGGTTCCAAAAGAGAGCAGAGGTGCACCACCACTCTGTCGCATTGATTTTTCAAAACAAGTTGTGATGCGGGGCATGGGACAGGAACTGCTGCAGAGTCTCACTGCAGAGGGCACAGATATGGGGAGGATAGAGTCACAGCCATTACTGCAGTTGAGCCAGGATGATGGCCCCTCCCTTGGGGTTCTCTTGTTTCTTGCCAGTGCTCCGTGGCAGGAAGCAGAAGCCATCCGTGTGTCCCTGGGAAGGGCAAACCCTTTACTCTTTCTTTCTCTGCCTCGTGAACTCATAAACTCATACCTCAGTCTCTAGTGTCCACCCAGGACCTAAGCAGAGGCTCCAGTGACATAATCATCAGAGGTGGGAGCTTCTATAGAAAAGGAGTCAAGAACAAGTCCCAGCTGTGGCCTCGAGAGGCACAGGGCTGAAGGTCACCTCAGGACTCCCTCTGTGTGTCCGCGCTCCAGAGCCGACCAAGCCCACCTGTGTGCGCCACCCCGTCCACGCTGGTAGCCAAGCTCTCACCCACTCTGTGCAGTGTCTTTAATTCACCTCATTATTTTTTACTTAAGGTTTTATGTTAAAAGAGAAGCTCTATCACTGCCATTCAAGGAAAACCAGAATCACATGTTATATATAGAACTGTAAAAAAATATCCAGTGACGGTACATACAGCCACTTGACTAATTCAAATAGACAGCAGTGCTCCCTACGGCCTGCTTCCTCCTCTGTTCCAGGCTGTTTAGCTGCCGTGGTGAGACATGGAAGACATGGCAGCGCCCACAGCGACTCCCCCCAGACTGGGTCAGCCAGCTGGAGAGCAGCAGGCTGGGACAGGGCCGGCCATGGGAACAGTTCGCCCACCATTCTCTATCCTCCCCGTGTGTGCACCCTTTGCAGTGCAGCTGTGGCTGCAGTTTGGGATATGGAGACCAAGGAAGAGCCCAGTGGACAGGGGCAGATAAGCTGTTTTCTGTTTGTTTAGATTTGAGATGCCATATAACATCTGGTGTGATGGCTGCAAGAACCACATCGGCATGGGTAAGCGTCTGCCCACCCCTGTTCCCACGCACCCACCATTCAGTTTCGCAGACACTGAAACCCCATAACCGCCAGCGTTGTCTCCACCAGGGCCTGCTAATCAGGAGTCAGGGGAAGGGGAGATGGCGCCCCAAGTGACTGGTGGGCTGCAGATGCTTCCTTGCAGAGAGCAGTGAAGAGGCTGGGCTCTGGGTTTGCTTCCTAGCTGGGAGAGCCAGGGCAAGCAGCTGAGCCTCTGTGTGCTTCAGTTTACCCATCTGTAAAATTCAGATGGTTTGAATGTCCACCTGTGTGACATATAAAGTGTTTAGCATACAGTACATGGCATATAGGAAGGCTCAATCTGCTGCTGTCACTGTCTTTATGCAGTTACTGTTAGCATTCAGACTCCTGACTATGCCACAGGTGCACAGATAAACAGACAGGCAGGCATGGGTCCAAGGCCATGCTCAGCAGTGGTGAGACCTCAGGCTGGTGACTCAACCCTCCCAACTTCGTTTCCTCCTCTGGGGTTTTCACAGTGTACCCCTCAGCTCCTCACGCAGTGCTTGAGCCAGGGCGGCAGCTCACTCTGTAACAGAAGCTGGTGCCTCAGCCGGAGGGTCCAGTCCTTCTCATGGGGGCTGAGGAAATGCAAGAGGTGGAGGCCAGGCCATCGCACTGCTGAGGACGACGAGGGAGCCCCCATCACGTCCTCCTGATTGGCCCAGCCAAGGGCATCTGCCCTAGAGGCCACTAGGCACTCAGAGGACAAAAAGTGGGGCTTGGCCTGACTCCACACGTTGGTCACCCTCAGGCCCATGAATGGAAGCAGCCACCCAGGGAAGGAAAACCCGAGCCAGGCCACACCACCTGTTGGCCCAAGCTGTTTTTCTAGTTTCTTCTTTTTCCGCTGATGAGCAACATCAGACAGAGTCAAGAATATGTATCATCTAACCAGCAAAATAATTTTTTAAAAAACCTATACATTCTCTTAGAAAAATAATAAACCCAACCCTTTTTGAGAGCTTGCTGAGCCAGGCCCTGTTCTAAGCAATCATGTGTATTTTTAACTCCTATAGTTCTCACAGCAGCCCTGTGTAGTAGATGTTATAATCATCCCTATTACATAAATGGGGAAACTGAGGCCAGAGTGGTGAGGCTGCTGGCCTGAGCGCTCACAGCTGGTTGATGATGGAGTCAGGATTCGAACCCAAGCTATCCAGCTTCCGCCCACCCTCTTCTGTGGCCGGAGCACGTGTCACACAGCCTGAACATGGTTCTGCCCTCCCTTGAATTTCAGTGCCCTCCTACGGTGCCTCCCTTGCAGGGGAGCAGAATACCACCCTGTCTGCCTCCCATCCAGGGAAAAGACACCGGGGTGGCCTGAGCTCAAGCCTCCACTCTCTCCCTCTCCATCCAGGTGTTCGTTACAATGCAGAAAAGAAGAAGGTTGGCAATTACTACACGACCCCGATCTACAGGTAGAAGCAGCCTGGCAGGTGTCTCAGGGACATGGGTGGCCACAGGGTGAATGGGCTACAAAGGAATCTGAGTGGGAGCAGAGCTTGTACCCTCTTCTTGATGGCTATTCCCCGTAGGCTTGTCCTGGAAACCATCCTGGTCTGTCAATCAGGACACATTCCTCTGCCTAGGATCTTCCATGGCTCCCACCTTCCTCAGAGGAAAAGCCTAAGTCCTCCCCATGGCCCACAAGGCCCCACCCACTCTGCTCTGCCCTCTGCCTGCCCTCACCTCCTCCCATTCTCCCCCTCACTCACTCTACCCCAGCCACGTGGCCTCCTTACTGTCCATCACCCTACAGAGGCTCCCAACCTCTGTCCTCTGCCTAGAACACTAGTCTTCCCCAGACATCTACGAGGCTCCATCCCTCACCTCAGATTTCTACTCCAACACTGCTTCTCAGGCCTCTTCTAAAGTGGTGAGCACCACCAGACACTGTGATTGCTTGTGCCTTTGCTGCCCACATGGCCCCTGCTAAAATGTTAGTTCTTCTAAGAGCAGGTTGGCTGGATTCACTGCCATATCCATGGCAGCTGGTGCCAAGCCTGCTGCAGAGAAGCCTAGCTCAGGAGATTTTGGTGAGTGAGTGAATGAATGAATGAATGAACAAGCAAACTCTAGACAGAAGGTCAGTTCTGGAGTGACAGGATCACATCTGTCTTCCCCATGGCCATAACCCTAGATACGGTGCCTGACATGTAGTAGGTGCTCAGTGAACACTTGTTGAATGACACACAGGTGGAAAGAAGCAGGCAGGGGTCACAAGGTAGCCTGGGGGAGTCTGATTTCTGCCCACCACCCAGGTTCCGGATGAAATGCCACCTCTGCGTCAACTACATCGAGATGCAGACAGACCCTGCCAACTGTGACTATGTGATTGTGAGTGGCGCCCAGCGCAAGGAGGAGCGCTGGGACATGGCAGACAATGAGCAGGTGCTGACGACAGGTGAGCGCCGCGGGCAGCTGTGAAGCCATCCCTGACCCCACTCTGAGGCTGAGCCAGGGCCTCGAAGGCCCAGCCACACTCTCACCCTTGCAGAGCATGAGAAGAAGCAGAAGCTGGAGACAGATGCCATGTTCCGCCTGGAGCATGGAGAGGCCGACCGGAGCACGCTCAGGAAGGCCCTCCCCACCCTGAGCCACATCCAGGAGGCCCAGAGCGCCTGGAAGGATGACTTCGCCCTCAACAGCATGCTACGGAAAAGGTTCCGGGTGAGTGGGCTCTGGCCTGGGGTCAGGACCACAGGCGGTCAGGGGGCACCTGGTGTCGCCAACATTGTAGGGTCCAGCCCTTACTCTACCACATCCTAGCTGTAGGCATGTTATTTCACCCTCTGCGCCTCTCCCCATCTGCATTGTGGGGATGTTACAGTGCCCATGGGAGGCACCTAGCCCAGCGGCTGTTACTAAGCACGTAGCCCCTTCCTGTGGGGAACCTCAAGCTGGGGTACAGTGAGGTCTGGTCCTGCTGTGGACCTCGGGTGGAGGCCCACAGGACACCGACCTACTACTCAGCTCCCAACACACACACATTTCATGGGCCCCCTTGACCATCCCAAAATGAAATCCAGATATTATCCACCCGCCCCCAAATAATTTCTAAAATCATCCCTGCTGTGCTCTGTGATAGAAAAAAAGGGAAAATCATTCATTTATTAAAAAAATGTAATAGTACATGTTTCAGTCTGTGCTTCCTTGTGCAAGACGCTTGTGCCCGCGTGGAGAGTCACTGAGGGCGCAGGTGTAGATGCCAACTCACACCCTGTGTGTCTTGATCCTGATTCAAGGACACCCTGGGGGTGTTACAGTCAGTGACCACAATGGCTACTGAAGATGTGCCAGAAATACTTGGTGAAGCTATGTCACAGAGAGTTGGGGTTCAAATGAGTGTAATATAGACAGGTTTATCACCCTCACAGACGTCTGGCAGGGCACTGTTAAGTCCTGCGGGCTGTGAGCATCTTCTCCCTCTTCTCTTGCATTGTGGGGTGGCCTGTACCCCTGGACACTGCAAATAGCCCAGGCAGGAGCATCTTGGGCGACTCCACGGGCTACCCTATAGCTCCCATATCTTCCTGTCTCCTTTTCTGATTATTCCATGGTCATTATTATTAGCAGTAAAATTACTCGTTTTCTTACTAATTATTTGTACTGAAAGTGTATTTCTTCAGCCAGGCCTGTGCCCTGAGCTATGTGCCCCCTGCCTTCTGGGTGTCTCCACATGGGAGGTCTAAGGACCCTCAAACATAACATCCCAAGGAACCCACATCAGTCCCTAACTTCCCCTGCCTACATCCTCCCTTCTGGATAAAGAAGGCACCTGTCCTCCCATGTACCAAGTCCCCAAAGCCTGAAATTGGCCCTGATTCCCCCTCCCCATCTCCTCTTAGTAATGCTGTCAGCCTCTACCTTCAGATGATGTCTAGTATCTGGCTACTTCCACTGCCCTCATCATCTCCTGCCTGGACCAGCACAGTCCCTTGGCCTGGTTTCCATGCATTCACCCTCCCACCCGCCACAGCCACCAGGGGGTATCTGAACACCTGAGTCGGATCACCTTGCCCCTCTGCTCAGAACCCTCTGTGGCTCCCACTAACATGAAGTAGAAGCCATAGTCACTCTGTGGGCTTGAATGAACTCCTCTTTCCCCTCACTCACTGTGCTCTAGCCACACTGGCCTCCCTGTCCCTCAGCCACTCCAAGCATGCTTCTGCCTCGTTTGTTCTTGGAATCCCTATTAGGATGGCTTTTGCACAGGCTGTTTTCCCACCTTAGAACAGTTTTCTACCAGATACCCACATGGCTCCCTCATTCAGATGTCTTTTCTCAAACATGGTCTCAGAGAGACAGTCCCTGACCCTCCTCTCCATCCCAGGTCATATTTAACGTTGAGCCCTACCCACGCCCTGCCCGCTTCCCAGCATTCTTTTTCTCCTGACTACTGTTACCTTTCTCGCCCACTAGAATGTCACGACCTCCATGAGGGAAAGGGATTTTGTCTGCTCTCTGCTGTGTTCCCAGTGTCTAGAACAAGGCGTAGGACAAGATGGGCATGCTGTAAATAATTGTGGAATGAATGAATGAAGAACTGAACAGTGGTGTTAATTATGATTAATGACGTATTAATGACGATTGATTGCTCCTCTTATTTGTTAAGCATCTTCTGTGCCCTGGCTATTATTTGAGACTCTTTTTCTCCCACAAGCTTAGAAAGGAGGAAATGCAGACCAGGAGATCTGGAGCGATGCCCCCGGGGTCAGTGGGCATGGAGGAGGCAGAGCTTTGACACCCACCATCCCTTCCCTCAACAGGAAAAGAAAAAAGCCCTGCAGGAGGAGGAGGAGAGAGACCAGGCGCTGCAGGCTAAAGCGAGCTTGGCCATCCCACTGGTGCCCGAGACAGAGGACGACCGCAAACTGGCCGCCCTGCTCACGTTCCACACCCTGGACTGTGCGTGGGGATGGTGGGCACAGGCTTAGGGTGGGGGTAGTTGGGGGTCCCAGCTGTGAATGGACCATGGCAGATCCAGGCAGGGGGTGGCTCTGGACCTCCATCCCCCTTCTCTGCCTCTCCCCAGCATACGAGGACAAGCAGAAACTCAAGCGGACAGAGATCATCAGCCGTTCCTGGTTCCCCTCAGCCTTGGGACCTGGTGCCAGCAGCAGCAGCAGCAGCAAAGCCAGCAGCGTCCTGAAGAAGCTGGCCCAGAACCGCAGATCTGTGCCTCCCGGCTCCCCCATCACCGTGGGGAACCTGGGTATCGTGCGAAGGCCTTCCCGGGAGGTCTCAGAGAGCCCCCAGCATCTGGCCGACACCCCCAAGTCTGGGGACCCATGGGTGTCAGAGGGCACCACCCAGGACAGGCCCACATCCCCTCGAGACTGCTCTCAGGACATAGCCAAGACCTCCAAGACCAGCAGGCCTCAGGGACAGGATGGGAGCTCTCAGGACAGGCCCCAGTCCCCACCAGGCTCCTCTCAGGAGGCACCTGTCCCTCCAGACATGCCACAGCCATGTACCCTCAGGTCCTCCCTCGTGGCTGACTACTCAGACTCAGAGAGCGAGTGAGTGAGCATGGCAACTGGACCCCCTCCAGAGGCCGAGGCACGTGCAGGGGGCCCCTCACAGACTGTAGCCTGACTCGCCCACCAGCCCTTGGAAAGCTTAGACACCGCCCCCTCCCCAGACCTCGCCTTTCCGCAGTGATGGAGTTGTTATTTATTGGGTCCTGGAGACGATGTGTGTGCCTTGTAGGACCCCCGAAATTAAAGCCCTGTTTCTTTGCCCCTGCCTCGGGTTACTAGATGGGCCCAGGGGCTGTCCCCCTCCCCTACCCCGCCACCCAACCAAGCTTGACAGGCCACTAGCAAATGGTGTTGCTGGGGCTACAACTATGACCACAGCCATGGCCCTTACCCAGTGTGGTTAGGGTTTCATGGTAGTGGCTCAGGTCAGCCTGCAATCGGGGCAGACTTCCCAGAGGAGGTGGCACAGACTGAGCGTGAAGGGCAGCAGAAACCATGCAGGGAGACCAGGACTGGGGGTCATGTGGGGTGCCCATGCAGGTGTGAACTGTTCATTGTCCCCTAAGAAAGATCACGAAAAAGGCCCTAGTGAGTTGCTTCTTTTGAAGGAAACTGATAAACAGCAGAAAATGGCCCAAAACAGCTGCACATGTACACCAGGAGACTCAGCCTGCTACCTCCCCCTAAACCTTGTAAAGGGAAGATCATTTGCACTTGCAGTGCACTATCCTAGCCACTGGAGGTACAGCTGTGAACAAAACAGAGCCAACCCTCCTGGGGCTGAGGTTGTGGCTGAATAATAATCCGGATGTGGTGGCCACAGAGGCTGTCCCCAGCCCACCAGCCCTTGCTCCCTGCGCGGATGGGAAGGTCTCAAGGCAGAAGTAAGAACCCGTTCGTTCGTTCGTTCGTTCTTGGAATCCCTATTAGGATGGCCAGCAACTCGCTCTGGCTGGAGAAGTCAGGCTAAAGGTGCCCACCTGGGATTTGGGGGTCATACTATGACCCCCTAACTCTGGTCAGCCAGACGCGAAACACAGGGCCTGGCATCCTGAAGGTGCCTCGTTAATGGTGCCACCTTCATGGTTCCGAGGAGGCGGCTAACTGGCCGAACTTGACCGGAGGATGGGGGTGGCTGGGCCACGTGGACAGCGGGAAACTGCCAGTTTGGTATGCGCACGCGCCTGCTTCCGGGGGAAGCCTGCTCTTGCGTTTCAGCCCAGCTTCCTTTACGCGCAAGAGTAGCAGGAGCCGGTTGGCTGTACTATGCCCCCACTAGAGGCTATCCGCTACTCGCGGGGCTCGTTGCAGATCCTCGACCAGCTGCTGCTGCCCCAGCAGAGCCACTACGAGGCGGTGGGCTCTGTGCGCCAGGCCTGGGAGGCCATCCGCGCCATGAAGGTAGGGCGCAGCGGCGTGCCTGGGGATGTGGAGTGCCGGAGCTCGGCGCTCCTGACGCCGGGATCCCTCTCCTCCAGGTGCGCGGCGCCCCGGCCATCGCACTCGTGGGCTGCCTCAGCCTCGCCGTGGAGCTGCAGGCGGGCGCCGGGGGACCGGGACTTGCCGAGCTCGTGGCCTTCGTGCGCGACGCACTGACCTTCCTGGTCACCGCACGGCCCACCGCGGTCAATATGGCCCGCGCCGCCCGCGACCTAGCCGAAGCCGCAGCCCGGGAGGCCGAGCGGGAGGGCGCCACGGAGGAGACGGTCCGGGAGAGGTAGGGGGCCTTGTGCTAGGCACTGCTCTGGAGCGGACGCTGACTCATTTTTTGCGCACAGCTACCCGTTTTATAGATGGAAAACAGGCATGGCGCGCTTGGTACAAAGCCACACAGCAAGGCTGAGAATCGACCCCAGGCAGTCCGGCCCCGAGGTCCTGGCACTCACTCCCTTGACTGCGCCTCCCCGGAACATTCCCAGCTCCCCCGCCCCCCACTACCTCCGGTTCTTGGAGGTTCTCTTCAGTGCCAACTTGTTCTCCTGGTTTTTTCTTCTGAGGAATTTTGTTTCCTGACCCGATCTGCTCACTGCCCTCTTCCTACTCCCCTTCTGCTCCAGCTACACCATTACCCTCATATTCCTTGACGCCATGGGCCTTGCTCTTGCCTCAGGGCCTTTGCACTTGCCTTTATGCAGGCCAGATAGCCACAGAGCAGATGCCCTATCCTTCAGGTTTCAGATTTCTGTCTTCCCAGACATGTTACATACAGCTCATCCCCACTCCTACCCACCCCACCCATCCTTCTGACTCTGCTGCTTTTTCCTTCACTTTACTGTTTATCATCTGCTTCCCCCACTCCAGTATCAGCTCCATAGGGGCGGAGATTTTTGTCTTGTTCACTGCTGTGTACCCCCCAGCACTTTGCACTCAGGAGGTGCTCAGTTGTGTTGCATGAGCGAATGGAGTGACAGGTGGCAATGACAGAAGGGTCCAGGCCTCACAGCTGTTAGAGGCTTTCAGCAAGAGAATTGGGCAGGAAAGAAGAGCTAGCCGGAGGCATGATGGCTGGTGCTAAGAGACCCTTGTTGGACCCAGAGTGATCTGCTACGCTGAGGACATGCTGGAGAAAGACCTCAGAGACAATCGGAGCATTGGGGACCTGGGAGCCCACCACCTCCTGGAACGGGCAGCCCCCAAGGGCGGCAAGGTGACCGTGCTGACCCACTGTAACACCGGTGCACTGGCCACTGCTGGCTACGGCACAGCCCTCGGTGAGTGGGTATCCATAGGAATGGAGGAGAGCCTCTTTTGGATGCAAGAAACCCAAACCACTCTTCCCACCCCAAAAAAGAGGAATTGATTAATTCTTGTACGGAATGCTTAGGATGGTAGCTTCAGGTATGGCTGGATCCAGGGGTTCAAATAGTAGCGTCAGGACCCATCTCTTCATGTCCCTAAGCTCTGCCCTCCTGCCCACGTTCCATGAATCAGCAGATGGTCTGCCAATGTTCAGATCAGTAGGAAAATAGCCAAGGGTCTCTTTGCCAACAGTGTCAGAAAAGTCTCTATCTCAGGGGCTTTGATGGGGTTATCGTCATATCCAAGATCACTTACTCAGTGGGCCTGGCCTGAGTGGGCAGAATGTGCACTTGAAGAGTCCTGAGGGGAATGGACTCTTCTCCTTGGAGTGACCCCCAAGGAAAGGGGCTCAAGGCAGTACATTCCACTTGACCCTAAATTCTCCAGATTTCCCTACCTACCTGGGTCCCACCCTGGGGCTTGGGGACTGAAGCCCTGATGGCAAGACATTCATTTACTCAACAGATATTTATTAGGCATCTACTGTGTGCCCCACCATTCATGCATACATGCACTTCTTTATTCACTCAGCATTTATTAAGCACCTGCTGTGTGCCAGGGACAGTTCTAGGCGCTGGAAACCCAACAGTGAACAAAGTAAACAAAATTTCAGCCATTGGGACAGGAAAGTAGGAGGAATAGACAAAAGCAAGTCAATATGTATGACCTGTTTGAAGGTGATA
>NW_006441398.1:870814-882239 GCF_000325575.1 Pteropus alecto
AAGGACATGTACTGGGCAGAGGGAACAGCCACAGCAAGGGCCTGGAGGTGGTGAGCCTTTGGAGATCTCCCCTGACCAATGGGACACCCTGCCCATCTGTCCCTTTCTCTCTCATCCTGGCCTTCTCCTGGGCTCTGCAGGTGTGATCCGTTCGCTGCACAATCTTGGCCGTCTGGAGCGTGCCTTCTGCACAGAGACCCGGCCCTACAACCAGGGGGCCCGGCTGACAGCTTTCGAGCTGGTGTATGAACAAATCCCTGCCACCCTCATCACCGACAGCATGGCAGCAGCCGCCATGGCCCACCAGGGCGTGTCAGGTCAGCAGACTGGGTGCTAGCAAGCAGGGCTCCAGGCATCCAGGGCCAGGTGTTGACCCCCGACATCTTGCTCCCTAGCTGTCATCGTGGGAGCTGACCGTGTGGTTGCCAATGGTGACACAGCCAACAAGGTGGGCACCTACCAGCTGGCCATCGCTGCCAAGCACCATGGCATCCCCTTCTATGTGGCCGCCCCCAGCTCCTCATGTGACCTCCATCTGGAGACTGGCCAGCAGATTGTCATCGAGGAGCGCCCTGGCCAAGAGCTGACCGATGTCAACGGGGTCAGGATTGCAGCACCTGGTACGCCATCACTCAGAGCGGGGGGATGAGGGGTGGGTGCACCACAGCATCTGGGCACCTACAGTTAGATATCCCAGCCCCTTCACAGGGCAGGTAGCATTTGGGGTATCATCAATTTTCTGGGGTACAGGCAGCTTCTTCAAACCAGTTTTTGGAGTGGAAGCATATTGGAGGTCAAAATCAAGGTCAGACTGTCCAAACCATGAATCGGGAATCCTTGAGCAAATTGTCTTGCCATTCTCCACCTCTATTTTCTCACCTGAAGAAGAAATAACACTGTTCAGCCAAGTGTCTATGAAGAGAGATACTTCTCAGCTTCTGCACACTTCCTGGCTATGTAGCTGTGAGCAGGCTGCCTAGGTTCTCTCATCTCTAAGAGCTCCAGTGTTCCTGTCTATAAAATGAGCTGTTATTATGACCTGCCTCATAAACCCCACAGCTTTCAGTGAATTAACTCACGTGACATGGAGAACAGCCTGGCTCTTAGTACTCATTAACAAGTATGATTAAAAAACATAAAAAGGACCAGTTAAAACCCTGAGCACTGAAAATACTATAGGGCCACCACCCCATAGTCCAAGTATGGAGTCAGGGGAAAAATAACACTACAACTAAACGGAGGGAAGTCCTAAAATTCTGTTGTTTTCTGCCGTGATTTCTTACAGCTTTTTAAAAATGGATACATTAATTCTGAATTTTTTTTTCTCATTGTTTTTTTTGGTGCCTCTGCTTTCCTAGAGGCATAAGTAGCACTGATCATAGTTTATAAGACTGCCCAAAGCAGAGCTGACAACACACACACACCCCAAAATAAAACTAGGACAGCAGGACATGAGTGACACAGGCCACATGCAGTCTGTAGGCCCTGACACTCTGCTCCTGCCAATGGTCACAAGAACGCAGACCCCAAGAAAATGGTTCTTGTGATTTTTCCAAGAAAAGCCTTACATTATTTTACATATGAAATCTCCCACCTTTTGAAAACTGGCAGCTAAGTCAGTGAGTTCCTGACTAATGCTAAGTTTTGCGGATATAGGAGTAAAAAAAGACAAAAGTCTCTGCCTTCACAGAACTGACAGTTTCGTCAGGGAAGACAGACAATGAGCAAGAAAATAACAATTATAGAATGAGGTATGGGCTGAGGAAAAATAAATGAGGCAAGAAAGTGTCTACAGGGGGTTTAAATAGGATGATCAAAGGAGTCCTCACTGCGAAGGTGATGTTTGAACAAAGACCTAAAGGAAATGAAACATTGAATCATGTGCCATATATGAGGGAGAGCGTCTAGGCAGAGGGCACAGCCCATGCAAAGGCTCTGTGGTGGGTTCCTGGAGGTTCTTCAAGAGGTCTCTGGAGCAGGCAGAAGTGGGATGGATGAATATAAGATTTTGAAACCTTCTTGGACAGTGACAATCCAGGAATGACATGTGGGAAAGGGGTCTAAACTTGTTAGTGGGTGCCAAAGCCCTTGCTTTCGTGCACTTTTGGGGTGAGTATCCCTAGATTCTCAAGGATTCAGTAACTCGAACAACAATAGCGGGGTGGACAGGCGACAGCTTGAGAACTTTCACATAGCCAAATACCTACCTTCTTGCCTCCCCTCTCTCCCCTGCAGGAATTGGAGTTTGGAATCCTGCCTTTGATGTCACCCCCCATGATCTCATCACTGGCGGCATCATCACAGAGCTGGGCGTGTTTGCTCCCAAAGAGCTCCAGGCAGCCCTCAGCACCACAACCACTGTCTCCTGAGGGCAGAGACCTTAGATGGAGAAGTAACCAGGCTGGCTCTCCATACCCTACCTCCATCCTCCTAGGTTTTATAATAAAACTTATTGAATGGCCTGCCCCAAAGCTGACCTTCTTCCCCCAACCACACTTCCGCCTAGAGCAGGGAAAGCAGACAAGACCTTCGCATGGCTCTTAAGAGCCCAGCAGCTAGAGCTAGGCTGCCTGAGGTCACCTTCCAGCTCTGCCACTTTTCCTGCCACTTTTCCTGCTGTGTGATCTTGGCCAAGTCACTTCACCTCTCTATGCGTTGGTTTTTTCATAAAATGGGGACAATGCTAGTACCGCTCACTGTCTTAGGTTGCTCAGGACTGGAACGAGGGGTGACACCTCAGGTGCAGATTTTTAAAGGAGACACCAAAAAGCTCAGTAACCAAGATAAAGTTTCATGCAATATTTTTTAAAATCAAAATGCAAAAAGAAATCCATAAGGAACAAAATACTAAGATGTTAGAGAGAATGGAACCCTACATTTGCAAGCCTTGACCTTACCTCACCTGGGAAGTAAACCAGCCTTTGTTCCAGTAAACCTTTATTTACAACATCAGGCTGCCAGTAAAGGCTGTAGTTTGACGATTTGACTTTTTAAAATATTAAAATATTATTTTTTTTAAGTTTATTGGGGTAACATTGGTTAATGCAATTATATCATTTTCAGGTGTACATCATAATTTGACATCTATATATTCTATTGTGTGATTACCACCCAGAGTAAAACTTTATTTTTAAGTGTTGAAAACACTCTTAATTATGGAATTTGGGGCACCCTTAAATTTAAGACCAGTACTTCACTCATCTCACCCTTGTCCTAGGCCGAATTTCATGTATAGAGCATAAAATAATATACGTTTTACGAAACAAATGAGCTCCCAGTAAATAAGTGTTAGCTTGTGACCTTTCCTTCCAAATTTTTGCGAAACACGGCTTAGGATCAACTACCGCTATGGGTCGCTGTCACTTTAGTGGTGCCACATTATTTCCCGTGAGACCTTACGCCTCCCGCCCCATTGTATCCCATTGTGCCCTTCGCTTTCCTGCTACGACGGCTCCCAATCCGGCTGTTTCCGGTGCTCTATCATGGCGCAGGGGCAGCGCAAGTTCCAGGCGCGGAAGCCGGTGAAGAGCAAGACGGCTACAGTGGCGGCTTCGGAACGGAACCGGGGCCCAAGGAAAGGAGGTGAGGAGCGATCAGGGTGCTGCGGGGCGAGGTGAGCCCGGGGCTCTCCGGCCTCACACGAGTGCGTCTCTCCCCAGGTCGTGTTATCGCCCCCAAGAAGGCGCACATTGTGCAGCAGCGAAAGCTCAAGAAGGTGAGTGAGAGCGTGCGAGGGGCGAGAGATGAAGCTTAGGGACTGGCGCGGGGGACCAGAGATGGAACCTGGCGACAGAGGGGGACCGGGGATGGATGCTGGAGGCCGGCGCGGAGGATCGGGAATTGAGTCTGGAACCTGCGGAGGGCCGGGGGATGGAGCCTGGAGGTCCGTGGGATGACGTCTGGAACGGGAGAGGGGCCGAGGATCGAGGCTGGAGAACTCTCGGCTCTCTGAGCCTCACTTTCCTCTCGCGTTGGGTGGGTACAGGAACGTCACCTATTCAAAGGGCCTCGCGGAAGCAGGACCTGGCGTGCAAAACGTATTCAACACACGTTAGCTGCCTTGGCTGTTATTGTCTTCTTTAATAGGATTCTGGAGGGGATGTGGCGTGGGAAAGGAGTTGAAAACCCCAGCTTTCCAAAAAGGCAGTGCTGGGTGCAAATCGCGGCTCCATCGATGTCTAGTATGTGTTCACCTGAGCTTCTACCTGTGAAATGCCATAGTGATAGCACCTTTCTCCTAGAGTTGAAAGGGTTCAGTTCCAGCACAGGCCACCAATAAACATGAGCCGAGTTGGTTATTGTCCTTTTTGTGATTATCTCTAAGTGCAGCTTTTTTTATATAAATGGGTAGGAGATTAGTTTATGAAGAAGTTACAGAGGATTAAAACTGGTTTTGGAGTCAGATCTGAATTCGAATTGTAATCCACACTAACTAGTGTGTAATCTTGAGCAAATTGTTTAGTTTCCGTGGGGGCCTTGGGTTTTGCAGACCTTGCTACCCAGCCACCTGCTTATCTCCATCTGACCTTGGGAAGGGGGACTGTCTCATGGGCATCTCAGACTCAGCATGTCCAAAACCAAGTTTAATTCTCTCCTCCCCCTTCCCGACATAATCCATTCAGGAGACTGTCCTTCCAAATTTCAAAATATTTGGGGTCATCCTTGATTCTCCCCTTTCTCTCACATGCAGGTAGGATCCCATCCTTTTTGCTGTTAGGATTAATGTAGGATCTGCGCATTTACCACCTCCCTGACCACCTCCAACCTGCAGCCACATCCTCCCTGATCTGCCTTCCCCAACCCCACTTGTAGCAGCCAGAGGCACCTGTGAGCACTTAAAGTCAGATTTTGTCACTTCTCTGCCCAGGATCCTCCATAGCTCCCACCTCACTCAGGAGAAACCCATGTCCTCCACAAGGCCCTACACACTCTGCCCCTGTCACCTCCCTGCCCTCTTCTCCCTCTACTCTCCCCCTTGTTCCCTCCAGCCTCACTGACCCCTTAACTGCTCCTTGTCCCACCTCAGAACATTTGCACTGGATATTTCCTGTGCTCAGATTCTTCTCCCAGAAATTCATATGACTCCCTTCCTCTGAATCAAGTATGACTGCAAGTCTTGCTTCTGAGGGGTCATCCCTGATGGCAGCCCCACAGCCCCACCCCTCACTCCCTAGCCCTTGTTTTCTCTGTAGCAGAACTTATCATTTATCATCATTTAACAGTTTGTCAGTGTATCATTGGCACTTATATTGTCCCCGTATATGCACTGAGTGTCAGCTCCACTAGATTTTTGAGTCTTGTTTGCTGTTGTGTCTCCTAGATTTTTGAGTCTTGTTTGCTGTTGTGTCTCCTGCGCCCAGGCATATGGTGATGGTTATGGTGGTTGTGATCATTGGAACTCACATGGGCAGGGCAAGGACATGGTTTGGGGAATATGATTAAACTACTAGTTTGAGACCCAAATGCACTTGGCCTCCAATCCCTGTGCCTTTACCTGCTCACATCCCTGTCTCTCAGAGCACCAGTTCACCATGTGCAAAGCAGAGATGACGTGGGACAGTAAGACCTGGAGGCTGAGACCAGAGGCTCTGTGCACACCACACCAGGTTCCAGTCTCCCCTCATGTGGTTTGGGAACACTGGGCAAGTGCCTGCCTCCTCGCTACAGGAGCTTCAGTTTCCCCTCTATGCAGAAGTGCAGAAACTGAGGTCCAGAGATGAGTGGGGGGCTTTTGTACGTGACACCCCAAAGAGTTCAAGACTTAAGCCCCAGCCACCAGACTGTCGGGTGCTGTTTCGGGGGGAGTTGCTGATCCAACCCCAGATCACTCCCTCTACCTCGGAACACAGTCTGATGCCCCTGCGGTTGCCCCCTCAGGACCTGGAGGTCGGGATCCGGAAGAAGATTGAACATGACGTGGTAATGAAAGCCAGCACCAGCCTGCCCAAGAAGCTGGCGCTGCTGAAGGGCCCCACCAAGAAGAGGGAGGCAGCTTCCTCCTCCTCCACCTAGACACCTTCCTAAGGACTCAGCCCAGTGGAGGCCATCACCACGGCCCCTGCCTCCATGCTCAGACCTTTCCAGGTGACCCCATGGGCAGCATCGTGGACAGGAGGAGCCCTGCTTCCCAGACCCTTGTGTTGAAGATTGAACTTCAGGGGGTGGCGGCCTGGCCTGTGAGCAGGTGACCAGCACATCCATTGTGCGTGGTTCAGTTTTCCTGGGTTCCAAGAACTCAGCAATGGCCCCAAGGATATGTTCACCAATTTTCTATGTACCCCCTCCCCATCTCCCCAGTTCCTGTGTCCACTGGTTTAACTCAGAGCAATCAACCTGATTTTGTCATTCTTCCTGCAGTCACATGCTCCTGTGAGCAGGTCAGTGCTGAGGCCGCAGGCCAGGTGCTCTAACCCGGTCAGCCCCAGCAATTTCTACAGGAGACCAACCACGTGCTCAAGGAAGGACGGCTAGGCTTCTGCACGTCCAGCCTGGGAGCTAGTAGAGAGTCTTTACCTCCCTCCGACCCCGGGTGACTCACTAACCTGCACGCCTTCCCCCGCCCCCGCCATCGCCCGCCAGGGGCAAGCCAGGCAACATCGTTTTCCCATCCATAGGACAGATGTTGACACCACTGGTAGGGTCACAGTGCAGATTAAACCAGAATGCACTTAGGAACTGCTCAGTGCCACCTCAATCTATAAAAAAATCATAACATCTAGTATTTACCTAGCACCGCCTGTGGACCAACCATTGTTTTAGTGCTTTCCGCCCGTCACTTCATCCCAGGTTGGGTTAACACTGCAGAGCCGGGAGTTGAACCTACCACTGGCTGAGTCCTGGTGTGTGCTCTCAGCTGACCATCCCCTGCCTCTCTTCCTGCACCAAGATTCCTGTTTCATCCTGAGCACACCCTCCCTGGAATTGTCGCTCTTGTGAGGGGCAGGTCACAGTTCAGGGACCAGGCTGGGCCCAGGGAAACTCCAAACTAGTTTCTCTATTAAATTCGGGCTCTGCTGCCACAATTCCAGATTTTTCAAGATGTACGATTTTTGTGTTTGTGGAATTGCTCTTTTTTGTGGGGCGGGGGGTGGTTAAAACTCACATAAAATTGATATTTAAAAGCATACAATTCAGTGGCATTTAGTACATTGACAATATTTTGTGACCATGACCTCTATCAAGTTCTAAAACTTTTATCACCTAAAAGATGACCATGTCCCCATTAGCTGTCACTCTCCATTCTCCCTCCCCCCATCCCTGGCAACCACTGATCTGCTTTCTATCTCTCTAGGTATTTGTCGAATGAAGGAAGGAATGAATTGTTTTTGCAAGGAAAAGTTTGTGTTTCAGTGATTCAGTTACCATCATTCAATGCATCATCTCTATATAATACACCTTCTCAGGCTGTCTGAATCATAGCATTAGCATTTTCTTTGACCAATTTTACAACTCTGTAAGCTGTAAGCAGCTGATAGCAATACCAAACCACTCTTAACCTGTAAACCAGCAAATTCCTGCCCTTCCAGAAGATCTACTGATAACCCTCCTCCCCCATGTTAAAACCAGTTTGCCTCCATATGTATAACATAACATCTGCCTGGGTCCCACACATGTTCAATTAAATGTTTAACACCTGTTGATCTTTATATGTCTGTGAGACTAAATTTCACCCTCTTGGAAATTATCTATGAACCTTTCTGGAATCTTGGAAGGGCAGGTGAGGGCTGGGACAAGGTGAGCCCTCTGGCTCTTCCCTCAGCCACCAGGAGGTACCTCAAACTCTGGCACTCGCCTGAACAAGAAGGGTTCCTGTAAACTACTGGTTCGCTTTTCCCTCTGACTTCTGCCCCTTTGAGGAGGACCCCAGGGGCAAGGAAAGGCATTCAGGTGTGACAGGTATGGGGTCTGGAATGTCAACCCACTCGTTCCCCCATTACCCCACCCACCCATGCTCCCCAAACAGCCACATTTTTCCCTGCGGCCACTGTCCTGCATGACTTTTCTTGATCCTTTCACCTGTCCACAAACTCCCCCATAAATGCTAGAGCCAAGAGCCCCAGACTTTGGGAAATCCTACACCAGTTTCTGTCATTTCCTATCCCTGTCAGCAAGTCCATTCACCTCTCTGAGCCCGTGTCCCCATCTGTTAAATGGGGGTCCTAACACCCCTACCTCAGACTGGAGAATTTGGGAGCCCGAAGGCCAGAGGACTTGCAGGGGTGATTATGAGCTGCCCTTGTGTTCTGTGGGGCAGGAAGGAGCCCAAGTTCCATCTCTAGGCTTGTCCTCTCAGCCTATCCCCTTGGGCCTCTCCCCCAAGGGCAGGGCGATCATTAAATGTGGCTTTTCAGACACAATTATTCCTCCCCAAGTCTTTTTCTCTCCTCCCTTTACCTTCCCCCTCTGCCTGGAATGCCCATTTTTTTGCGGCAAGGCCCTGACACTTTGCCCAAGAACTTGTGTTCTAAAAGGAAAGAAAAGAAATGTAAGAAGCAAATCTTGCCAGCTGGGCAGGCCAGAGGGGCTGCGGGGACCAGGAAGTGAAACTGCCCTGGCTAGTTTCCTGCCTGAGTCAACAGGGGCAAGAGGGTGCTTGCTGCAGGGGGCCGGCAGAGGGAGGGACCCTTGGAAAGTTAGGGTGGGGGGCCACAGAGCTGGGGGACCATGTCCTCCTCATCTGAGCCTCCAGAATTGCCCCATTTCCTGTGGGTCTCAAGTACACGTGGGTTTGGGGTCAGGAGCTGAGGATGCCTAGACAGTGAGCTCATGGCGGACTGGTGGGATAAATGTGGCTTCTATTTCCCTGAAGCCCCAGCTTGCTGGCTGCACTGGGAAAGGGGGCCACGCAGGTAGCTGGAAACCCTTTCCCAACCTCAACTTTCCTAAAAGTGTTTCCAGGAAGAGAACAAGCTTGAAATAGGCCTAGAGACTTCATCCTGAGGGCATATGCATCTTCCTGGGGACTTTCTGACCCTGCATTGTCTCAGGATTGCTGTGTGACCTTGGGCAACTTTCTGAGCCTCTCTAGGCCTCATTCCCCTTACCTGTAAAACCAGGGTATCAGAATAGAATCTTGGTTTATCCCAAACTCAGCATTTGATCCTCAGCCAATGTGACAGTACCAGCCCATCCACCCAGGCTTGAATGCTGGCCCTACCCTTTCCTGCTGTGGACCTTTTAAGCAAGTCACCTGACCTTTCTGTGCCTCAGTTTTTCTCATTCATGTAACAGGGATGACAATATTAGCTTCTATTGTTAGAGCATAAAGTAAAACATCCTCACCCTGTGAACAGATTCTCTCTTCTTCCTAAACATCTTTTCTTCCACTGGCAGGGAGTGACTTCTCTTATTCAGCATCTTAGGACTCCCACCTGAAGCATCCTCAGGGACAGGGACCTGGGCTTAGATGACACAGCACGTATCACATGCTTTAGAGGGCCACTGGGGAGAGCCGGACCCTGGGTCCTGTTTGCAAGGGGAGCACCTGAAACACAAAATTCAAAAACATTCTCCCTGCCTCTGCCCGACCTCAGTTACTCCTTCCCCATGGGTCTTTTTCTCAAATCCTTTGCAAGAAAGGATTATTCCAATAAGTCTATGGCTTCCCAGCCTGGATGAGCTCAGGCGAGGACTCCACCTCTCCAAGCCTGTTTCCCCATCTGAGAAATGGAGATGACCATCCTCATTTTGCAGTTCTGTTGGAAAGCTTAACTGTGATAACATATCTAAACAGCTAGAGCAGTCAGTCAGTACACTATTATTTTTGTTTCTATTGTTGTCATTGTGGCAGGCTCTGGTTTCTCAAGACCACTGCTCTCTAACAGAAATTACAATGCAAGTCGCATATTTAGCTTTAAATATCCTGATACCACATAGAATGGAACAGAATAGCATAGCATAAATATAGATAGCATAGCACAGAATAAAATGGAATGGAATGGGATAATAAAATAAAATGGGTGAAATTAATTTTGTATTTTATTTAACCCAAATTTATCTAAAATATTATTTTAACATCTAATCAATATAGAAAATTTTGAGAAATTTTACTTTTTTTTTTTTTTTCCCCAACTAAGTCTCTGAAACACACATTGACAGCACAGACCAATTCAGGCCAGCCGCATTTCAAGGACAAGGCCACTTGTGGCCAGGGGTGACCATACTGGACAGTGCAGGTTGGAGAGAGTTTACTGAATGGTGGGTTGGGGACTGGCCAGAAAGTGCAGCTGTGAAACTGAAAATTCCTGGAAGGAGAAAGCTAGCGTTTCCATAGGGGGAGGGGCAGCAATGAGGCCACTTAGGGGCCAGCTTGGGTTTTTCCTGTTCTGTAGATCATTTCACCTGAATAGGAGCAAAGCATGAATTGGTTCACTCGACAAGTTATAGACTGAGTGACTGCTCTACGCCTGGTGTTGTTCAGGTGCTGGTGGTACAGCAATGCACCAATTAGCCTCTTGGGGCTCATGGTAGGGAGGGAGAGACAGAAATTGAACAATTGCTGAAATAGAGAAATATAATGATAACAGAGAGAGGTATGGTGAAGGGAAAATGCAGGGCTCTCTAAGGACAAGGAGTAGATAAAGACTATGGACGACTTCCAGGCCAAAGATGTGGCCTGGACAAACTGGGTCAGAAAAAATAATAAGAGGTAGTCATATTTGACATGTATTACATTGAACCTTATGAAATTGTCAGCAATTTCATATGACTCAGTGTAATATTTAGGGCATAGAATGGATTGCGGCTTCTTAGCTTGGGGCTCAAGGATGTACTTGAATTGAGCTCTATTTCAAGAGAGAGGCTCTACCAACAGGCCTGTGATCTCCACGAATTCTAGTAAGAGGCCTGTGACCTCCCCACCCTTCAAAGAATCAAAACGACCCGGCACCTAGAGAGACTGAGAGTTTCTCGCGTCACGCAGCCCAGAGGAAGGAGGGGCTAAACTGCTGCCTGGGGATCCAGCCGCTCAGTCTCGCTCCCCGGCAGAGCCGTGTTGATTGTCCCCTTGCGGCGCCCGGAAGCGACCCTCAGTAAACAAAGCCGTGTGTGGGCGCAGCTCCAGCTGCCCGGGGCGCGCTGTCCAGCCCAAGGGGGGCGGGGGAGGAATGTTGTGAATGAACCCAGAGCCCGCCCCGAAACTCTACATAAGGCCTGCGCCCCGGGGATTCTCCCTCTCTGATTGGCCTCCGGCACCCCTTGATTGACAGGGTGGCTCGCTGAGCACTCTTATTGGGTCTCCGGAAAAAGAGGCAGTACATATAACGAATGAGCAGCGGCGACTTGGAGACCGGTCTGGCGGTGCCTCCAATGGCGGAGGAGGGTCTCGGAAGCTGACGGGGGGGCCAATGGGGACAGGACGGCGGGGGCGGGACGACGGCGGAGGATAAAGCGGCGGCCGAAGCAGCTTCATTGTTGTGAAGAATCT
>NW_006441398.1:882441-897072 GCF_000325575.1 Pteropus alecto
AGGAGCGTGATGCCGGGGCCGGGGCTGTGCGCAGCCGGGGCCGGCCCGAGGCGCTGCTGGACCTTAGCGCCAAGCGAGTGGCGGAGAGCTGGGCCTTCGAGCAGGTGACCAAGGAGGAGGGGGGAGGGTCGCACCCCCAGCCCCCTCTCTGACATGCCTTCTCCTCCCGCTACCGGCCCCCAGCCTCCGGACCTGCCGCCATCAGAAATGCCCTCCAAGATCCTCAATCCTGCCCCGGGGCAGCCCCTTATACTCCCGTTTCACTCCTTCAAACCCCATGACCCACCTTCATCCCTTCTCCGCCAGCGGTGCCCTCCAGCTCAGAAGACCCAGGGATGCCCTCAGCACCCCAGATCCCAACTCTTGACACTTCCTTCTCCTCCCCATGGTCCTCTCACAACCTTGAGTATCCCTCTCCCCACCTCATCCTCATCCCCAAATTACGGCACCCCATTCAATCCTCACTCCTCTCTCCAACTCCTACAAGGCCCTCTCATTGCTCCTGAAGACCCTCCCTCCCCTGTTCCTGTCCTCCAGATCTCTTCCCTATACCCCCAATGGAGGACTCCCCCATTTCCAGACATCTCAGTCTAAGACACCTTTTTATACTCTGCTAGCCTCCAGAACCCACCTGTCCCATGAGGAGCCCCCTCCCCAGATCTTTCCCTCAGGCCTGGTCTCCCACTCCCACCCCCAGAACTCCTGAGACCACCTCCCCCTGGGGCTACGAGCCCCTCCTGGCCGGCTGCAGGGATTACTCCAGTTTCAGGGTCCCCACCCAGATCCCCCACTACTCACCCTTCTCTCTCCCCACCCTAGCCATCCCCGTCCTTCAAGAGGTGGGCAGCAGGATTGGGGTCTGGGTCTTGATGATGCCTAAACGAGTGCACCTGGAACCCCACCTCTGTGGCTTCTGAGGGTTCTGCCAGGATGCCCCAGTGCTGGGGCCCTGTGCTTCCCCTTTCCCAGCCTCCGTATGGGTGCCCAAGCACCTGAAGATGTGGCCCACACCTGACCAAGCCTTCTGAGCCCTCAGTGGCTCTGCCCAGTTTTAGGGGGCTGTTCTTTGCCACTGGCCTCTCCACAGTTAGGAAGCTTGCTGAAACTGATGGGTCTGGGCCAAGTGTAGATGGAGCAGGCTCTGATTCAGGGCCTGGAAAATCCCTCCTTAGTCATCTGCCAACTGTCCCCGAGGCCTGGGCCAGTCACTGGCCCTCCCACTTCCCCCTGAAACCCTGGGCTCTAGAGGGTCCCTCCCTGTCCCTTCATTGTGTGCGAGATGCCCAGAATGATCTTTAAACCATCTCCGGGGCTCCCACGTACCAGCCCTGGCCAGGCCGGGCACTAGGAAAGGTCTTGCCCCATAGAAGCTCATAGAATTTTTTGCAACCCTTTGGAAGTGGTGGTTCTCCTTCCCACTCTGAGGAAACTGGGGCACAGAGACGTTGAGAAACTTGCCCAAAGTCACCCAGCCAGTGAGTAGCAAGCACAGATGAAACACAAGCTCAACCAGATCAGTTCATTGCCCAGAGCTCATGGGGGTGGCCGGGATCCCGCTCCCTTCCTGAGTACCCTTGGACGCTGGGAAGAATCTCTCTTGGCAGTTGGAGCTCACCAGTTCTAGGACCCTGAACAAGTGAATTGAAGCCACGTCTGAGCTTCACATTCCTCAGGCTGCAAAATGGGGTAATGAGTATCACTAGGATTTTGTGAGAATTAAAGGAAATTGCATATATGAAGCATTTAGCCTAGTGTAGGCTAAAAAATGTCGTCTTGGTCACTCACTATTCTTATCACTTTTATCTTCCTTCCTCCTGCCTTCTCAAAGTCTGGGAGGTAAAGCTACCTTACACCTGGACGCTAGGACCTGACATTCAGGAGGAAAGTGCAGAAAGTTCTACAACACTGACTATGGGCCTAGTGTTATTGTAAGCACTTCGTGTAGATTAATGCACATTTAATCATGTTCCCCAGGAGGCCGGTGCTGTTAACATCCCCATCTCACATAACCGAAGCTCAGAGAGGCAAGTCGACTTGCCTGTGGTCAAACAGCTTGTAAGTGGCAGAGCCAGGACTCAAGCTGGGGTTCTAATCCACTGGCCCTTCTTGCAGGTTGAGGAGCGGTTCTCTCGGGTGCCAGAGCCAGTCCAAAAGCGCATTGTGTTCTGGTCATTTCCACGCAGCGAACGGGAGATATGTATGTACTCGTCGCTGGGCTACCAGCCCCCAGAAGGCGAGCATGATGCCCGGGTGCCTTTCACCCGTGGGTTGCACTTGCTGCAGAGTGGGGCTGTTGACCGCGTGCTCCAAGTAGGTGAGTGTGTGTCCCCACCCCTGCCAGGGAGGCCAGGAGACCCAGAGCAGGCTTGGAGGAAGGCCTGGCCAGGGGAAGGTTCTAGATCCCTGGGGAGGGTTGGACAAGATATTGTGAGCTAAAGAACAGGGGTCTGCCTAGACCTCAGGCTTAGATGGTGGATTAGGGGGAGTGGGGGGACGGATGGTTTCTTAGCTCAGACAACTTAGTTGGAGAGTGGGGAAGAGGTGGTGAGACAGGGAGGAAGACGGGACCAAGGCAGCATCGAGGAACAGTTGTAAACCGGAAATTAGAGGAGGTTCCAGACCTCAGGCAGAGAGACCCAGTGATGCGTTGGAGCTGAGGTTTAGGGCTAGAGGTAGGAATGATCCTAGACCTCAGGCAGAGAGACTTAAGTGGAGGTTGGGATCAGAGATTTAGGGATAGTCTCAGACCTAAGGCAATGAGCATTGGGTGAGAGTCTAGGGTAGAAGTTTAGGACCAGCTGTGAGGAGTGGTCTTAGACCTCAGGGAGCAACATCCAGGAAAGGGGAGGGGCTGAGGTTTAAAGCTAGAGGTGAAAGATAATTCTAGACCTCAGGCAGTGGGGCTCAGAAGGGGTCCAGCAGAAGCTGAGCCAGAAAACAGGTGAGCTCTGGAACACCACACCTCCATGGGGGCAGGTCACATCCCCCAGCTGGAGGCAGGGGCTTGGCCTCCCTGAACCCTGTCAGCCTGGGGGGAGGGAAGGGGAGGGGCTGAGGTTTAAAGCTAGAGGTGAAAGATAATTCTAGACCTCAGGCAGTGGGGCTCAGAAGGGGTCCAGCAGAAGCTGAGCCAGAAAACAGGTGAGCTCTGGAACACCACACCTCCATGGGGGCAGGTCACATCCCCCAGCTGGAGGCAGGGGCTTGGCCTCCCTGAACCCTGTCAGCCTGGGGGCCCCGTTGCCTGGACATGGCCCAGCTGGCCACAGGCTCGGCCACCTCCAGCCGGTATGAGGAAGCCACTGTCTCCCCGCATGACGCAGCATGGGCTGGCTGGGGCCTGAGCTGCCCAACCAGTTGGATGAGCCTGGCATCTGGGCTCCCCAGGGGCCAGGGAGGGGCAAGGGGTGATGGGGTAACTTGGCCTCTGGCCTACCACATCAGCCCCTCACCTCCAAGTGTTACAGGCCTTTGGCATGTTCCCATAAAGTTAGAGGGCATCCAGACCCTGGGCTGTATCCATGGTAACTCAAGGGCTGAGAAAACCATCTTTAACATCATTTTAATATTATTCATACTTTTGTTTATTTAGGACTTACTGTATACCAACAGTGTTCTAAGCCCTTGCAAACTATTAACCCATTTAATCCTCATTACAAACATATGAGGAGGATGTTACTGTTTATTCCCATTTGACAGATAGGGAACTGAGGCACAGAGAGGGTAAGTGATTTGTACTAGGTTACTCAGCTGGCATTTGCACCCGAGTCTGGCTGTACACCGTGGACGAGTACCGCCGTCCCTGGGGTGATACAGCAGCGATGGTTTGGTTTTTGTTTTAGGGTTTCATCTGAGCGGTAACATCCGGGAACCAGGAGGCCCTGGAGAGCCCGAGCGCCTCTACCATGTCTCCATCAGCTTTGACCGCTGCAAGATCACATCTGTGAGCTGTGGTTGTGACAATAGAGACCTCTTCTACTGTGCCCACGTGGTGGCCCTGTCGCTGTACAGAATTCGACATGCCCGCCAGGTAGAGCTGCGGCTGCCCATCTCTGAGACACTCTCCCAGATGAACCGGGACCAGCTGCAGAAGTTCGTGCAGTACCTCATCAGCGCACACCACACCGAGGTGCTGCCCACTGCCCAGCGCTTGGCAGACGAGATCCTCCTCCTGGGCTCCGAGATCAATCTGGTGCACGGTGAGGGTGCCCAGGGGTCCGATGGGGGCAATGAGGCCCCAGCGCACAGCCACATCACTTGTTGTGGAACCGGCAATTGTCTTGGAATTCTTGGGTCCCCTTGACCCATGAGCAGGGGTGGGGGCAGTACCATCACCTAAGGTCAAGGTCCCACACCTACTAGGTGGAAGATCCTGAATGGCCATGGGCGGATGAATGGTGGAAATCAGCCAGTGGGGAGAATGAGAGTTGACGGAACAGTAGGAAGTCAGGCCCCAGGGCCAAGGATGTCCCAAGATCCCAGGGACAGACCTGCTTGTGTGGGTAGAGGGCATGAAAAGCATGTGGGTGTCAGGAGTGGGTGCTGGTGGGAGATAGACTAGGAGGTGTTATGAGCTCTGGGAAGGTTTGGGGCTACAGTCGCCTAACTATAATGGTGGGGAGAATGGAGCAGGATGAGGGGTGGATAGATGGATGAGTAGTAGGTACAGACATGGATGGATAATTGAGGGTAAGGGTGGGTGGATACAGAAGGTGTTCAGGATAGGGAGCTGAGTGAACTGATGGTGCGGAATACCAGATGGGGTGAGTGGATGGGTGATTAACTAGGATGGTAGGTAAATGGGGAATTGGTGGCAATTGAAGGTGGGGGTGGGTAAGATGGGCTGTAACTGAAGGGGCTGAGGTACATTGATGGTGGTGGACAGATGGGGTTGGTAGAAAACTGGAAGGACCAATGGGTACATGGATTGGGGATGAGTTGGTGGGTGCATGGAATGTTTGTATGTGTGGACTGACATGGTGGACGGATTAAGTGGGTGAATGTTTTGTGTAGGACAGATGGGTGAACTAATGGGGTGGTAAGTGTTTTGGGAGACATGAATGGATGGTTTGATGAGGGAAGTATAGATAGAAAGTTGAGGTTAGTTGGGTGGATGGATAGTGCAGTTGTGTGGATCAACAGATGAATAGATTGGTGGGTATTTTGAGTGGTTGGTACAAATGAATTGAAAAACAAATGGGGGTGGGTAGTTAGATGGAGGGGAAGTATAGATAGAAAGTTGAGGTTACTTGGGTGGATGGATAGTGCAGTTGTGTGGATCAACGGATGAATAGATTGGGTATCTTGAGTGGTTGGTACAAATAAATTGAAAAACAAATGGGGGTGGGTAGTTAGATGGATGAATCAGTGGCAT
Source organism: Pteropus alecto (assembly GCF_000325575.1). Classification (NCBI taxonomy): domain Eukaryota; kingdom Metazoa; phylum Chordata; class Mammalia; order Chiroptera; family Pteropodidae; genus Pteropus; species Pteropus alecto. The sequence goes on from NW_006441398.1 coordinate 887,816, forward strand.
GGGTATAATAGGTGAGCAGATCGAAGTTAGGGCAGGTGATGAACTAATGGGATAGGTAAGTATGCTACGAGTTATGGATGTGTGGATGGGTAGATGCATGGCATGACATGGGGAGTAAATAGACAGTCGAGTGGTCTGGTTGGTTGGGTGGGTGATGTTTTGGGTGGCATGGATGTATGAGTAGAAGGACAGGTGATGTTTCAGGTGGGATGGATGATCTAATTAGATAGGGCAGGTGATGAACTAGTGGGATAGGTAAGTATGCTACGAGTTATGGATGTGTGGATGGGTAGATGCATGGCATGACATGGGGAGTAAATAGACAGTCGAGTGGTCTGGTTGGTTGGGTGGGTGATGTTTTGGGTGGCATGGATGTATGAGTAGAAGGACAGGTGATGTTTCAGGTGGGATGGATGATCTAGTGATGTTTTGAACAAGTTGAATAGTTGGGTTAATGAATGGGTAGGTGGCATTTTGCATGAGATGGATGGATGGATGGATGGATGGGTGAATGGACAGATTGGTGGGTGGTTTCTCAGGTAAGATAGCTGAATGAGTGAATGAGCTAGTGATGTTTTGGGTGGGAAGGATGGATAGATGGATAGATAGGTAAGTGACATTTTAAATGGGACGATGGTCAGACGGATGGTGGATGGATACGTGGTTTTTCATAGATGGATGATGGATGGAACTTTGGGATGGGTCGAGTGGTTTGGAGGACCGAATGATGGCAGGGGCGGAGGCCCCCTCTCCCCAACTACAGTCTCAGCTTTTCCTCACTCCCTACAGGTGCCCCAGACCCCACAGCGGGTGCAGGCATTGAGGACGCCAACTGTTGGCACCTGGACGAGGAGCAGATCCAGGAGCAGGTGAAGCAGCTGCTGTCCAATGGCGGCTACTACGGTGCCAGCCAGCAGCTGCGCTCCATGTTTTGCAAGGTGCTGCACGGGCATAGCATACACAGCGGGGCATGCACAGCAGGGCTGCGGTGGGGCTGAAAGGCCCTGGTGCCGGCGCCCTGCCACATCCTCATCACCCCAATCGCACACAGGTACGGGAGATGCTGCGGATGCGGGACTCCAATGGGGCACGCATGCTGATCCTCATGACCGAGCAGTTTCTGCAGGACCCACGCCTGGCCCTGTGGCGGCAGCAGGGCGCTGGCATGACAGACAAGTGCCGGCAGCTGTGGGATGAGCTGGGTAAGGCCCAGGCCTGGAGATGGGCGGGCACCAGGGTTCCAGCATCCAGTCTTGTCCTCCCTGAGATTAGGGTCTGGCCCCTGAGTCCTTCTTCCATTCATTAGCACCTCCAGTACGAGGCATTCACTGTCCAGATTGCTGGAGCTACAGCAAGAAACAGATTTAAATATATGCTCTCGTGGAGTTGACACCTGGTAAGGGACACAGATAAGAAAATACTACAAACCCATCAGACCAGGGGTTGACACACCTTTTCCACAGGAACCAGATAGTCAAATAGTTTCGGCTTCGCAGGCCATTTGGTCTCTGTCATGACTCCTCAGTTTTGCCCGTTGCAGCGGAAAAGCAGCCATAGACACATGTAACTGAATGGATGTGGCAGTATACCCATAGAATTACTTACAGACATTATTTATTTATTTGACGTTCATAAAATGTTCACAAGTCACAAAATATTCTTATTTCCCCCCCACCCCATTCAAAATGTAAAAATAAATCTTAGCTGGCAGGCAGTTCAAAAAGAGGGTGGATTTTCACCAGGGGCTGACCTCTGTGATAGATGGTGATGAGCACGATGGGTTAAAAAAAGACGAGTTTGGCGGCCTGGCTTTGAATTCTGCTTCTGACTTCTCAGCTGTGTGACCTTGAGGCAGTAACTTCACCTCTCTATGCCTCAGTTTTCTTACCTGTAAAGCGAAGAGACCATTAGTTGTAACCTCAGAGGCCCAAGGTGAGGGTGAAGCAGAGGGTAGTGCCCAGCAGTGGTAGTCACACCAGACAGGTATGCTGCTACTATTGACATTTGACATAAATGTTGACTCGTCTCCATGCCAACGTTCACTGCCCTCCCTCCCTCCTCAGGGGCCCTGTGGGTGTGCGTTGTCCTGAGCCCCCACTGCAAACCAGAGGAGCAGGCAAGCTGGCTCCAGCTGCTTGACAAGTGGGACAAGCTGGACGTGTGCCCACTGGAAGAAGGCAACTACTCTTTTGACGGGCCCAGCCTGCAGCCCACCATGGCCCTCAGCCCAGGTAAGAAAGGGATCCCTGCCATCCCCCCAAAAAGCATCACTTCTGCTGGTGGCCCAATCTCCCCATCATGGTGCTCTGGGGGAGAGCAAAGGGGGCCCCAGCCCTTGCCTGTCCTCCTGACCAGGAGGGAGCGAGTGCCCAGGGCAGGGCAGTGGGCGGCCCAAGAGACAATGAAGCGAAATGCTTAAGACACCTGTAGTTCTGAGCTGGTCTCCTGACTCAGCCTTCTCTTGGCAATGGAGGCACGGGTAGGGGGAACAGAGAGAAAGAAAAAGAAAGATATTGAGAAGAGAGAGGCAGAAATAGAAGGAAAGAAACAGGAGAAGAGAAGGAAGAAGGGGGACTAGGGAGAGAGATAAAGAGGAAAAAAGGAATAGAATGTGGGGCGGAGGAGAACGGACAGACAGTTATTGTCTACCTGTAGGAGGGGCTATAGTAGCTCACCCAACACACGCTCACATTCACATGAACCTTTAAAAGCTGCTGTAAGGATTTGGGGAAATGATGTATGTCCATCAATACACCCAGAGTCTAGCCCCAAGCCAGCACTCAGTGCGGGGAACTGGCCATGAACCAACTGCTAGGCCGGGTTGGACACCTCTCCCACAGGCCCGGAGGAGGAGGAGGTGGTGGCTGCAAGTTCCCGCCACACCGTGTTTGGCCGAGCCCTACAGGCTGGGTTGCTGCATTGGAGTGACGCTCACCTGCAGAGGATCCTGGCCAGTGACTGCTATGGCCCCAGCCTCACAGGCCACATGGGCAGCGACAAGCTGACGTTCGACCCCCAGGGCCGCCCCCTCTGGCTTGGGGAGCCATTCCCCACTGCTTGTGCCCGTGTGGACACCCTGCGTGCTCATGGATACCCCCGCCAGGCCTTGAGGCTAGCAGGTGCCATAATCAACACACTTCGGCTACAGCGGCGGCACCAGCTTGAGAGCTACAAGCAACAGAAAAAAGGTGGGCACTAATGTTATCATTGGGTCCTGGGAGCTGCAGGTGTAGATGCCAACTACTGGGGGCTATGACAACCCAAGCAGTCTGTGGGTACCACTTGGGGTCCCATCAGGAAAACCGAACCACTCTAGGTGTCTTGAGCAGAAAAGAATTTAATACAGGGGATTGAGGCTCACAAAACCATTGGAAGTGCTGCAGGATTGAAAGTCATAGAAGCCACTGCTTGAGTTCAAGAACTTGAACTTCAGAAGCACAGTAAGCACAGCAGCCTGCAGCCTCCACTGGGGTAGTTCTCAAAAGGACAGATAGAAGGAACAGCGTGGACAGGCGCCCAGAGGCAAGAGAGAACACAGCTCGTGGGAGATTGGAGGATGGACTGCCACGTGGGGTGGGTGGGTGACTACCATGGGGCCCTGAAAGCTGGTCGGGCTTGAGCGATTTGGGCGGGATTAAAGGTTTTGAAGAGGGAATGATACTGTTTGGATGTTTTAGAAAGCGCCCAGTTTCCTCTGGGTGTCCTGCCAGGCCTGGGTGCGGCTGTGGGACAGGAGGCTAGGGCTGTAGAGGGGAGAAGATGGCCACCCGGGGGGCAGGTGGTGGGCTAGGGGTTCAGGGAGAGGAAGTCCCCTCTAGGGGCTTGGGAGGGTGGTTGGGCATTGAGCTCCACTTCCCACCTGCAGAGCTGCTACAGAAGGGCTCTACCTGCATCACCAACATGGAAGGATGGGTGGGCCACCCCTTGGACCCCATTGGCTGCCTCTGTAGGGCTCTCCTGGAGGCCTGTCGCCTGGAGGAGGAGACCCTCGCCCTTTATCCAGGTACAAACACTGGGGACCCCATGAGGAGCTGGGGTGATCCCCACCCCCTTGGCCAAGCCCCCTGACTTAGTACCCCTAGAAAATGAGGCTCTACCTTTACTCTTGCCACCGCCTTCCTCCCCACCACCCCTGCCAATGCCAGGAGCCAATAGGCTTAGCTTCTGAAAGTGAGGCCTCCGTAAGTCTATCTGCTACTTGAAGATGGGCCCCACCCCCTGGTCAGTGCTGGGAGTAGCTGGACTCCCTGTATACCCCAACCTCCCAGTCTCCATGCTTGGGGTCAAGGGCCATTAGGGTCCCGGAAATGGAGGTCCCCCTCCAGGATCTTTGGTGCCGGTCTCCCACAGACTCAGGCTCCGAGAAGCGGAAGGCGGCCTACCAGCACGTGCTGGTGCCTGGGAGCCCTGGGGAGTCCTACTTGGCGCTGGCGCTGGAGGTGGCACTTCTGGGCCTGGGACAGCAGCGGGCCCTGCCCGAGGGGTTGTATGCCCAGGACAAAGTGGTGCGGAATGAGGAGCAGCTGCTGGCGCTGCTGGAAGAGGTGGAGCTGGACGAGCGGCTTGTGCAGGTGATGCGCAAGCAGGCAGGGCTGCTTTTGGAAGGTGAGCTCCCTCCCCTAGGCCTGGGTGTTCTTGAAAATAGGGTCCTACCCCTGGTTTAAGTTAGACTGGTTGCCGCTGTATTCGGAGGCTCCGCCCCCAACCCTCCCTTTCAGTCTTTACCTTAGCATTTCCTAAAAGGTGAGATCCAGCCTTTTGTCCCGCCCCCTAGCAAATTCTGGTGGCCAATAACAGCTGCGAGTGCTTAGGCCCCTCCCCCTGCTTACCTGGAAACCAATGAGCCTAGTCGTTGAGGCCCAGCTGTACTTTATTGGCTCTGCCCGTGGTCCTTTTTGAGGCCCAGCTCTCTACTGCAGCCGGGAGCCAGCTTGGCCCCGCCCCTAATCAGGTGCAGCCCCCACCTCCATGACCTCACCCTGCAGCTGAGTCCTGCCCCCGACCCAGTGGTAACCAGGGGCTCCTCGTTGTGAATTTACAGAGTTTTTCTGTCTCAGCCCTGTTCCCCCAAGGCCGGGACCTCTTCAGCCCTAGTCCCAGCCACTCTATCCTAGGGTCTGCCCATCCCCCACTCAGCCTGGGTTCTGGGAAGATCTGGGGAGGGGAAGAAACACAGAAGCAAGCCCACACCTGGGGGCTGAGCTCAGGCTGACCCTGCAGGGGGTCCCTTCAGCGGCTTCGGTGAGGTGCTGTTCCGGGAGAGCGTGCCCATGCACACCTGTGCCCGTTACCTGTTCACCGCACTGCTGCCCCACGACCCCGACCTGGCCTACCGCCTAGCATTGCGAGCCATGAGGTGAGGACAGGCAGATAGCTGGGGACTCCTCTCAGTCAGGATTGGGGGGTGGGAGGTATGCTCACAACACCATCCTCCCGCCAGAACTCACAGCTGGTTAATTTAATTCCTGTGCTGGCCTTCCCGGCTGCCCTGTGCTCTTGATTATTAAATATAAATGTGTAATTTCTCTAGCATTCTTGGTCCTATTGAAACATTTTAGTATACAAAAATACTGCAGTGTTAATACCCAAGTGAAAACCCATCCTGTGTATGCTCATCATTATGATCAGTGATACAGTTTTGAAAAATAAACTATCATGCCCTTCAAAAAAACATATACGTATGAATGTGTAATATTATTTTGAATTTGAGAGACATCTACGTGGCACAGAAGTCAGAGTATTTTCTTAGGCTGGTTTGTCCCAACCTACCAAATCTCTCTTGGGGCAAGCAGTGTTCTCACTTTCTTATCTATCCTGCAAGAGTCGAGATTTCTGCAAACCTATAATCTGGAAATTGAAAGTCGGTCTTCCTTTTACATAGATGATACATCAATACCTATTCTTTGCACCTTGTTTTCATTTGTACCTTGTATCTTAAAGGCTTGGTTGTATTACATGGTACACAAACCACTGTAAGGATGCATTATAAAAGAACCAATCTGGAGCCGTTGCAAACACACACACACACACACACACACACACACACACACACACCTTACAATAAAATACCTTATTTCCCACAGTACACCAGCAGATTGAAGAAGCAGAATTTTTTAAGGCCCTCTCAGGATACAAATAATCCCATCATCTCTATCAGCCACATGGCCTTTGGTGCACAAATAGAGCATCTTGATGGGCATAAACAACACTGCAGCCTACGGCCATGCCACCCTGAACAAACCCGATCTTGTCTGATCTCGGAAGCTAAGCAGGGTCAGGCCTGGTTAGTACTTGGATAGGAGACCACCTAGGAAGACTAAGTGCTTTAGGTGTAAAAGAAAAAAACAAACTGCAGTGAACATCTTGCATACATGTTGTCTTCCGTTTTTCTAGGTCCTCAGGCTGTGCTGGCCCAAGGGGAGGCATTGACTGAGGCAGGAAACGTCTCTCTCCTAGGGAGGATGGAGACTCCAGCCTCACCTCACTGTGGGTTTGCTTCTTCCTACACCCCAGGCTGCCTGTACTGGAGACAGTGCTTCCAGCTGGAGAGCCTCACTCCAACCCATTGGACTCCGTCATGAGTAACCACTTCCCCCGCTGGTTCATCCTGGGCCATCTGGAGACCCGCCAGTGTGAGCTGGCCTCCGCCATGCTGACTGCTGCCAAGGGTGAGGATGGTACTGCCCCCGTCCCCCAGTCCTCCTCCTCTGCCTTCTCCCTCCTTTCCTTTGTCTCCCTCCTTTTGTCCTTTTACTAAATTCTACCAGTTTTCCTGGAGCACTTTCTAGATGGACCAGGCACTGTGGTAGGTCTTAAGGATGCCGCAGTAGACAAAACTGACCCAAGTCCTGTGGTGTTACATTCTAGTGGGGGCAGACAGACAATAAATAAGGTAAGAGAGATAGTTATGTGGTAAGTGAGAAGGTTACAAGTGCAATGAAGGGGGATAAATCAGGTTGACATTTCAGCCAAGACGTGAAAGTGCAGACAGCCGTGCCAACATCTGGTGTCTTAGCTCGAGCTGCCATCACAAAATGCCACAGATTGGGTGGCTTAAACAACAGAAATTTATTTTCTCATAGTACTAGAGGCTGGAAGTCCAAGATCAGGGTGCCAGCATGGTCCGTTCCTAGTGAGGGCTCTCTTCTGGTGTTCAGACAACTGCCTTCTCACTGTGTCCTCACATGGCAGAGAAAGAGAGAGCTCGGGTCTCTACTTAGAAGGGCACTAAACCCATCATGGGGGCCCCACCCTCGTGACCTCCACTAAACCTAATTGCCTCCCAAAGGCCCCACCTCCAGATACCATCACGTTGAGAGTTAGGGCTTTAACATAGAATTTGGAGGAATACAGTTAAGTCCTTAGCATCTGAGAAGAGTATTCCAGGTAGAGGGAACAGCCAGTGCAAAGGCCCTGAGGCTGGACTGTGCCTAGTTGTTTGAGGAACAGAGTAGGCTGATGTGGCTGGATAGGAGTGATGGAGAATTGTAGGATCTGGGCCAGTGATAATAGTGACAATAGCTAACATTTGTGTAGCTTTTGCCACGTTAGGCCTTTACAAGTATGGGCTCACCACGGCCCTGCGAGGCAGACACCACTGTATTAGTATTACCCATTGCACAGATGGGGCAGCCAAGGCAGAGAGTTAAAGTGACTTGCTCAGGGTCAAACAGCTAGTGAGTGACAAGGTGGGGATTTGAACCCTGGCATTCTGGCTCCCCATGCCCTTGACTGTTAGGCGTCCAGTGGGTCCCTACGTGGCTTCCTCCCACTGGAAGTGAACCAGTTGAGAGTGCTGAGTGTTCTAGATCTTCCCAGAATCATTGCCAGGTGCATGTCCCTCTGCACACAGACCTGTGCACCTGTGTGGAGGAACCTGCATGAACAGGTCAGGCAGTGACAGGGGCTGGTGCCTGATGTGCCAGTGGTGCCTCTGTTCCTCCCCCACTCCAGGAGACCCCAAGTGGCTGCATGCAGTATTGGGCTCCATCCAGCAGAATATCCACTCTCCAGCCCTGCTCTTCAAGCTGGCGCAGGATGCCTGCAAGACGGCCACCCCAGCCAGCGCACCACCAGACACCACCCTGCTGGGCATTGCGCTGGAGCTGGGCCTGCAGGTGGGGGCCCCCAGGAGGATGGGAGAGGGCAATGCCGCCTGTGGGCGGGGCCTGAGAGTGAGTGAGACCTCTGAGGCAGGGGCACAGAGCAGCAGAGTCAGTAAGTCCTGAGAGTGAGCAAATGAGGTTATCACTGGGTGTGAGTCTGTGAATGAGGGACTCAGTGGCAGAGTCTGAAAGTGAGAATCTGGGGGTGTGGCTGAGGACAGGGAGGAGGGTCATGGAGCCTGCAGGTGAAAGAGTGGGCCACAAGAGGGAGCAGGACCTAGGGCTTCTGGCCTTGGAAATGGGGCCTGGGGCTGGTGGACTTACAGTTTAGGACTACAGGCAGGCAGAGTCAAATCTGGTGGGGTGGGGCAAAGCCTGCCAATAAGGAGCTTATTTGGAGGCAGGGCCTGTAGGGGAATCCAGCCTAGAGGGACCAGTCGCTGTTGAGGGGCGGGCTTGGGGAGACAGTCTTGAAGGTGATGAGCCACCTCTGGGGGGTGGGGGAGGTCTGTGGTTGAAAGTCTTGGGGGCGGGTCCTGTGTGTGAGTGTCCAGTCTTGCCAGGGCAAGGCAGAGATCCTCCTGCATGGGTTCAGCCTGTAGTTGAGGAGCCAGCTGTAGGGTGTGGCATGTGGAAGGGGCAGGGCTTCAGAGGGCAGCCCAAGTGAAATATGAGGATAAAGAACAGCCTGGGGCTGGCTTGCTGGGTGGGGTGGGTCCCTCACAGGTAGAACTAGTAAGCAGGGGCCCTCGGGCAGAATTAGCCAAAACACAGTCATTAGCACACTGTGTCCCTCCAACTTCCTGTGGTGGGTGGAGCCATTAGAGGAATGTTGGGGGGAGGGTGGCGGGACAAGAGCAGAGGTTTGAAGAGGAGACCCTCTGCTTAGGAGCTTCCAGAAGGCAAGATCCACCAGATAGGACTGGGGAAGGGTCCTGGGGTAGAGGCAAGCGAGGATGCTGCTTATAGAGGTGGGGCGTCTAGGGCAGGTGTTCTGTTGGGGGCTACAGAGGGGAATCTGCTGACATGAAGCGTAGAAGTTTCTGGAGAGAAGGGACAGATTGGCTTATTATTTAAAGTAGGATCCACAGAGCCTCAGAATAACACCAACTACGGCAGTAATACTAATGGCTGATGTTATCTGAGCACTTT
>NW_006441398.1:901410-907402 GCF_000325575.1 Pteropus alecto
TGGAGGCAGGGCCGGTAGGGGAATCCAGCCTAGAGGGACCAGTCGCTGTTGAGGGGCGGGCTTGGGGAGACAGTCTTGAAGGTGATGAGCCACCTCTGGGGGGTGGGGGAGGTCTGTGGTTGAAAGTCTTGGGGGCGGGTCCTGTGTGTGAGTGTCCAGTCTTGCCAGGGCAAGGCAGAGATCCTCCTGCATGGGTTCAGCCTGTAGTTGAGGAGCCAGCTGTAGGGTGTGGCATGTGGAAGGGGCAGGGCTTCAGAGGGCAGCCCAAGTGAAATATGAGGATAAAGAACAGCCTGGGGCTGGCTTGCTGGGTGGGGTGGGTCCCTCACAGGTAGAACTAGTAAGCAGGGGCCCTCGGGCAGAATTAGCCAAAACACAGTCATTAGCACACTGTGTCCCTCCAACTTCCTGTGGTGGGTGGAGCCATTAGAGGAATGTTGCGGGGAGGGTGGCGGGACAAGAGCAGAGGTTTGAAGAGGAGACCCTCTGCTTAGGAGCTTCCAGAAGGCAAGATCCACCAGATAGGACTGGGGAAGGGTCCTGGGGTAGAGGCAAGCGAGGATGCTGCTTATAGAGGTGGGGCGTCTAGGGCAGGTGTTCTGTTGGGGGCTACAGAGGGGAATCTGCTGACATGAAGCGTAGAAGTTTCTGGAGAGAAGGGACAGATTGGCTTATTATTTAAAGTAGGATCCACAGAGCCTCAGAATAACACCAACTACGGCAGTAATACTAATGGCTGATGTTAGCTGAGCACTTTGAGGCGACAGGCACTGTGCAAAGAGTTTTACTACATAATTTCATTCAATTCTCACAACCCTGTGAGGTAGATACGATTTTTATCCCCATTTTACAGATGAGGAAACTGAGGCCCAGAGAGATGAGGCCACTTGCCCAGGTCGTATGGCTTATTGACTCAGCCCTTACCTTCCAAATCTCCCTGGGCCCCTCAGGATCCCTGACAGACCTCCCTCTGCCTGCCCAAGGTTTTGGGGTAACTCCCTTCTCTCCCCCTTCCCACCCTGCAGGTGATGCGGATGACTCTGAGCACCATGACCTGGCGGCGAAGGGAGATGGTACGCTGGCTGGTCAGCTGTGCCACAGAGATCGGTGAGAGCTCCCGAGGGGACCCGCCACCCATCTCCCCGTGGTACCAGGAGGGCACAGAGAGAAGCAGAGACTTTTCTCTGGCCTCATCCTGTGCTCAGGGCTAGGCCGAGAGGGAATGTCAGGCAGATGGGTGGCGGTGGGGACCGTGATGCACAAAAGCTCGGAGTCTGGCCACGTTAAAGTGGCTTGGAAAAGGGCCACTGGCACCAAAGCTTAACCTCTACACACACGCCTGCATGCACGTGCACGTGTACACACACACACACACACACACACATACACAAAGTGCTATCACAGGGAGAGGAATCTGTTCATGGCACATGGGACAGGAGCACTGAGCAGGCTTAGGCCAGGGGGACCAGTGAGAGGATGGCCACCAGCTCAGAGACAGCTATCTAGGCATGAGATGTGCATTGCTTCAAACGTAGGGAATAAACCCTTGGATGCACATCCGTATCCCTGCCCCCTATCCTGACCAATGTCACCCACTCATGTTCCCTAGGCCCACAAGCCCTGATGAACATCATGCAAAACTGGTACTCCTTATTCACGCCAGTGGAAGCGGCTACCATTGTGGCAGTGACAAGCACCACTCATGCCACGCTGCTGCGGCTGCAGCTTGATGCGCCCCGGCGGGAGGAGCTCTGGGCCTGCGCCCGCACCCTGGCCCTGCAGTGCGCCATGAAAGACCCGCAGAACTGCGCCTTGCCCGCGCTCACCCTGTGTGAGAAGAACCATGCAGCCTTCGAGGCGGCCTACCAGATAGTGCTGGATGCGGCTGCCGGTGGCCTGGGCCATGCCCACCTCTTCACTGTGGCCCGCTACATGGAGCACCGTGGCCTGCCACTGCGGGCCTACAAGCTGGCCACGCTGGCCCTGGCTCAGCTCAGCATCGCCTTCAACCAGGACAGCCATCCCGCTGTCAATGATGTGCTCTGGGCCTGCTCCCTCAGCCACTCCCTAGGCCGGCACGAGCTCTCTGCCATTGTCCCGCTCATCATCCGGAGCATCCACTGTGCCCCCATGCTCTCTGACATCCTGCGCCGCTGGACCCTCTCAGCGCCTGGCCTGGGTCCCCTAGGGGCCCGCCGGGCGGCCAAGCCAATGGGCACTGACCGGGCGCCGCTCTGCCAACTCCTAGACGCTGCAGTGGCAGCCTACATCAACACCAGCCACTCCCGCCTCACGCACATCAGCCCACGGCACTACGGTGACTTCATTGAGTTCCTGGGCAAGGCCCGTGAGACTTTCCTTCTGGCACCTGATGGGCACCTTCAGTTTGCCCAGTTTTTAGAGAACCTCAAACAAACCTACAAAGGCAAGAAGAAGCTCATGCTGTTGGTGCGGGAACGTTTTGGCTGAGGGGCAGCAGGCAGGTGGTGGGAGGGGTCCCCCATTGCCCCTGCCTCTGTGGCACCCATTCTGCATCAGGGGCCTGGACTGGAGGCCCATGTGACATCTCAGTATTAAGTCAGGGAAGAAGCCCAGCTGGAGCTAGGTGGTCTTGCTTGCTGTCCCCCCAACCCAGCTAGATGTGGGGGAGTGGTGTCCTGTCACATGCGTGCCTAGGAGTGTGTGAACGACTGCGAGATGTGAGGATCAGAAGCCATACCACCACCCAGAGGACTGGAAAGGGGTGTGTGCTTGGGTAGCAGTTATGACCCTGCCTTGTGTACCCCAAAAGCAATAGGCAGACTACCCCTTCCCAAACTCACAGGCCTGATGTGGGCTCCAGGAGAGCTGGGAGGCAGGACTTTCCCTAACCAGCTCTCAAAGTCAATGTAGCAAACCCTCCTGGTGCCCCACTCTGGGTGCCCATGGGACTTGTGTTAGGGTATCTAAATCTCCTTTCGTACCCTCCCTTCACTGCCTCAGGGGCCCCCTTCCACAGTCCTGTACCTGCTCCAGGCTGTCCAGCTGGGACCAATGGTTCTCCCCCTACTGAAGGATTTGAAGAGGCCTCAGGCCTTGGCCACATACCTCACCCCCCACCTGGTCAGGACTCCCATTCCTGTGGGTGCCAGGGTCTCGGGGCAGGCTGGGGGGGCCATTGCTGTCCCTTCCCCCTACCTGCTAGTCACTGGACATACAACTCAGGAACCGAGCCAGGCTCACGCTGTCCTCCAAACCCGGTGTCAGGGGAGACAAGCACAAGTGAGCCAGGGACCCACGTCCCCAATCTGGAAAGGAAAGAGGCTGGCATGTGGGCATTTTCTGGCTCTGTCTTGTCTCTCCCTTTCTCCTCCTCCTCCCTGCTCTGCCCCTTCACCTTACTCTCCCTTTCCACGTTTCTCTCAATTTAACCTGCTTTCCTATTCGCATCTCTTAAGTCTCAGCTGCTGTCTCTTTGGCCTCCCCACCCCCACATCCCTCTATCTTTTCCCTTCTTGTGATTAAGGACAAAAGATCACATCATTTTGTAACTTTTTTTTTCTATTTATTGAACCGTATATTGTATTTCCTTTTTCCTTTTGGTTTTTTAAAGCATGAACACAGCTTTTTCTTTTGAGACTAAGGTGCGTGCCCCACCCCCAGAGAGAGCCCCTCCATTTTCCTTCCATAGAAAATCTCGAGCCTGGCCTGTGGCACAGCTTCAAGTGAGGACAGAATGGGAGTGACTGCTGTTTTTATCCAGTGGTAATAGGGTGCATAATGGCAGGCAGGGTGGAGAGGTCACTATGAGCAAGTCCTCCACTGAGTGCTTTACACTTGTCATGTTACACTTGTCACAATAGCTCTATGAGTCTGTAGGATCATTCCCATTTTACAGACGAGAAGACTGAGACTCCAAAGGTTAAGGAAAGGGCACCCATTTTAGGAAGAGAAAGCTTGATTTAGTACCTTGAAAGGCCGCTGCCCACCCCAGGCAACATGGCCCTTGCACCGCTGGGAATGACCACTAGGGGGTGCCCTGGCTACAGCCCACTGTTGGGGGTACTTGTCTCCAAGTTGCTGAGCTGGAGACGCGGGGGAGGGGTCGCACGTGCTGCGTGCAGCTGGATAAGGAAGACACCCCTGCCCAAAGCTGGAAACCCTGGGTTTAAGCTAGGCCTTGGTGTGCGTGGTCGATGGGGGCGCTGCCAGAGCTTGTCTGGGCTCCTACACCGCGGATGAGGCTCCCAGTCTCCAAATAGAGTGGGGTCTAGGGGACAGCAAGAAGGCCTCCGATTGCCTTCTGTTGCTCCCCAAGAAGAAAGACCTCTCTCGAGACCTTTCCTTTAGGGATTGACGGACTGCATGGGTCACACTCAGGGCCCGGGCAGGCGAGGACAGGGTTCCCTGAGAGGCTGGGCGGGGCAGGCTACTAGAGGGTGCCGAGGGTGGGGCTTCGGCAGTATTGGGCACTGATTGGTTTGTAGCACCACCCTGCGCTCGAGGGGACCAATTGGAGACGGCCCCACCTCTTGTCCGCCTGTTCCCTCAGGTATGTGAGGGTTGATCCAGACCCTGCCAGCACGCCCTTAGCACCGCCCAGAGGCCTGGGAGGGTGGAGGTAGCCCTTGTGGTCGGTCCCAGCCACCTCCAAATGCCGTTCTGAGACCCGAGGCTCCCCTTACGGTACCCACGTAGTTCTCAAACTTATTCACAAATGTCCCCCTCAAGTACAAGTTCTCCACTAGCATTCTCAAGATACCAGGCACCCCAAATCTTCCCCCCAGGCCTGACACTCCCAAATGTCACTAGCTCAAGACCATCAGGTCCCAGTTATCTCTGAATGCGCAGCGTTTCCCCCAGGGTCATTCCCCACCCATACCTGAGGTTGATTTCTATCCCCCCTTGGTCTCTGGCATGTGGCATTACTCGTAATGACCCCATCTAGATCCCTCCCAGAAAGGCTTTCTCTGTCACATCAGCCCAGAAAGTCCCTCCAGTCCAGGGTTTCCTTCAGGGTTACCTCACAATCCCAGGACACCCCACAAGGTCACCTTTCCACACCCAAGGAGCCCTCTCAGCCCCTGTGATTAAATTGCCTCCTTCCTTAGGACAGGTGTGGGGGGGGGCGGGGGTTCTGTGATGTCAGGAGCCCAGGGTGCCTGGACAGTAAGTTTGGGTCAATCCACCCTCCCTACCCAAAAAGCATTCAGGGATGGGAGGCAGGAATGAATCACAAACCACTAGACCTTCAGGAATGAGGTTTGGGGGGGCAACTTTTATTCGACTGGACAGCAAGCATTATACACAGCACTGATTCTGCCCCAAGCTTGTCTACCACTGGCCCTGGGTGGGGAAGGGGTACACTGGGCCAGTCCTGACAGCCTGGGGGCTTCACTCTGCTCTTCCACACTCTGGGACCACCCCAGGACTGAGCAGGCCTGCTTGTGTCCCTTTGGGGTCTCTAAGAGCTTCATTACCCACCCTGTGTGCGGGCCATGGCTCCTTCCCCAAGTTAGGAAGCTGCAGAACCCACGGCAGAGGGGCCAGGCACATTCAGGTCAGACCGCCTGGTTCCGGAAGCCTGGAGTTGGCATTTAACGGTCTGGGGGCCCAAGGCAGTTTCCTCTTGGGTAACTGGCTGCTAGGGAGGTGGGGCCTGGCCCATGCCCCCACCAGGCTTGGGAGAGGAGGGGCCAAGTCTCCAGGCCCAGAGGGTCACCCAGGTGGGGACACAGTTTTTTTTTTTCATAGAAGAGCTACCTACCCCTCTGCCCCCTGCTTCTAGCCTCCTTGGAAGCACAGCCCAGCTGGAGGTAGGACTGGGGGTGGTCCCCAAGTGCAGAGTTAGGAGAGGTGACCTGCAGACAGCTGGGCCCACCCACCGCATCTGCCCCATCCTTCCCCAAGTCCCTTCTCCAGACACAGCTCTAGGTCTGGATTCTCATTTCCGCCCCCCGACCCCGCTCCCGTCATCAGTCAACCCAGGGAGGGTGGGGGCCATAGGCTCTGA
>NW_006441398.1:907429-912625 GCF_000325575.1 Pteropus alecto
CTACACAAATCAACTGTGTTTCAGCTCAGTAGGCACGGGAGGCAGAGCCCAGGGAGGCCCAGGTGGTGGGACAGGCGGGGAGAGGCAGCAGAGCCAGAGGAGGTGAGGGCCCGGGGGGCGGAACTTAGCCACTGTGAACACGACTTGGTGCAGACCCTGCTCACAAGCAGCTAAGCCCTGCTCCCCAGGCCAGATGTACACGGTGGGGGCCTCTCTGCCACCTCATCCCTGGGCAGCATCCTTGGTGGCGGTGGCGATGGCCCCAGAGGCAGGGCTCAGGGTCGGTTGGAAATCCCTGGCAATGTGATTTGTGACAGGCAGCAAATCCCATCCCCAGGAACCCCAGCCGGCCATGGCACAGGGTTAGGGGGGCACTGGGCGGGGCCAGCGGCTGGCACCTAGGGAGGAGAGAGCAAAGGAGATAATGAGATTTGAGGACATCTGCCTTCCGTGTCCTGACTTCTGCTGTCCTCTGAAGCCTTGCAGGGATACCCTCTCCCCATGTGCACCAGCAGCTGAAGGGAGAGCTAGATCACCAGGCTCGATGCTCCTGTCCCAGCCATGCCCTCTGTCCCAGGCCCAGAGAGGAAGAGATGCCGGAGGGTCCCTTTGAGCCAGGAAGGCTTCAGGGACTCCCAGAGCCAGGTCTCCACCACAACAATGCCCTGTTCCCATCCACCCCCCATCACCACCACTGAGCCCTGGGCAGGCTAAATGGGGCCATGGGGAGAGGAAGCCGAGGGGGTGGCGGGCAGGCGGTTGAGGAAGTGATCTCACCCCAGCTGGCGCCACTTCCTAGAAGCCTGAAGGGCAGGAGGAAACCACCAGGGCCTCCCCCCGTGGTCCCGTCTCCTCGGCAGTCAGGCCTCAGCCCTCGCCCCACTGGAGCAGATGCCAGCAGTGGGCACCCGGGAACTGGAACAGGTTTGAGGTGCAAAGCCAAGCTCAGCGGTTTCCCAAATGCCTACCAAGCTTCAGCTTCCCCATCTATACAATGGAGCCGAGGGCCTCCACCTCATAGCACAGTGAGGTTTCACCGAGAGTATGTACGTCCTTCAGCAAGGGCGCTGAACCGGGATCGCCTACAGAATTTGTGGGGCTCAGGGCCCTCATTCAGAAATTAGGAATTTCAAGATGTCGACGGCAGAATATTTAAACCAAGCTCCAGGTCCTTTGCAGGGTTTGGGGCAGGCGGGGGGGAGGGGGGGTGCAGCACGCAACCAGCCCTGTGTTCAGTAAGCAGGGTTCTGTGGCTGAGAGAGCCAACTCTGGAGCCAGGCTGGCTGGATTTGAATCCCAGCTCTGTAGCTTCCTAGCTGGGTGGCTGGGCAAGTCAATCAACCTTTCTGGGCCTCCTTTTCCCCGTCTATAAAGCAGGGATACTGTGGTGGTAAGGATCCCATGAGGATTACATGTAATTAGGACAGTGCTATATTGTCATCAGGAACCAGGAAGAAACAAGAAGGATAATGGAAATGAGGACACCACTCACGGGTAGGACCCCAGCGCCCAGATCTGGTGGTGCCCACCACTCGGAGACAGGTGGAGAGATGTCCTACTCTGTCCCCCAACCTCCATACACACAAACATAACTGGCCACCCACTGTCTCATAGGGCCCCAGCCCAGCCCTGACCCCTCAGGGTTTGGGGGCACCAACCAGGAGCAGACAAGGCCCCGAAGGGCAGCCGGCCTCCCTGGGCCTCCTCCGGAAGTGAGACAGCACAATCATGTCCCAGGGACGAGAACGGGAAGGGCGGCCATTTGGCCAGGCCCGTTTCCTGTGGGGTTTCCCCTGCACAGAGCCCCGGGCTGGGGCCAAGGCCACTCCCCATCCTTGCAGGCACAAAAGGCCTGGGTCTTGCATAGAGGGGGCACTGCCACGCAGGTGCCCAGGAGCCAGGGCCCTTGCCTCTCAGACTCTCAAGAGATGGTGTCCAGAAAGGGCCAAGCTCCTGGCAGCTGAAGGCGTGGGGGGAGGGTGGGCCCTGGGCTGCACAGATGGATGCACGTGTGCCTGAGAATGCGCTGCAGACAGGGCGTGGAGGCATGAGACACACAGGCACGCATCTTGTCACCCCCCCCCCAACCCCATGTTCCAAGAATGAATATGGGCTGCTTCCGCCGGGGGCGCCACCACCACCGCCCCCAAGCCTGGTCCCCAAATACTTTCCACCCTCTCGGAGCAGCTGGGATCGGAAAATACCAAGGGCTACAGGCCCCGCCCTGCCGGCCGCCACCGCCCGCCCTCCCAGCCTGTCACTAACGCTTTGCCTAATGGGCCCAGACTCTCCGCAGAGGCTCCCTGGCTAGGGCCCCTGAGCCAGCCGCCAACCTGGGCCGCCCAGCCAAGGGCAGCCTGACCACCAGCACCCACCCCCCCCTCACCCGATCCCATCACCGTGACCATAACAACCCTCCGATGGGCAGCCCTCAGAGGCTGGCACCAGGGTGGAGGAAGGCAGGGCACTGGTAAGTGGGTGGGCCCCATTGCCCACCCAGGGCTGGGGGAAGGGGGCGGGCTCAGGAAGGGGTGAGTAAGTGAGGACTGAATCACTTGTTATAAATAGGGGAACCATGCAAGTCACATCCCAGCCCCCATTACGCCCAGCCACACCAAACCATACTGCAACCCCTGCCTTAAACTGTAATCCCCCTCAGGCCAGTGACAGAATTCCCAGGAGCCCCCTGGGAATTCATGCTATGAGCTCTTAACTGAGGGGTATACCCTACCTCCATGTCCACCTCTGCCTTATCCTCAGATAGGTGCATGTCCCAGTCCTGGCGTGCCTTTGTGGGGCTGCTGGCCTCGAGAGCAGTCACGGGCTTCCAGGCCCTGTCCTCCTCCTTTGGCACTCTGATCATTGTTAGGCCCAAGACTCGGGGTCCCTAGGCTCCCCAAGGCATTCTCAGGATGGGGCTGACACAGTCCTGAATTGTGACACCAGACCCAAGCCAGGGAGGGGCCGAGGGGCTTAGTATCTCAGAAGTCAGGTCCCTGGGCCCTCACCATCCAGGCCCCCATCCCAGACCACCCAGGCCCACTCTACCCAGAGTCACAGCTCAGTGACCACACCCAGGGTGGCGCCAGCTCCAGCACCCTGGGGCAAGGCGCCGCTGGAGCATGACTCAGCCGTGCCCAGCATGGCGGCGTCCTTGTCTGCCCAAGGATTCTCACACACCCAGTGCCCTCTGCGAACGTCCTTCCCACGTAACAAGTCTTCCCCAGACACACCTCTGTGTCCAGCCAGGATACTTGATGGCAAGCGGGAAGATGTCCACAGTGCCCCCAAAGGGATCTGATGGTGAGCGCCTGAATAGGGAGGGGGTACGCACTTCTCCCCAGTCGCTTTCCCAATGGTCCCCATTTACAGATGGACAAACTCAGCTCAGAGGGATTCAGGGCCAGGCTCAAGGTCACAAAGGAACCCTAAGGAAATGCCACGCCTGATCCTGGCACAGAGTGCATCCAAAGTGGGGAAGGACCAGACAGAGAGGGACAGGACGGAGTTTTCTTAAGATGGCCCAGCGTTCCTGGCAGCATTACTCATTTCGAACAGATTCCGCCACCCAGCCTTTAAGGTGAAGGGCAAACTCTGAAAAATGTGTTAAGGTATATCAAAGCACCACCTGGGTCCATGACAAGCTGGTCATCCCACTGCATCCACGAAGCCAGTTACCCAGGGACTGTGGATGCGATGGGGGTCTGCCCTACAGCTGTGGCCTGCACACATCTGGCCTCCACTTGAACGAGCAAAGGTTGGTATGGGGGTCCCTGAAGCATTCATCTCTGCTGGTTCTTTCCCTTGAGCAAGGGTCTGCGGAGACTCAGAGGCCGGGCCAGCACAGACAGGCCCAAACCCCCAGACACGCCCTGTCACGCATGTGCTCTGCGTGCCAGCCCTGGGCCAGGCCAGCAGCTAAGTTAGGGCCCCCACCAGGCCCACAGACAAGGCCTACCAGTTGGGGCCTTGAGGGAGCTCCTAGAGGACATCTTGCAAGGGTGGAGAGCAGGGGGTGCCCCCTTGGGTGCTCAGGCAGAGCTGGCACAAGGATGGCAGCATGTGAACACATGTACCAGGCTGGTCTGGGCAGGGTGCGTGGGTGAGCGGGCAGGGTGTGTCTCACATCACCTCTCCTCTAAGCCCAGGCACCTGTCAGGTACTGCCCTCTAGCTCAGACTGGCATGGTCAGGACTGACAGAGGACACCCCTCATTCCAGGGGTCCCACATCCCCCAGCCACCCTCATATACCACCCATCATGGGTAGGCAGCTGATTGGGGCTGGAGCAGAGAGGGGACAGGTGACAAAGAGCCAACTGAACCTCCAAGGCATTTAGGAAGCTACTGGGTCTGGGCCTGTCTCGGCTTCGTAGGAAAGTCAGTGTAGGCTTTGATGGCAGTCAAGTCCAGTACTGGGGTCAGAGGTCAATCTAGGGCTAGGATGGAAGAATGTGGGTTCAGTTTAGGCATTTCACCCTCCTCCAGCAGCCCAAGGGCACAGGGACCCCAAAATACCCAGGGCTGGGGAGTCAGCCGTCCAGGAATCTCCCAAACCTAGCCCCCTTCCCATGAGCCCTTCTCTCCTGGGCCAGGTGGATCCAGAAGGGAGGAGAGGGGTCTCCCAAGCCCTCCCAAACCCAGTCTGCACTGTTAGGCCCCCACCGCACCTCTTCAGTGGAAGGCCTTTCCACCCCCACTCACTGGCTGACATGTCAAGAACTTGAACCACTGTTCCCTGCCTCTATCCACAGAACTCTAGGAGACCCCTACCAACTATTCCAGTCTCAACTCCCACCAAGCCCAGGCAGACACTCACAGGAACCCAAGCACCCACAGATCCATTTCCCTCGCCCAAAGCTAGGTACATGCCCTCCCAGCCAGCCGCCAACCCCCTGCCCACTTTGACTTGCCACAGTCGTCTTGGAACCTGCCCTCCCCACCAGCTCTCATGAGTTTCTTGGGGCCCCCAGACCTGGGGAGAGGGTTGAGGCTGGGCCGCCCTTCTCCCGCTCCGTAGGGGGCGCCCCGGGACTCCACCGCCACCGCCGCCAGAGGCACCGTCTCCGCTGTCCCTGCAGCCCCCAGAGGCTGGGCTCCCTCCCGCTCGCAAAGGGCCGGGGGACCTGCCGGGCGCACCCCCACTCCGCCCACGAGTCCGGCGCAGAAAAGTTGCGGCCGCGGCGCCACCGCCTCCC
>NW_006441398.1:912860-914480 GCF_000325575.1 Pteropus alecto
GTGCCCCCGGAGCCGGTCCTCCCCCATTTTCTCTCTCCGGTCCCTCAACTGTGTCCCGTCTCTAACTCAGCCCCAACTTTCGCCCTCTTTGTCCCGACTCGGCCTGTGCCCCAAACCTAGCCCAACTTCCCCGTCTGGGTCCTGGATTCCGGGGCCAGCCTTTTTTCAGGGAAGTTTCTCCCTAGAGGGGTAGGGGGAGAGCAGGCATCCTAATCCCCATTGCACCTTCGAACCCGTCTTGGCCTAAGTCCTTGGGGGCAAGAAGAGACACCCAGGAGGCCAGAGGAAGGGAGATGGTGGGTCGGGCACCGTGCCAGACCCAGGACACACTGCTACTGTGGACCCCTCCCGGGGAGGGCAGGAGCCTGGGTATTCTGGGATCCTGCCAAACATGAACCCTCACTTCCTCCAGTCTCACACTGCTTTCTTCAGCCTCAGAAGTCCCACCTCTTATTCCATCCAATTCTCTCCTGCTGCCACTGAAGACTTTCTGACCCCGGTCTAGGTGGTCCCTGCATTTAGGTGCCCTCCCCTCTTAGGCTTCCCAGCATCCTTGCTCCGGGGCGGCTCAGGGCCTCTGGGAAACTCCCGGCCTCTGTAGCTCCTGCAGTATCACTAGGAGAGAGGCCCTCCCTGGATCACTCCCTCCTGCCATGCTTGCTGTCTGTCCCACCTCATCCTCCGCAGACCTCCCTTCAACCAGGAGGAACACGGAGGCATTGTTCCCCAGGATCGAGCCCTGCCTTGGGGCCTGGCCCCATGCCCAGGTGGGGGGCCGGGAACAAAATGCAGTAAAGTAGGGGCGGGGTGCCCTTTGCTGCCAAGCCAGCCTCCTCGGGCATGCCCGGCTGCCACTTTGCCCTCTCCAGGTTGGAACAGGGGCAGGTGGGCCCCCAGATCACCAACATCATGCCCCAGTAGTGTTCCAGAACCAGAGGGACTCTTTCCAGACCTGTATGGACATTAATCTGGGGGGGGGGGGGGGGCAGTTTTCCCCCACCCACCCTAAACATTCCTGAAGTCATATAATTAGGGCTGGGGGTCAAATTTTTCATCACCTACCTCCTGGGCAATAAGAGTCATTCTAGGGAGGGTGGGGACCTAGCAGCAGGCCCAGGCAGGGGACTGAAGGAGTTGGTTGAATACTTCTGGGTCACCAAGCACCCCAGCACCCTTATTTCCTCAGTACAGCTTAGCCGGTTCCCACCTAGATCTTGGTGGGATTGGCCAGGGGGGGGCGGCGGGCAGAAGCCACACCTAGCTCCTATCCCATGGGGCCCAGCCCTTGGGGGCTCCTGGGTCCTTCTTCTCTGTGGGGCCCAAGAGGCAGGCTAGCTCAGGATGCATGATCTGGCAGGTTGGGGCAGGAGGGGGCAGAGCCGCCCATGGGGCCCCAGGGAAGATTTGGGGTGGCATAGAATTCCCCAACCCAGGGTGTGGGCCCAGAGGTGGGTGGGGCACTCGCCACATGGCCGCTGGAACAGCTACAGAGGAATGAAGTTCCCAGGGTCTGGTGTCTCCCTGTGGAGACACACACACACACACACACACACACACACACACACACACACACACACCATTCCAGCAGTAGAAAGAGATAAAATTACAATGGCGCACCCC
>NW_006441398.1:914810-919758 GCF_000325575.1 Pteropus alecto
GTCTCCCTCGGGAGACACACACACACACACACACACACACACACACACACACACACACACCATTCCAGAAGTAGAAAGTGATAAAATTACAATGGGGCACCCCCTCCACGCTGCCCATCCAGAATGCTCCCTTTACACCCCAGAAAAAGGTCTCGCATCCAGAACCCTCCCCTCGCCTCATTAGCCCAATCAGGCTTACATTTAGAGGAAAGGCTTCCTCCATGCTGGCCTCCTGGGATACCTGTGTCAAGGCCCCTGACCTTGTAAGCTATGCCTCTGCATGTGGCTCAGAACACCTCAGCTCATTTAGCATCACTCAGTCCAAGCTTGGAGGGTCCTCCTGCTGGGCCCAGCCATTCCTCCTAATCCCTTAACATTTGTCCCCATTCCCTGGCCCTGAGCTGACCAGTTTACCCAGGACAGCAGCCACCAGGGATAGGAGCTCTCCAAACCGCCAATCAATCCTTTGTCATGACAGGGAGGGGTGGGGGGTTCAGGACCAGGGTAAGGACAGGTCAGGTGGCACAGGGCGCACATGCACACCCATTTGTTCATTCTTCAAACATTCATCGAGTGCCTGCTGTGTGCCAGGTGTTGTTCTTGGCACTGGGGACACGGTAGACAACAAGCCAGAAGAAAGTCCCTTCCCTCGAGGGGCTGTCACGTATGGGGGAAGCACATACAATAAACAGATAGGTATGAAGATATATATGCTGTTGAACCCTAAACAACACAAGTTTGAACTGCGCAGGTGCGCTTACATGCAGATTTTTTCCAATAAATATTGTAAATGTATTTCCTCTTTCTTATGATTTTCTTAACATTTTCTTTCCTCTAGCTTACTTTATTGTAAGAATACAGTATATAATACATGTAACATACAAAACACGTGTTCATTGACTATGTTATTGATAAAGTTTCTGGTCAACAGTAGGCTTTTAGCAGCTAAGTTTTGGAGAGTCAAAAATTATACATTGATTTTCGACTGCGTGAAGGGTCGGTGTCCCTAACTCCTGCGCTATTCAAGGGTCAGCTGTACTCTGTTGGGTGGTATATGCTAGGAGGACAAGGGGGCAAAAGAAATGAGGCACGAGGGGGTAGGGGCCAGGTCAGAGAAGACCACCCTGAGGAGGAGGTGACATTTGAAGAAAGACTGTAGGAGATGAGGGAGGAGCCATGCACACATCTGGAGGAAAACTTCCAAGTAGCGGGAACAGCCAGTGCAAAGGCCCTGAGGCAGGAACTCACCCAGGGCATTTGAGAAACAGCGAAGAGAACAGTGTGATGGAGGGAGAAGGGGAGGGGAGTAGAAACACCAAGTTTCAAATCTTTGCTCCCCAACTTTCTAGCTGAATGTTTTTGGCCAGTGATCACATCTCTCGGAGCCTCAGTTTCTTTGTCTGTATAATGGGCCTGAAAATGTATAGTTTGCAGTTGTTCCTGGATTCTAAGGTGAGATGTACCTAAATGTTGGCTCAAGGCCTGGGATGGGATATGAACATAGGAACGCCAGATACACACGGCAGGCTTGGGATGGGGTAGGGGCCTGGGTCGAGGGCCCCTGACAGACCCAGCTGCCTGGTAGGTCATCCTGGCTTACACTCCAGGGTTGGCCTGCCGGGCCCCATGGCAACGCACCACACAGAGACATCAAACAGGCCCTGCCGAGGAAGTCCCACGTCACTGTGGTTAGGGTGGCTCCTCCCAGCCTGATCCTGGGCTGGCGGCTGTCCTCCTTGTCAGTCAGGGCCCCTGCCTACTGTCGTCCTGGAGACAAGCTGTGTTATGGACTGAGCAGGGATCCCACCACCTGCCCCCTCACTAGGGCACCAGCCACTCCCCCCATCAGGAGAAGGACCTGAGGCAGTGGCCTTAGTTCACTGCCAATAACCCTTCCATTCAACACCTCAGACTGGTGCGGAGCTCCGGGAAAGTGCTTGTCTATCCACCTACAGAAGGGCAGAGAGGCCCCAGGGATCTGGGGAGACCCCCAGCCCAGTGCCTGTCATCCCCAGGGCAGAGTCCGGGTGTTGCTCGGGGGCACAAAGGGGTGAGTCAGATGGGAATAGCCCCCAGGCCTGGCCCAGCCCCCACCGGGGGACTGACTCACCACCCACCCAACACCGGATGACATCAGGGCCTGGCCTGCCACCCCGACTTGGCACCGGGCCAGAATGGGGGTGCCCAAGAGGTGTCACATCTGGCGGCCCTCTCTGCTCTGACTGGGGTTCGGCAGGCGCAGGGTTAAGGAGGATCCCTCCTGGGGGTCTCCCCCACTAATCCCATTCCTCCTTTTCCCGGGGATTTCGGGCCCCAGCCCCTCCGACGTCACTGGGGTTGCTATGGCAACTGGCCGAAGTTCCCAAATAAAATTACCGCGGGCGGGTTAAGTTTCCAAGGAGGCAGCCGACGAGTAAACAATGGAAGTGGCAGGCGGGGCGGCTATGGGTTGTCTCCCTCTCCCACCCTCACTCCGCTGGGACCCAGGGGTCCCCAGGGTGAGGAGAAGGGTCCCTCTCCCCGCCCGGGACCCGAGAGCCTCGTGAGCACCGAGGGGACTGGAGCAAAGCTGGGAGACAGCTAGGCCACCAACGGGATGAGCGGGGGGCGAGGGGGGGGGAGGAGGACCTGGGAAGAGATGCCGGGGCGGCGGGGAACAAAGGGGGACCTGAGGCCTGGGATCCACCCTTCGCACACCCCGCCTCCCACCGCCTGCGGCCCGCCGCCAGTCCAGCTGTGGCTGCTCCCAGCTGCCTGGCTCCCCACATCTGGCGGGCCGCGCGCTTACTTCCTGTCGCCCAGGCGGCCTGGAGGGAGGTAAAAATAACCCTCCCCCTCCCCCTACCGGCGGGCGCCTTCGGCGGAGCCTCCCGGCCTGGAGGAGGACGAGGCTGAGCCGCCACGGGGGACTGGAGCCCCAGTGAAGCCGCCTCCTGTCCCTCCCACTGCTTCGGTGTCCTGGGAGAAGGGGTGCAAGGAGGTGGCACAAATCCCAGACTGCGCGAAGAGGTTGGGGAGTCTACTGCATTAGGAAGGCCCTTACCTGGGTCACCAGAAACCTAGGGAATCAGAGTGTCTGAACCCCCATTCCCCACACTGGTGGACTCCAACCTCCATGGGGTTCAATCCGGTCACTCATTAACTGCACAGACAAGTTACCAAAGAGGTGGAAAACATCTCTTTGGGTCTCAGTTTACTTGTAAAATGGGGGTGCTAGTATCCACTTCCAAGTTCATTTGTTCGATCCTTGTGAGCAATTATCTTGCCCCCATCCCTAGGGGCCCCTGAGACCCTCAAGTACTTTTGCCAGGTAAAATACAGGAGAGCTGGTTACATTTGATTTTCAGATAAACAACAAGTCATTTTTTAGTATAAGTATGTTCCAGGCAAAAAAAAATTTTACTTGTTCTGTGTGAAAATCAAATGTAACTGGGTCTCCTATATTTTTGCTTGCTAAATCTGGCAACTGTATCTCCCAGCCACCATCACCTCTGGCCTGAAAATACTCCAACAGGCAGCTCTCTGGTTCCCCTGCTTCTGGCCTTACCCCTTCCATCCATTCTCCAGAGAGACAATTAAATTCAATCACATCTCCCTTCCACCATCCACTGCAGAAAGTTCCTCTGTGGTCCCCACCTCGCTGGCCACAGGCCCTTCTCATCAAGTCTCTACTTTCTCTCCAGCCTGTCTTTCACATCCGCCTGAGCATCCTTCAGGTCCTAGGGCACCACCTAGTCCAGGAAGCCTTCCTGACCTGCTGCCATGCCCCTCTGGCTTTAGACTCTCCAGGAACTCTGTCCTCTTCTGTCTCCCCACTCAATCATTTGAAGGATTTACTCAACATTTGAGTAAAATGAACATTTCTTAAATGACAAAAAGGTGGTCACTTTCCTGATAGAGACCAGGCATGGGGCGGGGCACATCTGCCTCCGCACCCCACCGTGATGCTGGTACCTGCTCTTTTCCCCACTCCACAGGGTCTGGGTCACCCCCACTGCAGCCCTCTTAGGGGTCCTGTGGGCAACTCAGTGGTGACTTTTATAGGGTCCTGGAGAACCCAGAGTGAATGGATGTGAATGCTTTACAGTCTGGCAGGGGGTGTGTCACAGCCTCTGGAGGGCAGAGCCTTCAGAACCTCCTTGTGTCAACAGCTCCCAAGGAGCCCACTGGCCCCTACCATACCCCTACATGTCCCACCCAAGCTCCCACATGGAATTGCATCTTTACCCATGCTGGACACTTCCACAGATATCACTGTCACCAGGAGGGCACATGCACCTGGCTTAGAGGAGTATGGGAGTCCAAATCACCCTGCCTGGGTTCAAATTAGGCGCTTTGCCTCTAGCAAAGAAGTTTGCTTCTCAGTTTACCCATTTGTAAACTGGGAATAATGCAAGTGAAAGGTCAGAGGGCTACTCTGAACATTAAATTAGTTAATATACATAGATACGCACGTGTGTAGAACTGTTTGGAACAAAATGTGCTCATTGTTAGCTGCTTTAAGGGTAAAAAGCCAAAATCCTCCATCACAGCCCTTCGGATCCCCACACCCTAGGTCGTCCCCCCAAATTCCTCTAGGAAAGTGGCTTCCACCACTTGGGCACAGCTCTGGCCTGGTTTCCCAGGGTTCCTCTCACCCCACAGCGAAGACCCTATGCTATCTCCTCAGACCCTAGCACCCACCTGCGGAGAACCAGGAGTGGATCTGGCTTGGGGAGAGACACCCTCTACCCTCCCCCACTGAAGCGCAGTTGTCTCCTTCGCCCTCATCTCCGTGCGCACTAGGACCACAGGCCTTGGTCTGAGTCCCTAATCTAGGGCCATCGTGTCACGGATCCCGTCGCCGCTCCCACCGCGCTGGAGGTTCGAACCCTGGTCCTCGAGCAGAGCCGGGGCGCCGTCCCCCGCCCCCCGGCGGCGATTGCCCGGCAACGCGCTGTTTGTTGGC
>NW_006441398.1:919897-926397 GCF_000325575.1 Pteropus alecto
GTCGGGGGCACCCTCGCCCCCAAGGGGGCGCCTCAAGGCCTGTGGGGAAGCGGCGAATCAAGGCCTCGGCTCCTGGGCTCCATTTGAACCCCAGCCCAGCCTCTCTCTCTTGGTCTGTGACTTCAGTGTTCACTGCCTCCGTGTGCTCATCAGTGAAATGGGCGCACATTGCAGGATTGCAGATGGTATCAGGCAGCTGGCATTACTATCCATTTACACTTCGGCCAGCAGCTTAGACATACTCTGACTCTGGATTTGATCTCCCGTGTCTTTGGGCAAACTCCACAACCTCACCGAGCCTCAGTTTCTCCATCTGTTAAAAGGAGGTAGCAACAACACTCTGCCTCTCTGATGGTGTGAAGATTCCATGAACCAATAGTGAGACGATGCCGGCCTGTCTCAGCTCTGCATCAGGGATCTGCCTCCCAAGGAGGGAGGGAGTGTGGGAAGTTTTCTCCTTGGTCTGAGCCCTATAGGGCAAGGAGATTTGGGCAGGGCAGGCACCCCTGGAAATGAGTACTGGTCACAGGCCCAGGGAAGAGAGGCATGAAGGTAGCTGTGGAGGCCCCCATCCTGAAGCTGGAGCTGGCAGCACCTGCTGCTGCCCAGCAGGCGGAAGGGGGGCCTGGGCGTGAGTCACCACCCAGCAATGAAGCCTGAGTCACGCAGGGCGGGGTCCCCCAGCAGCCCCCCCAGCCGCTCCCACAAAGGCCCTTTGAGAAACGTTCCCCACCCCCACCCCAGCTCCTAGGCCCTCTGTGGGATGGGCTGTGGGGCCGAGGCCCTGCTGGGCTGCCCCCAGGAGCCGGGCCTGGGTCCTGGAGGCGCCGGCCTGCTTCCGCCATGTCTGTAAAAAGTCACCGTGGGCAGCCGGCTGTCCCCAGGGAAGGGGCTTCCAGGCAGCCTGAGTCACTGGAGGGACAGCGGAGGGTCACACGCACACAGTGGACAAATTGAGTCAGGCTGTCTGGACTGGTAGGCAGGCCAGGGCCCTTGGAATTAGGCTTCAGATACACCCCAGAAAGAGCCATCATTCTTCTCATCCTGGAGCCTGCCACTTCTTCAGTGATTGCTGGCAGGAGAAAAGGTGCTGGGGGCACAGCTGGCCACATCTCCCCAGCTTTACCACCTCTCCTCTTCTACCCTGAGGCCTTCCCCCCACCTTAGCTGTCCCTCTTCAATGTGGTGTGGGAGGGGACAGCAGGGCGGGGATAGGGTAAGGATTAAGTGGGCACCAGAACATTCAGCAATCAAGATTAAATATTTTTATAACAGCTTTATTGAGAGAAAATTCACATACCATACAATTGACCTATTTAAAGTGTACAGTTCACTGTTTTTAGTATATTCACAGAGTGATGCAACCATCACCACAATCAATTTTAGAACATTTTCATCACCCTCCAAAGAGACCTGGTGCCCATCAGCAATCACTCCCCATATCACCCCCATCGTTCTTCAGCCCCCAGCACCCCTAATCTACTTTCCGTCTCCATGTATGAATGGACTCATGCAATGTGCCTTGTGACTGGCTTCATTCACTTTTCAAGGTTCATTCATGTTGTAGCACATCTTGCTATTTCTTTCCTTTTTATTGCCAAATAATATGTGGCATAGATACACACTACATTTTTTTTTTTTAATCCATTCATCAGTCAACAGACATTTGGGTTGCTTCCACTTCGGGGTTAATATGAATGATGCTGCCGTAAATATTGGTGTACAAGTTTTTCCAGGGGAGATTAACTAATATTTAAGTGTGATATTTTTGAAAATCAAAATTAATTTGAAAGATCCATAATGAACAAAATATCAAAATTTTAAATAAAGACAGGATTCAATAGGGCTGGGATTAGGGAGAGGTGAGTGAGGTGAGTCATGCAAAAGCAAAACCGAGTTCTGTCTAGACCTGCACTTTCCAGGGAGTTTGTCACTTGTCACGTGGCTAATGAGTACCTGAAGTGTGGCTAGTCCAAATTGTGAGATGTCGTAAATATAAACTTTAAAAGAATGTGAAATACCTCGTTGATAATTTTTATCTTGGTTACATGTTGAAATGATACTATTTTGGATATAGCTGAGTAAATCAAATATTAACATTCATTTCGCCTGTTAAATTTTACTTTTTTTTAACATGGCTACTAAAAAAAATTTAAAAGGATACACACGGTGCCTGGCATTTCTGATTCATGATAAACTTCTTTTGGAGAGCGCTGTGCTGGTCTCTCTGCCTCTGTTTCTTTCCCTTCCATGCCTGATCCCACCACTTAACGCCATACTTTTGAGTCAGAAAACCTTTCTCAGTCATCGCTGTGTTAAACCTCTGTATAGAATCTATCACCTTTGCCCATTTTCTCCCTGGCCTTGGGATGCTATGTTCTCTTGGCGTCTCTCCTCCTCCTCAGTCTTCTTTGTGAAATCCCTCCCAAACGCTATCATCCCCTGGCATAGCTTTGGCCATCGCATATTGATGACTCTCTCTCTCTCTGAACTTCTACTCCTAGGTGTCCCACAGGTGTCTCAGACTCAGCTTGCCCCAGGGGACCCCACCCTGCCTCCTTGGTTCCTAAGTCCCCTCCATGTGGTCCTGTCGGCCCCATTTCCTGAAGCTATTCATTCTCGTGTGTCCTCCAGGTCCCTGCCCTTCTCACCTGGACAGTCATGCTGGTCTCCCCACTGGCCCTCTGCTTCCAATCTTGCCTTCTTTGCTGTGTGCATGGCCCAGTGCACATGACCTTACACTCTTGCTTAAAACTTCCCAAGGATTCTGCTATATCGTGATTCAGGCAGATACAACACAACTATATGTATTTGTCAAAATTCATAGAACTAAATAAAGGCTGAGTCTACTCTATGTAAAGTACACCTCAATAAATCTGACTAAAAATAAAAACCTTCCATATCTTCCTATCTTATTTAAATCAAAACTTTTCATTGGCTGTCAATGCCCTCCTTGACCTTACCTCCCAGAAGCCTTCCCTGATTGCACTTCATCCTCCAGGCTGGCCCCGTGTCTCCCCTGTACTCTCTTGTGCTTTTGTCTCTCAGCACTGAAAACTCTTCATTGCAATCAGAAAGCTATGTGACTGTCCCCCCATCAGATGGTGGCAGGCAGGTGCCACACCTATTTTACTATTTTGTTCCCCAGCATGCCAGGAACATGGTAGTTATCAATATATCGGTGCCACAGAGATCGTCTGAGGCTCTGCTCTCAGTACTATAACAGTGATCAGGACAAAGCTTCCTGCTCTGGAGGAGCTGACATGTGAGTACAGGAGACAGAAAATAAATGAGATATGTAATCAAACATACAGTGTGGTAAAAGGCGATAAGGCAATGGAAAAATGAGCAACTTTAAGTAGGGGGGGGTCTCACTCAGGAGGTGGTATTTGAGCAGAGACCTGAAGGAAGTAAAGGAGGCAGCCATGTGGGTATCTGGGGGAAGAGAGCCCCTGGCAGAGGAAACAGCCAATGCAAAGGCCTTAAGACTGAACTGTGTGTGCCTGGTGTGTCTGAGGAACAGTGAGGGTCCCATGTCACTGGAGCAGAGGGAAGCAATGAGTAGAGGAGGTGAGGGCGGGGAGTGGAAAGGAGAGAAAATGTGCAGGGCTGTGGGGAGGAATTGAGCTTTTGGTGTGAGTGAAACCATGGAAGATTCTGAGCAGAAGAGCAATGTGATCTGACTCGCGTGTTCACGGGCGTCCTTGCTGTGCAGGAACAGACTATGTGAGGTTGAGACCTGGAGAACAAGGAGGAGGCAACTGCACTGGTCCAAAAGAGAGATGATGGGGGCTTGGCCAGGTTGGGGCCTCCAGAGAGGGTAGAATTCTAGATTCACTTAGGAGAAACAGGAACCGAATTTGTTAATGGATTGCATTTGTTAAGGAAGCTTTTGGCCCCGGCAGCTGGAAGGCTAGAGCTGCCATTTCCGGAGATGGGAAGATGGCTGGAGAAGCTGGTTTGTGGTCAAGGGAATGAGCTTTCAGCCCAGGACCTGGTATGGCCCTGGAGTGTCCCTGCGCAGACTCCAGTGGCGTGTAGAGGAAGGCGCCCTCACAGTCTGGGCCTTGTCTTCTCAAGGTTTCTCTGGGTCGACTCCTGAGTGTGCAAGCTACACACACATCTGGGCACATGCAGGCCCCATGACCCGGCACATCCACGCACGGTCACAACCTTGGGGGCCTCTGGGAGCCGAGGCTCCCGGTCGATGGAGCTGAAAATGACTTTTTGGTTCACACCGCCGCCTGGCCCCCATCTGGGTCCCTGAGGAGACCCTCCCAAGGGGACAGGAGGTGACATGGGATGGGAACTCTCTCGAGGGGAGTTTCAGGAAGCACAGCTGCTGAGTCACAGCCCTGGGTCCCCTATGAGTCAGCACTGGCAGGGGCCCCAGGAACTGGGGGCTGGGACGAGCAGTTCCCACGCCCGAAGGAACCAGGCTGCTTGGGCACTGGGGTTTCCCCCACTGCCCCTCCTATCCTGTGCTGGGCTCTAGTGGGGGGGTGGTATATTCAGAGGACTCTGCGGGGAAAAGGGGGCTGACCACTGGGACAGGCTCCAGAAATCCTCAATCCTGGTCTGACCCAGTTCAGGAATGCAGAGGCTGCCCACCCAGCCAATGTGTTGCAGCAAGAGGGACTAGAGGTAGACCTTAAGAGGGATTTGTGGGGACATAAGTTCTAGGGGGTTCTACCTAAGAAGAAAGCCTGCCTTCTGGAGCCTCTGCATTTTGGCAATGGAGCTTCCAGCCTGGGACGGTGGTTCGGGCAGCGATCTCAGCTTCTGTGTTGGGGTGGGGGGTGGGAGAACCGGGGTAAGACTGAGAGGGAGCTGAGAGCCAGACCGGCCCCAGAGCGCGGAGGGCTCCGGAGTCTGCTGCCCCCTGCTGGTGGCCGAGGTAGGTTCAGCCGGCAAGAGAGACGGCCCGAGTGTGTCTTTTCGGGCCCATACTGGAGCGGAGATAGGGAAAGGCCTCGCACATAATCCCAGCTTTGCAGCTTCCAGGCTGTGCCACCTTGGTCAAGGGCAAGGCCCTCTTTGGGCCTCCGTTGCTCATCTGTGCAAAGAATAACATTCACTTCATTGGCATGCTGGGAAGAGTCAGAGATGATTGGGAATGAATGAATGTAGTATATTACAGAGCAAGTCCCCCCTTTTCAGTTTGAAGGGGGAGGGCGCAGAAGGGACAACAAAGCCGATCCCACGCAAGGAGGCCCAGTTACTATTTACTCCAATCCTTGCAGCTTCCCCCCAGGGAATTATCCCTCATTTGGGGGGTGGTGTTAGGTACAGAGTTGTAGGGCTAGACCAGTCTGAGGGTCATGAAGACATTATCCTTCTAGGACAGCTGGCTTTCTGAGCTGAGACCTGAACGAAAGGGCAGGGTATAAAAAAAGAGGACTCATCAAGGAGAAACCGAGGCAGGACTGTGGTGAGGGGACTAAAGGGGGTGCAAATGGCCAGGTGGAGCATGACAATGGCCCCACAAAGGTTAAGGCCCAAACTTGGGGGAGCTCAAAGGTTTCTCCAACCCCCTCAGATGGGAGCGAGAAATAAATGAACAGAATGAGAAATTTGTCAGCTCAGCCCTGGCCAATGGGAGGCCGCCTGGCACCAGGGTCTGCCCTGAGGTGACCTCCCTCCACCAGCTGGTGGCGCAGGCAGGGGTTGTGTGTGCGCGTGTGTTAGGGAATATATGGGGGGATTTATGTGTGAATCTCTGAAGGGAGTTACCTACTAGTGTAGGATCCCTGCTGTGGTATGTTTCCATGTACCTGGTGTGTGTGTTTGTGTGTATATATGGAGACTCTGTGTAAGCATCTCTGATTGCTCAGGAGAGTCTCAACTTGTGTACACTTTTCTACTTCACCTTCTGTGTGTGGCCTGTGCCCCTGGGCTCTGTGTGCCTACACCAGATGGTCCCAGGTATGCATGTCCCCAAATGTCCCTGTATTTTATGTGTCCGTAAGGACTCCTGTGGTCTTGCGGTTTTGTGGGTGCAGGTATTGGTTCTATGAATTCCAGGTGCCTCCACCCTTTTTGCATGAGTGATTGTTCATATATTTGTGTGTTTGTGAACTTTGTGTCTATGTGTGTGCCCCTGAAAACAGGGTTCCTGGCATGTTTCTATGGGTGTGTTCCTGTCCTGTGTATATGTCCATGTGTTGTGTCTAAACATATCAGAGTATGTTGGGATGTTGCATGTCCAGGTGTTCCCACAACTGTATACCTGATGGGTAAGGAGGTATGTGGGTTCTATGTGTATCCCTGTGTGTCGGTGTATCTTGTGCGTGCTGTGTGTGCCCCCCGGGCTTGTCTCTAAGTATATGTGTGTGCGTGCGTGCGTGCGTGTGTGTGTGTGTGTGTGTGTGTTCTTTGGCCATCCCTGTGAGTCTGTGTATGTATGTGTTATTATTTTCTGCGGTGCCCCTGGGCTCCTCTCTGTATATTTCAGTTCTGAATCCCTCCCCGCTGCCCTGTGGATATGGTATCTGTATCTC
>NW_006441398.1:929053-929475 GCF_000325575.1 Pteropus alecto
CTGTGAGTCTGTGTATGTATGTGTTATTATTTTCTGCGGTGCCCCTGGGCTCCTCTCTGTATATTTCAGTTCTGAATCCCTCCCCGCTGCCCTGTGGATATGGTATCTGTATCTTGGCATGAGGATGTGTGTCCCCGGGTGTCCCTATGTATGTAGCTCCATTTTATGGACATCCTCATGAAACCGGTGCCTCAGCGCCCCTGCATGTCCGGCCAAGCCCTCCCGTGGGTGTGTGACTCACAGACCCTTGCATGCCCTTCCCTGTGTTTGTGGTCCGCGTGCCTTTGTGCGCGTATGCTCCCCCTGCGCTTTTGAGGTCTGCGGGCGTCCGGGTCCCTGCGTGTGCTCGCTCGCGCCCCCGTGTCCCCCGCGCAGGACCTAGGAGCTGCGTCCGGGCGCCCCGTGGGCATCCCCGCGTGTGT
>NW_006441398.1:929961-930868 GCF_000325575.1 Pteropus alecto
CCCCGGCCTCTGCGGCCCGGCCCTCCATTGTTGCGGCGGCTGGAGAAGGGGGGCGGGGAGGCCCCGGCGGCATCTATGCGCCTCGCCTTCCCCGAGCAGGGGCGCGGAGAGGACCAGACTCCCCGAAGTGGAAAGGCCCTCAAGTCTCAGAGCTGGGGTCGCGAGTGGGGGTAGAGCGGGCAGAGATGCCCCCGAGGGGCGGGGACGCATGATTGGGGGCGTAGGTACAGCGGCGCCCAGGCCTCCTGACACCTGACCACGGGGAGGCCCCGGGACAGGGCGGCGGCGAGCTTTGTTCTTGGGGAGGCAGAGCGGGTGGGGACCTCGGAAATGCAGGGCTAGAAGAGTCTCCGGCCCGACGCGCGTGCGTTCGGGAGGGCGCTGCCGGCCAAGTTCACGGGTGCGCGGGCCTACGCGGGCCCTGCAGACACCGATCCCCGCGGAGACCCCGCTCCCGCCTGGCCGCAGCCGCGGGCCGGGGACTGCAGCGGGCCTCTGCCGGCTCCCCGCCGGCCTGTCATTACCAGAGGCGGCTACAGGGTAGTTGCTAGGGCCAAGGTGTGCTAACTGGAACACGCCTTCCAAAACTGGCCATAAAAAGGAAAAATGGCCCCGAATTTCGCTGCTGGAGAGCCCTTTTAAAGAGACAGGGAACCTTTCACACGGACCTGCCCTAGAGTGCATGTTGGGATGGGGGGGGATGGAGAAGACCCCTCATTGGCTAATGGGAAGTGAGAAATACCCCCCCACCCCACTACACTTCAGTCCTGCAATCTCCTTTCCCACTATTTCTACACTGCTCTGTACTGCTCGCAGACGCATTACAGAGCCACCAGTTAGATATTCCCAAATCACGGATAAAGAACCCAAAATCCGCACACTATACGTGGACACACAGCTTCACCCT
>NW_006441398.1:935165-964028 GCF_000325575.1 Pteropus alecto
TGCTGGAGAGCCTTTTAAAGAGACAGGGAACCTTTCACACGGACCTGCCCTAGAGTGCATGTTGGGATGGGGGGGGATGGAGAAGACCCCTCATTGGCTAATGGGAAGTGAGAAATACCCCCCCACCCCACTACACTTCAGTCCTGCAATCTCCTTTCCCACTATTTCTACACTGCTCTGTACTGCTCGCAGACGCATTTACAGAGCCACAGTTAGATATTCCCAAATCACGGATAAAGAACCCAAAATCCGCACACTATACGTGGACACACAGCTTCCCCATTACTCCCATCACAGGAATGCTGATACACACATGCACACACATCACCCACAATAACACTGCCACGTGGGCACACACTACATCCACAATGACGTGGACATCCAGGGCTGACATCCCTGAAAACACTGTCACATGAAAATGCAACCACCACGGACGGTAGACACAGCATAGACACAGCCTTGCATACAACAGACACACAAATCGTTCTCTATGGCACACATAATGCACACTATGGCATGAGCACCCAAAGCCTGTTACCCTGTGGGCAACTTTGACAACCACAGATATGTTAAACGCCCTGACACAAGTAGGGGCACCATTAACTACAAGAACTGGGACACACACATATAGACAGGCATGTGCCTGCCCAAGCAAGGACACACCCATAGTCACCCACAGTGACCCAGGCAACGTGACACACATACACACAGAAGGTATAAGGCCTGTTCGGACGCTGACATCAGGTCACAGTAATCTTGACAGATGTATATATAACACAGCTGCACATGCTGATGCACTGTTGCCCATGGTAAAACTGACCCTCCTAGACATCCATTATGAAACTGTCACCCACAAACAGATATGAATGCTTCAATAGTACCTATACCCATAGTCACGTACTGTAACACTTGATAATACACCTGGACAACTGCAATAATACCGACATGCAGATACAATAACATGCACAATAGCGCAGACAGACCTATGGGAAAATGACACAGGGACATATAGAAATCCAGTCACCAGGATGGCCATAAAGCCAACACTTGTTTATTGAGCATCTGTTATGTACTGGGCACCATTCTAGTGCTAAGGATACAAGAGATCAAAATCCCTGCCCTCCTGGAGCTGACATTTTAGTAAAGGGGTGAGGAGACACCATATCATAGAGTCACCCACAGTGACACTGACAGATGCCAGACACCCACGTACTCTGGCTCACACATCGACCTGCAATTACCCACAATTAGCCTGACGCACACCCACAGTCACACTGACATCCATACACAAACAGAAGCCCACAGGAACACCGACATACATGTACAACTGGCATAGAGACAGCCACCCACTACGCACACACCCACCTAGATTTACAGACCCCCACAGACCCCCACAATAGCCTACTTAAGTAGCTTAGACCCCAAGACCACTGCAGCCCTCCAGTAACAAGCCCATAGGTAGCTGCTCCCTGCATTTTACAGAGAGCCCACCCTGACCCAGACAAGGGTTGCGCTGAACCGTGAGTCTCAGTAGAAGTGTCTAAACTTCCCATCAACCGGCTCCACAACCCCTAACCCTAATCCCAAAGAAGCTGGAGCCTTCTTGCCTCTCCCAGCCCTGGCTCCACACCTGGTGGGCTTGGAAAGGAAGTCGGGGCTCCTAGCCCTCTGGCTGCCCCCAGGTCTGGGTGGGACAGACGCAGCCCTTGTCTGAGTATCCTGCACGAAGGGCCCGAGCCTGAACAGACAGAGGAAGCTGGGAGCTGGCAAGGGGAGGGCAGAGCAGGAACCAGAGATGCTACGCAGATATGGGGGAAATGAGGAGCCCCCTGCCCACCAGTCTAGACAGCCTGGGCCATCAATGAGACTCAACTTGGGGACCCCCTGGGTGCACTGCTGCCATAACCCCATAATGGGATCTTTGTCTGCCAAGCCCTACCCCACATCCTCCCTAGGTCTGTGCATACACACACAGGACATATGCACACTGGGACACACACAGGGACACTCATGCAGGAACACATTCATGGACATACATACAGAGACACACACAGGGCTCCAGACACCCCCTGGAATCTCTGAACCTCTGACCTCTTGTCCCCACCCCCTTCTTCAACTTGATGGCAGAGCTGCTTCCATCCATCACCTTCTCACCTCTGACTCTGACCCCCAGACCTGCACCAGCGGCCCTGCCTTCCTGGAGCTCAGGGTGGGGGTGGGCCTGGATTAGTGTGGCTTCTGGAAGGCTCCTCTCACACATTGCTCCCAGCTCCCTGCCCAGACAGACCCTCCCGGCTGGGATGCAGTGGGGGTGGGCTCTCAGGCGCTACGAAGGAGAATGAGGACCAAAATAGCATCGAAGGGCACCTCTGGCTTGCACCAGGGAGGGGTGAGGGGGTGGGAGGAGACAGCTGCACCCACCCTACTGAGCTTCAAAGTCAGATGGAAGTCCAATCGGCCCCCAGAAAGCTTAAGGACACTTGGCCAGAGGAACAGTCAGCCCCTCCCCAAGGGCCCCAAGTCCAGACAGTGAGATACACACAGACCAGAGGCTGCCTCTTGCCAAGGGTCAGCCTCATACGTGGTGGAGGGGACAAGCCGACAGACACAGATCAGGTGTAATGGGCCAGATACCCACAGGCAGACCCAGAGACAGGAGCGCACGCAGGGCGGGAGACCCAGACAAACACAGGCCCGTGAGGAGCACAGTCAGACCCAGACAGGCGGACCTAGACAGACACCGAGGGCAAGGGCGGGAAGCCAGCGCCGACCACTGCAGACAAAGGGAGACAGACCCCGGGAGGCCCCAGACAACCCCTCCTCCAAAAGACAGGGCGGGGCTGCGCACCTCCTCCGGCCCCGCCCCTCGACTCGGATCCCCCGCCCACTTCCCCCAGCCCTGTCTTCCTGAATCCCCAGACCAGACACCCCCTGCTCGTCCTTCCTGTTTTGGGGACACCCCTTGCAGGGACCTCCCTCCTTGGTAGATCAAGGTCAAAGCCCTCAGGGAAGCAAGTGGAGAGGAGATACAGAAGGAGAAAGGGTGTTTTAGGGGTTCTCCAATGTGGCCAGAGTGCCTCGGACCCGATGACCCCGCGTTCTAGCTTCATAGTCACCAAGAACAAAGCTTTTGAGGAACCTCCGAGAGTTGTATACCAAACTCTCAGAGCCTCATCTTCCTCATCGATAAAATAAGTCTCCTAATAATAGGGTGATGAATGTAGCGTTATTACTACTTCCTCTGCTCTCCAAACCCACCCTCCTCCCCGCAGAGTTCTAGGCATTCTCTTCGTTAGGATCACCATCTCCAAAGCCAGAGATCCCGCATTCCCCCTCGGAAAGGCCCAGATACCTGTGGGGGGTAAAGAGGAGGAGCCCTGGCCGCCGCCCACCCACCCCCGCGCCCGAATGGGGCCCAGCTGGCCGAGAAGATGGGCCGCGGGGTAGTATGCCCCAGCCGGGGCTCCCGACAGGGGTGGGGACGTGATTGGACCGCGACCTGGGGTCGAGAGACCGGGCTTTGGGGAAGGAGCTTCACGACGTGGGGAAATTTCACGAGGGCGTCTTGCGAGGGGCTCGGGCTCCGAGGGGGCGGGGTCCGGTTTGCGGACAGGTCCTGTCCGGGCAGACCTTAGGTGGGTTGGGCTCCAAGGGGGTGGCCTTGGTAACTCCGTAGGGACGCAGACCGTAGGGTCTAGGCAAGCAGGCTTTAAAGGAGGGACCTAGGGGGGAGGGCTCTGTGGCCTTGAGCGCCCCTGGAGCCGGCAAAATGTGTGTCAGAAGGGACAGTGCCCAGGAGCAGGCCTTAGGAGAGCTGGGCTCTTTGAAAACCAGCTTAGGGGCGGGTTTTATGGGTGTTGAGTTTGAGGGCGGGCTCCATGGGAGTTTATATGGGTGGGTTTTAGAGGGCGGGTAGTAGGAACTGGTAACATGTGGGTGGGCTTTAAGGGGATGGGTCGGTGGCTTTTGAAAGACCAATCTCCGGGAGCAGCCTCGGGGTGGAGTCTCAGGGCGGGGCTTGGAGCGCTGGGCTGGTTCAAGCCGCCTCTGCTAGGGGAGTTCTGGGGCTCATTCAAATTTAGCATAATTAAGGCCTCTGATCCGCCTTAGGGTTACGCCAGGAGGGTCCTTTAGGGCCCTATATTCCCGAGTGAAATGGGAGGAGACTTGGAAATTTGAAGAACCTTCCTCAGCCTTTCCTCGGCGTCCCTAGACCTAGGTGGGGGCGGCTTCCTCTGAGATTGCGCATGGGCGGGCTCCCAACTCTTCCCGGTCCCTAGAGGGAGGAACTGGGGGCCCGTTTTACCGGGAGGAAATGAGGAGGGGCAGCTTCTTGCTGTAGTCAGAGTCCGAGCAGCAATACGACCTCAACCTATTTCGAGGTCTGAGGGTGAGTGACCTTGCACCCTTCACATCACTGAGGGCCTGAGTTCAGATGCCTTGAAACCCTGAAGGCAGGTTGTGGGTGTCCCTCGGGTCCTCTCACTTCTCCCTTGACCAGTGGGCAAGTGGACTCCCAGTGGGCCTGGTAGGGGCCCCACTGCGAGCCCTGCACGAGCCCTGCATTTGCAAAGTGAAGACACTGAGGACCTCCAGGGCTTGTTGTGATTCATAAAAAATCATCAGGAACAGGGTGAAGCTAACAGAAGATATACATTGTATTAAAATGACTTGTTTATCTCTTGCATCCCGGGGAAACTGGAGCGGCAGGGCAGCCAGACATCTTGGGGCCACTAAGCCGTGCCCTCTGGCCTCAGTCTCTCAAACTGACAAATGGATGTCATCTGCACCTTCCAGGGCCATTCTAAGGGTGATTTGAGTAAATGAATGAAGTAGGGAGCCCACCTCCAGTACTGCTACATCCTTGTAGCAAAAGCTACAAAAATATTTAGTTACTATTACTTAATCTAGTACTTTTCCAGGTTCTGGAGCAGACAGTTGGTACCTACTGTTTGCTGACTTAATGAGTCAATAGGATCCTCCCTCCTCTAGTTTCCTGTCTCCCACCCTCCACTCTGGGACCCCCACCCCCAAGAAGTTGCCAAGGGCTTGGGGGAACATTCAACCTGTCGGTGAGTTTGGGCAGTTCAGGCAAACCATCGACCGTTGAGTGGACCCCGAGGCCTGGAACTGCCATCTACCTTCCAGATCTGGGGGGCTGGTCGGACCTGAGCACATCCCCTCCCTTAAGCCACAGCGAAGGTCACAATCATTGTTGGAAGGTCACAATCAACATTCATTGTTGTCGGTGGGTTGTGAAGATGGAGGCCAGACCCACCGAGGGATGAATGTCACTGTGGCTGGGCTGCACACAGCCTAAGGCGAGTGGGCTAGGGGACAACACCCACCATGGATTCCCCCCTAGAATTGCTCAGCCTGTACCTTGCACTGATCCTGGTCTCTCACCCCTTGGGGAGGTCTGGTGTTTGGGATCCAGGTGGAAGCTGAATTTGGGGCAGAAGTCCTGGAGGGTCGGGGGAGGTGGACAGCTGAAAAACCTTTCTGAAAGTAGGTGGTGAGCCTCGCTCTGGAGGGCTCCATGTTTCTTGAATGAATGGTGTGGGTAGGCAGTGTAACCCCTCTTTTCTGTGTCCAAGTCTTGGACTCAGCTTTCTTACCCTTTCCCTGGTGCCTGCAGACCTGTTACCCTCAAGTACCCACCTTGGTACAGGCTGATTTCTCCACCTGTGTGTCTTGTGCCCCACCTGGTGACTCCTGGGCATATTCTATCCTTCTGAGATTGAGCTGAGGTCTCATTTGAGAGAGGGGGGATAAAGGCACTAGTGAATGCTGGGGGTTCCCCCATTAGCTCAACCTGTACCTCTGCTCTCCCCTACTTCCCCATCTCACCCCTCTTTCCACCCCAGGGCCAGAACAGGCTGCCTCTGCAGCACACACGCAGCCCTGGGGCTCCAACAACTGGATGGGGGCAGTAGGCTTTTGTGTTAAGTCTTTGTGAATAACCCTGCTGGCAGGTGGCTTCATACCTCAATTTGTTCATCCTTTAAGAGGGGGTTCCACTGAGACAATGAGTGTGAAAGTGCCCTGAAGGAGACCAGAGCTGGGCCCTTGTCCCTCCACATGGAGCCTCCACTTCCAGAGACCTCTGGAATATCAGGCTCTTCCCCCGCCCCAAAAGGCCCAGGGGCACCTGGCTCCTCCCCCAGCCCAGGGGAAGGAAGAAAGCAGTTACTAAGTTACAGGTTACAGCAATGCTTGTCTTGGAGGCAGGGCTTCCGTCCCCCCACCTCCTAAAAAAATCCTGTGGGGCTGAGTGGCTGGCCTCCTCCAAGGAGGAGTAGGGGTAGCCCTCCCAATGCCCTCTGGGTGGGATGTGTGGCTCCAAATTGTGGGTGCTCCCTGCAGATTGTGTTCTGTCACGCAAACCCCCTTGCCCTCATTCAGAGATCATGCATCTCCTTGGCAGGTGCATTTACAGGGAGCAGCAGCAAGCCCCCCTGTGACAATAAGGAATCTCCCACAGCCTGTTCCTCCCCCTTCATACCCCCTTGGAGGTATAAGGAGGGAACTGACAGCCCAGACTCCTAGGCTCCAGAGAGGGCAAGGGAGGGGAAGGGAGGGGCAGGGGAGAAGGGAGAAGGGAGAAGGGAGAAGGACGAGCTTGGCGCAGGCAGGGTTTCTTCTCTCTCTGCCCCTCTGCCTGGCACATATTGCCCAGCCATGGGGACATTTGATCTATGGACGGATTACCTGGGTTTGGCACGTCTGGTGGGGGCTCTTCGTGAGGAAGAAGAGCCTGAGACCAGGCTGGACCCCCAGCCAGAACCAGCACCAGGACCAGGACCAGGGGATCAGAGGTCCAGCCCAGAATCCTCACCAGCTCCTGAACGCCTGTGCTCTTTCTGCAAACACAATGGCGAGTCTAGGGCCATCTACCAGTCCCACGTGCTCAAGGACGAGGCGGGCCGGGTTCTGTGCCCCATCCTTCGAGATTACGTGTGCCCCCAGTGTGGTGCCACTCGCGATCGTGCCCACACCCGCCGCTTCTGCCCGCTCACCGGCCAAGGCTACACCTCTGTCTACAGCTATACCACCCGCAACTCCGCTGGCAAGAGGCTGGCTCGGCCAGACAAGGCGAGGACCCAGGACGCAGGCCACCGCAGAGGAGGAGCAGGAGGAGGAGCCAGTGCAGGTGGCTGGGGAAATCTGTGGAGGGGGCCTGCCTCAGTGAAGTGGGATTAACTCCAGTACCTACTTCAAAGGGTTGAGGGGAGAAGCTCTGTGTAGAAACCCTAGAACAGTATTCTAGAAGTGTTGCTCAGTGTAGGTAACTGGGGCTTGAGTTTGGTGTGTGGCGTTAGGCAAAGGACTCTCCCTCTTTGGAGGAAGTGCCAGCCTTTTCCAAGCACAGGTGATGTGGTGGGGAGGCCATGGGGACTAGCATTGGGGTCTGCAGGCAGGTTTGGCAGGGTCTTGGCACTTCTTGGCACTGAGGAGCTGTGTGCCCTAAAAAACTGCTCAGAGTCTCTGAACCCCAGCTTCCTCATTTCCTCACCCATTTGCTAAAGTTTGTGTGCCCATTCTGTGCCAAACACTGGACCATCAGTGGACAAGGTGGATGAGAGAACAGCAGTTAGAACACAGGTGATAGGTGCTGAATGGGACTCTAGAGGAAGCACTTGATCCAGATGAAGAGTATCCAGGAGGGCTTCCTGGAGGAAGTGACTTCTGGAAGCCTAATCCAGTTTGGTTGAGCACTGAAAGTGTGGCCCAGGTATTGGGGCTTGTTCAGGAATTTAGGGATAGAGTGTGTGTACGCGTATGGTGGAGGGGTAGGTGTCAGAGATTTCGGGACAGGCCAAGGGCCGACAGGTTTGAACTTGGGCACTAGGGAGCCACAGAAGGGGCAAGACCAGGCCTGTGTGTTCAGTATGTTAGACCGTAGCTAAGCAGCTGGCCACAGGAATGGATCTGAGTTTGGAGGAGGCTGGTTTTCTAGGCAGAGGGGTCCAAGGCAGGCAGGAGGGAACATCAGGTTGGTGGAAAGCCCATGAGTTTGCTCTGTGGGGAGCAGTCCAGGAGGGCATTTAGGGCTGCAACCTAGGAGAGCTGGAGCTGCCCTGAGGTCAAAACTGGCTCTGCTCACCTGCACAGCCCACCATGTGGGGTCACCCTGATCTTGCTCATAAAATTCGGATTCCAGTTCTGCAGTTCCTGGTGGGGCCTGAGCACCTGCACTTCTAATCAGTTCCCAGTGAGGCCGCCATGCTGCCAGGCCTAGGTTGACACAGGCTTTGAGTAACTTGGGCTTAAATGGCAGTAGTTATCATTATGGATGCAAAAGACCTCAGCTCCTGTGGCGTTTTAAAGGACAAATCCGTTTTAGTGACTTTACCAGGAAGTTAGCCAACAGAGGGGTTGGGTCTGATGGGGTGTTGTCGCTGCCCATTTAGGTGTTCTGGGTTGGTAGTGCCTCCCCCATCAGATGTGTGCTCCTTGAGGGAGGTGACCCAGCGGGAGGACCCTGCCCCCGCAGCTGCAAAGTAAACATTTGTTAGAAGAATGAGAGACTGCCTCCAGGAAAAAGATAGTATCCTTGTGAGGTTCCAGGAGGTTTAACTTGGGAGACTCTGGAAGCTGAGGGGACTTAGAATGATGGTCTCAGAATCTTCCTTCCCCCCTTAATTGTAGGAAAACACTTCCTGGGGTGTAGAGTGAAGGGTGAGAGACCCCTCTCTTGCCAGAGAAGGAACACCTGGGGCTCGCCTCCCTGGTAACAGTCGGTGTCACAAATCCAGGGTCCCCGGAGCCTGCGGCCACGAGGGGGCAGCACAGCCGGCCAGAGTGTCCTGTTCTGGGTCCCACCTGGGGGTGCTCTGGTCTAGGAATGTGACTGGGCTGCTATTCCAGAATCAGCCTCCAGGTGGCGCCAGAGCCCGAGAGCCCTGCAGGTTGAACTGGCACTTTGCGAACGTGGAATCATTCATTACCTATTATTGCTTTTCTCTTCCCCACTCCATTTTAAAATTCAGGTTCCAAAGGTGCCGGGAAGTCGTCTGGACCTTCGCCGTCTTCTTGCTGCCCCTCCACTTCTGCCTAGGAGGCAGGTGCGGGGAAGAGGTGGATGCTGCCTTCTC
Organism: Pteropus alecto; assembly: GCF_000325575.1. NCBI lineage: Eukaryota > Metazoa > Chordata > Mammalia > Chiroptera > Pteropodidae > Pteropus > Pteropus alecto. Next base: position 944,264 of record NW_006441398.1, read on the forward strand.
TTGGGGCTTGGGACCCTGACTCTGTGAACACTAGATTTCGGGGAAGATGCACCCAACGCGGCCCCGCCCCTGGACCTTCTCCAGGCTGGGAGCACAGTCCAAAGAGCCCTGTGAGGAAGGAAGTGGTCCTCAGACACCCCCATCTTCCCTCCCCAGCACTGGACACCCAGTCAGTGCTCAATAAATGCTATGAATGGATCAGCATCAGACGAGGCTGGTCTTGGGACATCGTAACTGGAACATCTCCGGCGGGGTTGGGGCACCTTATTTCTCTCCTGGCTGTGCCAGCCTGCACATGTTACTCTGACCTCCACTTTCCCGACTGCTGTCTGGAGTTTGGTTCATGGGGCTGCAGTGAGCTGAAATGCGGAGGGAGTGACTGCCACAGGGAGACTGTGGGACTCTGAGGGGTCACTTCTGGGCAGGACGCTCTGCTGCTGCATTAGTACATTAGGCCCTTTCTGTGATGTTTGGTGTTCTCAAACTCCCTTCCAGCTACCCCACACATACTGACATACCAAATGGGTGGAATCCCCCACACTGGGGATGGGGCCCTGATTTGAGAGGGGCATCGAGAGACAATTATACCATAATGTCCCAGCGACCTGGGGCCATAGTCACATGCCAGGCCCTTCAGAGCAAGGGAAGGACTTCTAGGGGTTGGGGGCTGTGTCCCGGGGGTGTCAGCCATCCCAGGCCTCTGGCAGGGGCATTGTGGAGACATTTTGGGTCAGCCTGGGCAAGGGCGGGAGGGAATGGCGATTCCTTCCCACCCAGGAATTGTGATCCAGTTCTCCTGGGAAACTGCGCTCTGAGGAATGCCTACCCTGCCAGCCCCGTCTACTGCCATAGCTTGTTTCCCTGGCCTCTAGGGGGCAGCAGGTGGCAAGTGTCCATCTACACTGCTCCCCCAAACCCAGGATGGGCCTCTGCCCAAGCCCACACTCTCCCATGGTTGGGTGGGGGTAGGAGTTGGACTTTGCAGGTCCCCTCTGCCCTTGAACTGGAACCTGAGGCCACCCATGAGGAAAGCCAAGGATGGGAGCCTGTCCTTGAAGACAGGCTGCTGCCTAGGCTTGGCAGGGAGAGGGGATGAGAAAGACACAGAAGGCTCCTTAGCAGCCCCAAGGGTCTTCAAACTGAGTTGCGGAAACAACATCCCAGCCACCACCTGCTGCTGCAAACTGCTAATGGCGTAAGTGAGGGCCACTGGGGCTTGAACCTGGGGAGGTCAAGGAAGGAGAGGTGGTGGGGGACCCCCACCAAACTTGCTCCCCTCTCACATGGGCTCTACTTGGGTGTAAGAAGGCAGTAGGCGAGGTTCCCTGCCATGGCCCTAGCAGTTTGGGTGCTGGGTGTGGGAGCCACAGACAGTGACTAATACAGAGGCGGGTCTGATCCACCTGGTTGTGACCAATTTAATAGAAGCATCGTTTTCTGTGAAATGGGTTTGAAGCCTGGCGGCTTCACAGTGGCTGGGGCTGCCTCTGACACTGCCATGGGGGTTGTGGTCAGGCTTGTTCGGGATAAGGTGTGCAGCACCCGCCCTCAGCACCAAGTTGGCATCAACTGCAACTCCCCAGGACTGCCTCCTCCCAGGCTGAGGCCTCAAAGTAGCTTGTCCCACAGAGGACAGACGGGGCCACTGAGCGCTGAAAGCAAACTCTCTAGGTGGATGTCTGGTGGGCTCACTGCCCCACAGATACTGGTGTGTGTGCCTGACTGGGAACACATAGCCATCCGCTCCCAGAATCTGACACACTCGGGAACTTGCAGGAACCCTCTGGCCTGTGTCCCAGCAGTGGCCCCACTTGCCTTCGCAGGGAGAATGAGAAGTGAAAGGGGAAAGAGGCAGAGAGGTTTGTGGGCGGAACATCAAGGAACCAGAACACTTCAAACTCCAAACAGCAGGTCCTGGGGCCTCACTAGGGAATCATTTATTAATGGCCTTCCCGGAAGAAATAAAATGGAAATCAGAGAAAGACAAATAAACAAGGGAGGTCTTTTCTCTTCCAGAAAAGAAACATTCTGAACTGCCATAACCTTGGCTAAGCCGCCAAAATTTGCAAACCCAGGCTGCCTCCACCTCCCACTGCAGCCTCAGTTTAGGGAGGAGCAGGTTCCCTCCCCCATACAGACGCCGGAGGGAGGCTGTTGACTCCAGTGGGGCCTCCAGGGTTTCCTAGGGGAAGCTGCCTCCCAAATCTGCTGAAGCCCACTAGGACCCATTGGAGCAGCATGGGGGACTGCAGGCTTTCCGGGGTATGCCAAGGCACCATTGCTAGCTGTTTGGCAGCAATCAAGCCCTTCTGTGGGCCAGGGCTCCAAGAAAACACACGCACATCCATGGGAGGGGGAGGCACAGCACAAAGGCTTGCTCAGCATCCCCGCTGGGAAGCACCTACGTATCCCTCCAGGACTGCTCCCCACGAGGGTGAGGCCCGGCCCCTTTTGGTGTGTAGGGTCCACTCGCGGGCTTTGCCTTTCGGTAGCTGAGGCGCTTGAAGGCTTCCAAGTCCCGGTGGGCATTCATGATCATGCGGCTAGGCAGAAAAAGCACTGGCCGTGAGCTACAGCAGGACACGCCTCGCATTCCTGTTTACACGGGCTAACACACTCATGCACACTCATAGGTCACACAGAATCAGCCTGTTACAAAGCAGACTGACCATCTCAGCCCCTCTTCAAAACCTAACAATTCTGCATACGACAGGTCTATGACATGACAGGCTAGGGCCCAGAAGGAAGACAATTTCTGGAAGTCCCTGGCTGAGTGGCCTGGGCTACTGGAGGGGGGCTTCTTTTTGCTGCCCCATTGGTTCTCCCCTCCCTGCTCCTCCCTGGGCCCCATCCCCGCTGCCTGTCCTGTCTGTTCCCTGTAGATGCGAGCCCAGATCTTACTTCAGGTTGGAGAGCTCAACTATGAGGCCTCGCATGGTGTCTGTTGCATCCTCCATCCTGGCGGCTTCACAGGGCTGGATCCCCTCATGGGTACTGGTGGGAGAGGACAAGAGACGTGCCCTCAGCAGACAGCCTGGCCAAACACCATTCTGGGGGACTTTCATTGGGCTTTGAGCTGTCTGCTTTTCCAGATATTAAGCCACCACGGGCAGAGCTCTGATGGCTAACCCAGGGGCCTCAACTGCCAAAAGCACACCCAGAATCCAGCCACTTCTCCCCCACCACAGCTGCTCTCGGCTGGACCGTTGCCAAAGGCTCCCTGGCACCCCAGCTCCTGCCTCTACAGCTTGTCTCCCATGCAGCATGGGTGGAGGTTATGAAAATGGAAACCTGGCCCACTGCACCGTCTGCCAGCACCTCCGGACCCCGTGCCTTCCTGCTTGTCCCCCTCTCTCCCCACTCCAGTCACACTGAATTCCTGGCTTTTCCCCAGAGCACCTCTTAGGGCTCTGGAATGTTCTTTCTAAATGTCTCCTCTTTTTTTGGGGGGAGGGGGGGAGGGTGGTAGCAGGACTTCCTTGATCACTAAATTAAAATTGTAACCCCTTCCCCACTTTTTCCCCTAACACTCTGCTTGTCTCTTTCTCACCCTGCCTGCCCTGCCCAACATACAATGGATCAAAGCTTCGTGTTTTGTCCTGTCCCCTGCCGCCTCCCCAGTGCCCCAGTGCCCAGAGTAGTTCTGGATGGCGTTAACATCTACGGGAGCGGTAGATGTGCCACAGCACCTACCGTATCTAACGTGAGCAGCCTGCGGGTGCTGGCAGAGGGTCGGCATCCTGCCAACAGCTCTCCCTAAAGCCTACCACACCTCGGGCTTGGCAGTACCTCCTGGGCTGTCACTACTGAATCTCTGGTTCTGCTCCATAAGCCTCAGTCATCCAGAGATGGTTGCCTGGCCCAGTTCTTAACCTCACTCAGCTACAGGCCATCAAGCCCAGGCCTTGCCCCTGGAGCTTCCAGATGTCCATGTGGGGTCGTATCAGCCCAGTGAGGCCATCGGAGATTCAGATGTGAATCTCCCTCCTCTTTGCTCACACAACAGTAAGGCCACTTTGACTAAATTGCCTCTAGTTCTTGTACAGGGTGTATGCATGTGTACAAGTGGTACAACAGGTACTAGTGACAGAGCATGTGCAAGGGCAAGGACCAAAAACATGCCGCCTTATATTTCAAGGAGGAAAAGGAGGAGGAAGAAAGAAACCCCACCAAGGACTGCACCCTAGCCCTTCCTCCACACTTGTCAAGCAGAAACAGACACTTGGCTATAAATAATTGATAAGCCACCGCCTCTGCAGAGAGGCCAGTTCAAGTGTGAGGTAACAGAAAGGGATAGTCGCCCAGTGCTTGTCCCTGGTAAGGCTAGGAGAAAGGACAGGAAGATGACAGACTATGAGAGGTTCTGGGGTGAGGGGAGAGGACCCCTCCCACCACACATACATACGCTGCTGGTGGAGGGACAGTGCACCTGGTGGCCTCCAGGAGGGACAGAAAGTAGACTGCTCTGGGGCACAGAGCCAAGTAGGAAGTGAAAAGACAGGACAGGTCAGAGAGCCTACCCCGTGCCAGAACTGGGACCACCCAGGATCGTCTCTGCCAATGGTTCTTAGCCTTGTCAGGGTTTGCTACCCCTCCGAGGAGGTTCAGGGAAAGCCCTGGACTCTCTCTCCAGAAAAAAGCACACACTGCACTCAAACTGCGGAACCGGGGCACCACCCCAGGGCTCCTGGGAGAGACGCTGGTTTGGATGCAGATGGCTGGTCACCAGTTCTCCACTTGTGGGAAGCAGGGGATGAAAGCAGTTTGAAAGATGGAGCTCAGCTCCCTTACTGGAAAGCAAAGCTTAGTGTGAGAGAGCCAGGGCCCCCCTGTCATCTTCATCAGCAAAATGGGAGTGCACAGGGCTCGGGGGAGGGAGAGCGTGGGGGCTCCAGTGCCAGAAAAGCAGTGAAATTCCCTGACCCGGGGACAAAGGGAGGACTCGTGTTGAGGCGAGAGTGTGGGACAGCCTCCCACCCGGCCTACCTCGGATGGGCCTTCGTAAGGGGGTCTCCAACGGCATGTAGGCTGGTGCCAGGCCAGCAAGGGCCTAACCCTCTCCCTGCAGGAAACTAGGAAGAGAAAGCACATGTGTGAACAGTCTAGCTGGGCAAGCCATGCCCAGGGAAGGAAAAGTCATACAGGAAACATCTCACTTTTCCTTGTCAACACCAGGAACACAGGCTAGAATTCTCGCAGAGGAAAAGTGATGCCTAGACCTGGGGGTCGCGGCTCTTGACAGACTCACCTGTGCCTGGGGGTGGCTCTGTCCCTGACAACTAAGGTGTAGCACTGTGTTGGGCTTGGCCCATATTATCCAAAAAGGTACAGGGAAGATCCCTAGTAGTGGTGACTGCAGTAAGGTGGGCATCCTGTGTCGAGGGGCAGAAGCTGGCCAGATAAGCCATGTGTCGTATGTCAGGAAAAGATTTTGAAAATATATTGCAAGGGAAAAATTCATAATTAATAAGGGACAGAGCAAGGTAATTCTGAGAAGCTTGTTTAAAGGTGGTTTAAGTTTTGTGGAAAATGTCAGGCTCAGGCACGGAGGTGATATGTCTCTCTGAAAGACGAAAAGAGGCAGAAGTGGGGCGGCTGCCCAGGGTCTCTTCTAAGGAGACGGAAATCCTGGGGTGGAGGAGGGGCCTGTGCTAGGGATATCCTTCCCGAATGGAACCCCTCTCCTCTGTCAGGAATGGGGGACGGCGTGAAGGGGCGAGCTACACTTGAAAAGAGATCCCTGAATCCAAAGGAACAGACATAAAGAACAGGCTAGAGCCCAGAGGTTCTCATGTGGGGGGCCAACTCTGCCTCCATGAGATACTTCACTGTCTTGGTTGTTAGACTGAGGGAGGGGGTGTTACTGGCATCTGACAGGCGGAGGCTCGGGGATGCTTCTCAATACCCTACAGTGCACAGGAGAGTCGCCACCACAGAGAACAAACAATCCAGCCATAGACACCAGCAGTGCCAGTTGAGATCCCTGCTGTAGACAATACAATGTCTCCCAGCATCTGGCCATTTCACGTAGGTGACTTTGTGACTTTAAACACAATTCAATACTACATTTTCACCTAACTCTCTGCACTGTTTTTGGCCATGAGGAATATTCTCCCTCTCACCAGGGCTATGTAAATGTTTGTCATGACACAGTCCTCATACTGAATGTGCCAGGGCCATTGCTGTAGGCCCCTGAGAGGGACCTGGAAATCAGCTTTTTAAATGATGCTCCTTGAGCAGTGTACAGAGGATCCACCAGCCCTGGGGTGTCACATCCTGAGGAAGCTGTTATGAGAAGAAAAGACTAAACTTTCCTGTGAGGGGACCTGGGTTTAAAACTGGCCTTCCCTGCTATGTAACCTCTGAGAGTCTCCAAGTGGCCTCCTCCGAAGTGGTGCTGATGGCTGTGCCTCGTGAGGGTTGAGGGCTCAGTGCTGGGAGGCTGCACAGCTGCTCTCCCTCTGTCTGCACTCTGCTCTCAAGTGCCCCCGCTCACATGGCTTTCCTGCCAAGTGCCATCCAGAACCTTCCCATGGGAACCTGCTCGTGCCTGGGTTGCCCCAACTTGTCCGGGAACGCCCAGTGTCGAAACAAAATGTGCCTGGGCACTGGCCGCCTTGTCAAGACAGTGCCTATTCCCCTGGAGGGCCTGCCAGGTCTGACTACCCGGCTGTCCGCCCACGTTCCCCATACTGCTGATTCCTCGGTGTTTTCCAAGTGCACAGTCACTGGCAGCCTGTCTGGTAACCTGTCCAGAAAGGCTTGTTTCTTTGACTGCTGGATGCCACCAAATGTTCCAACTGCTTCCCCAGCCTTCTCATTTAGTCACTGCCCAAGAGGCCAGAGACTCGGGGTAACTTAAAAGGCATTTTTTTTCCTGAGTGAAGGGTTTGCATTTTTCAAGAAACAAGGCTCCAATTCTAAAATTTCAGCTGTTTCCAGCACCTGAACGCCTACCTATCCAAAAGCTTGTGTTCAAACTCTAAGACTGAACTGCACTGTGACCTACTTCCCATGATCTCGCTTGTCTGGTGATCATGAAATGGGTGGCACAAGGAGCCAGGGCCCACGCACGGCAGGGAGAGCCAGGCGAACATTGTGGAGGGCCAAAATCACCCCTGGCCATCCCCGGGGAAGGTACTGCAGTGGAGACCCATATTTGCACAACCCAACCATGCTCTCCTCCACACTTGGAACAGCTGGCTTTCTTAAACTGGGCACCAGATGAAAGCCTGTGCTTGTGTTTTGGGGCTGTGTCGCATGAAGACTCTTTAAGTGTTGAAATGATAGGGTACAGAATGCTCACTCTGGGAAAGGCAAGCAGGAACGGTGCTACTGAAAACCTCACGGGGGCAGGGACTATACCGGATATGTTCGTGCCTGGCTCAGAGCAGGCTCTTGATAAGCATATACTGAGTGAATTTAAAAAAAAAATACATTTCAGCAGGGATGGCTGAAGGAACAGAGGCCTACGTCTATCAAAGGAGCTGGGCTCCCCATTCCAGGACGGGGTGGCTGAGACACAGCTGCAGAATCAGGCCAACCTGGGCGCAGACCCAGCCTTCTCCCCTTCCATCTGTGTCACCTCTGGCAGGTGCCTGACAAACCCAGTGTGTGGAAAAAGAACCAATTGCCTCCCTCCCAGGGCACCAACACTTAGCCCAGGCTCAGGTGTGCCACCAGCCAGGGACCTGAGCTTTCCCCTAGAAGCAGGGCTGAAGCTAGGCTGCCACCTGCCTTGACAGGTGAATGCCATGGCCAGCAGAGTCTTGTCAGGCAGCTTTCCCACTGCCTGTTGGGTGGGCAGATCCCTGATCCCTGAAGTAAGCAAAGTCCCTACAAATTACAGTAGAAAAAGAAAATTCCATGCACATGTTTGGGACAGGCCCCTCATGTAAAGGCAGGTCTGTCCTTTCTGGAAAACCATGGACTCCACACACACTGAAGCTGCAACTCAGACCCCTAGACTCTGCTGTATAAACAGACCGCCACCCACCCCATCTTCCCTCAACTGGGCAATTTGGGAGAGGGCTTGTGGCTACTGGCACCTGCCCTGGAATTGTCTGGCTGTAACTTGGGGAAGCTCTTACCTGTTCAGGTGGGTCTTCAAAGTCAGAAGCTTCCAGGGCATCCTGAATCTGGCTGTCTGGCAGGAAGTCAAGTTCCATGGCTGGAGACTCCCCTAACAAAGCCTGGTCTGCAGAGTCAGGAGGGTGCTTGGGTTGGCCTGCCAGGCCTTTGAGAGCATCTGGGTTGCCCTGGTGAACCCTGGTGTCCAGGGGAGGGCCATCCACTGCTTCTCTGTGCACCAGCGGAGCAGAGGCTCCAAGGGACAGACTAAGCTCCCTGATGTCTTGTTCATAGCTCTGGCTACCTAACTTGGTTGCCTTTTCACCCAAGGGCTGCAACAGCAAAGGCAGTGCACAGAAACCTTCTTGATCCGAGCCTGGCACCCATGTCTGATCAACACCTGAGCCCATCTCTGAGGCTACGGGGATGGAATCTCCAACATCTACAATGGGCTCTTGGATCCCATGAGCCAAAGCCAGGAAGGCTGCAGGGCCCCCTGGGACATTGCCAGGGGGCTTAGCTTCTTGCCCTGCCTCCCCTCTGCCTCCTGCAGTCTCCTTACAGAGAGGCATACCTCTGGGCAGGGCCCAGCTGTGGCCTCCATCAGGGGCCTTCCCACCCAGCCCAGCCACCTCCAGAGCCCTCTGTTCTGGCTGAGTGGGGTCTGTGCTCACGTCTGTGATAACAATGCTCCTAAGGGAGGAGAATCTTGGGCTGCTACAGCTCCCTTGTGCTTCCCTGCCAGCCTTGCTGAGTGTCTGCATGAAGTCTGAAAGGCCCTGGACCACAGATCCAGGCTCTGGGCCCCCAGGGATCAAGCCAAGGATGCTGTCTCCTTCCTCCTGGTTGGCCCCCGCTCCTCCTTGGGCACCTTCCTCCTGTGAGGATCCTTGGTCTGGCTCCTTCTCCTCGGCTTCACTACTTGGCTGATGCCCTTTTTGGCCGCGATCGCCTGGAACCCCACCCCACTCTGTGCTTCCACCGTCTAGCAAATTGGTCCCTTGCTCCAACAGGTGATCCTGGCTGGCCCTCTCTGAGGCCAAGGGCACCGTCCCCCATTCTGGAGAGGCGTCGTTGGAGACCTCAGGCTGAGAATGCCCCCTGCCAGACACAGGTGTTACAGGGTTTTGGACGCCGTGCTTGGAGTGGGCACCATCTGCCTCCCAGACAGTGAGCCCTGGGGACTCCTCTGGTGACTGGCTTCCTGCGTGCTGGGCACTGGGCTCTGGCAGTATTTCCTGCGGAGAGAGAAAGACTCAGACTGTACTGCTTCTGTACAGTCTCATGCTGCGCAGATGACCGAAGGGATCAGCACAGTCATCCCTCTTATCCGTAGGGGATTTGTTCCAAGACCCCCAGTGGATATTTGAAACTGCAGGCAGTAGTGAAACTTATACGTACCATGTTTTTTTCCTATACATACATACATACATATCTATAACAAAGTTTAATTTTTAAATTAGGCACAGTAAGAGATCAACAATTACTAATATAGGACAATTATAATATACTATAATAAAAGTTATGTGAATGGCTTTGGGACTATTATTAAGTAAAATAAGGGTTACTTGAACACAAGCACTGTGATACTGTGACAGTCCATCTGATAACCAAGACAGCTACTAAGTGACTAAAGGCTGGGGAGTATGTACAGCGTGGAGATGTTAGACAAAGGGATGATTCAAGCCCCAGGAAGGACGGCCTGAGAATTCATCACGCTATTCAGAATGGTGCAAAATTTAAAAACTTCTGAGTTATTTATTTCTGGAATTTTCCACTTAATATTTTCAGACTGCAGTTAACCACAAGTAACTGACACTACGGAGAGCAAAACCGCAGATAAGGAGGGACGACTGTACCAGTACAGGGCAGAGCTTTGTGCCAGGGGCTGGAGGGGGAAATGGAATCCTTCCTTCCGTCAGCTGCTTCTTCCCACCAGCACTGGGCATGCGGAGGTCAAGGATATAAAAATCAAGGGGGCCTATGAATCGCACCAATGTCAATTGCCTGGTGATGGCAATGGATTATAGACATGTAAGATGTGACTGCTGTGGGAAGCTAGGGAAGGGAACACAGAGGCCTCTCTGTGTTTTGTTTTTAAATTGTGGTATAATATATACAAGAAAAGATTTACCATTTTAACCATTTTTAAGTAACTCTATATAGTTTTATTAAGATAAAAACTGAGTGTGGTATGAAGTTTACATTTAAATGAAGTTTTCACAGAAACCTACCACATATACAAAGGTTTTACAATGGAGGTCTACATGCAGGTCTAGATGATATCAAGACCTGATGTATATATTATGATTCAAGACAGCATTTTGAGTATTAGTTCTTAGGATTAAAAAATAATTTTTGTTTTGTGTTTCAAAGTGAACCACAGCCCAAGTATGAAAGTTCAATCTTGAGACCAGGGCTTTTGAAGTGATTTGATGAATTTGTGCTGTCAGTGACTGAACTCTGCCACCAATGGTTTCAGGGAGGCTCTGAAAATTTTCCACTCTAAGAGTATGGGCCCTTCTCTTTATTCTCACACTTCCTATGCCACCCTCTCCCCGACCCAGTACCTCAGCCAGTGGCTTGGATGGAAAAGCTAGTATTTATAACTTCATAATTAGAAAAGAAAGGGGTCTTGTGTTTATTTCAAGAATTAGCATCTCTAAAACAGAATGATCAGCCTTTGTATCTGCTCCAATAAAAGACTTTCCCTCCTGGACCAGTTTCCAACTCCAAAATGGCAGCTGTGTTAACTTACAAACTTAGCCCTTTGCTGGGAATAGTATTAAACTCAGGCAGGGAACACCCTGGCTTATAAGCTTCAAGTACTCACAGCTTTTAAACCTTTTTTCCATTTAGAAAAAAAAAGGGGGCAGTTTGCTTCCAGCATTCATTTAACATCACACATAAGAATGCTATGTCTTCTAGGATTTGACATTCAGCGATTGAAATAGTAAAAACTGTGCCTGTCGGCTTTCTGGTATAAAGGGTGATGCTGCTCAGAGCAGTGACCAAGAGTGGAGAGGGATCGGTGCCATGCTCCTTACTGGTGCATGGTGTCAGGTGGGCTGGAGGAGAGGTGCCCAGAAAAGCAACAAGCCAGGTGGCTGCGGTCGAGCCCCTCACTGAAGCGGTGTACCGGAGGCCCCAGCCAATAACCCTTCCTTCTGTTTAACCATTTTTAAGTGCATGATTCAGTGGTATTAAGTACATTCACATTGTTGTACAACCGTCATCATTATCTATCCCCAGAACTCTTTAATCTTGTGCAACTGAAGCTCTATCTCCATTACATGCTAACTCCCCACCCTGGAGATCTAGCCAGGAGGTTGGGTCTGTCTCTAGTTTGTTCCTTTTTAATTGCTGGGTTTTGTTCATGGTGAGGATAGACCACAGTATGTTCAACCATTTCACCTGTTGAAAGATATTACGGATGTTCCCAACTGGGGGCAATTACAAATACAGCCGCTGGGCACACCCACCACTTACTTTTTTAGGGGTGCATATTGCCAGACATTGTCACCCCCAGAGCTGACGGTGGCAAGGACAAGAAAGCACACTGTAAGACTACACCCAATCCTTACTTGCACAAAAGCTTCTGAGAAGCGAAGGGTTCAGGGACAGAATGTGGGCTGCCTTTCTGAGTCTTACTAACTCGCACACAATGGAGCAAAAGGGCACTGGCCCTGAGTGCTTTGGTGCAAGCACAGCAGTCCTGAGCTGCGAGTTGCCTGCACAGCACCTGCAGTAGGAAGACATCTGTAGTGCGAAACATTAAAAATGTAGATGTGCGGGGTGCAGATCTAGCCATTGCCAAAGAAAACCAAGGCTGGGCCAAGAGGCTGTGCCTCTATTGTTCTCAGCCTGCCAATTTTAGGGCCTTACCGAGCTAAATGCCCCACTCCCGAAGTCCTCTTCCTTTGTAGCTGCTTGTCTCGTCACTGTCTTCCTGAGTTTTGCAAACTGGGGGACAAACCTTCCAACTGAGTTCTGTGAACCAGATACAAGAACAAAGCAGCAATAAAGGGAGGAATGAGGTTTCAGAAAGGAACCAAATAAAATACCAAAACCAATTTCTTTCTTGTAGTTTCAAACATGGCCTTTGCCCTCCAACCCCAGGGCACACTCTCACCAGCCGTTGGCCTTGAGGATGAAGAGGCAGGCACTCCAGCTGAAGGGGGGCAACATCCTGTGCACATAAGCAAGGCTACCAAGCAGGCTCACCTGGGAAGGTGGGAAGGGAACTGGCTCGTTTTCTGGTTGCCTGAGGAGCCTAGAGGGGCCTCCTGCTTCCTTGTTCGGGGAGCTGGGTGGAGAAAGACAAATAGGAAGTTCTGGAGAACCTCTAGGGCTGTCAATGTGCATAGCAGGCAGAGAATGCAGTCCAAAGGCAAGGTGGTACCCAGAATCTCCTAGAAAAGAGGTCTTGGAGCACCTGATGAGAGAGGGTGGAATGGGGAGGGGAGCAGCGTCCTGAGGAACATTTGACTCCAAGAAGGGTTCAGGGTCCCACATCAAGAATTCAAGCTGCTTGCTCCGGTAGCACTTTACCCTTATAATCCCAGGAACTGGCTTCTGAAGCAAGAACAGGAATTTTCATTTGGATTGACACTCCAGCCCCCAACTCCACAAATTCTAAGTTAGGGAAGTTGCAGATATGAGAAACACAGTGTCTTAAAAAGGGTATATTCATAATTGCCAAAATGTGGAAGCAACTGAGTTGGCCTTCAGTGGGTAAATGGATAAACAAGCAGTACAATGGACTACTACTCAGTCTTAAAAAGAAATGAGCTACCAAGCCATGAAAAGACATAGAGGAAACTTAAACGCATATTACTAAGAAAAATAAGTCAATCTGAAAAAGCCACGTACTGTATGATTCCAACTACATGATATTCTGGAAAAGGCAAACTGCGGAGACAGTAAAAAGATCAGCGGTTGCCAGGGTCGGGAGAGAGATGGATAAGTTTGGATTTTTAGGGCAGTGAAAATACTCTGTATGAGACTATAGTAGTGGATATATGTCATTATACATTTGTCTAAAGCCATAGGATGTACACCAAGAATGAACTCTAAGGTAAACTACGGGACTTTGAGTGATTACAGTGTGGCAACGTAGGTGAGTGATGATGATAACGGGGAGGCCATGCACATGTGAGGGCAAGAAGTATATGGGAAATTTCTATGTCTTCCTCTCGATTTTATTACAAACCTAAAACTGCTCTAAAAAAATAAACTCTTTAAAAAAAACATGAGTGAGGCTAAGGTTATAAAAGATGTGGCTATGTATACTGAAAAAAAAAAAAAATCTGGAACCAAAATTTCAATTAGCAATAATCATGCCTCAGATAAACCTCATTGGCTATGATACTGCTACTGCACAATAGTGAAACCAAAATTTCATATGATCTCAACTTTCATATGGGGAGGTTATAGAGAAAGAATAAGTCTAGATGCCTCCAGCAAGAGTCTGTTAGAAAATTTTAATTGGGATGGGTTGTTTAGGCGGCTTCTGGGTATTGGCAAGATTTCATTTCTCAACATAAACGTGTTAAGCTTGTTTGCTTTATGTGTTTTTTTGTTATATTTTGTGCACCTGGTATTTCCTAATAAAACATTTTAAAAACAACAAAAAATGATGGGAACCTGCTTCCGTGGGTTCTGACTATTCTCATGGATGCAGATGGCAGGGTAGGTAGTAGCTGTGACCCCATCAGCCCCGTTGACCTCTCCAGGAGTGAGGAACACTGTGATATTGTCATGTCTGGAGAAACAGCTTAGGCGTGACATGTGGCTCTTCTCTTCCTATCAGAGTAGGGCTGCCTTTAGTCCTAAGACTAATAACCTGAGATCACCCGCTCCCCAGAAAACAGTAGTCAGTCAGACCACATGCCTTCTCTGAAGATTTTGAGTAACAGGAACCTTCCTTCTCCTAACTCACACTAACCCTTTCTACTTTGCTATAGTTACATGTGGTTTAACCCCATGGAAAGACTAAATTGTTTTCCAGACCCTCTTTCTTTTTCCCCATTGTGCTTAATTACATATTTCCAGAAAAAAAAAAAAAAGGGAACTGAGAAACCATAGTGGTTAGGAACACAGGAGTAAGACACACCAGAGCCCCAGCCTGTCTTGTTACCAGATCAGTGGTCTTAGGCAAGTCATTTGATCTCTCAAAACCTTAGAATCCTCACCTGACAGATGGGGATAAAAACCTATTTCACAGTGCCATGAGGGTTGAAAGAGCTGATATATGCAGGGCATTTATTATTAACACTCTGTCTACCACATAATGATTCTCTTTTACCGATTATTATTTAGCAGACCTACTCCTTTGGTACCTTCTTGATCAAGAAGAAATGTGGGGTCTATAGCCATCCTACCCTGAACAAGCCTGATCCCGTCTGATCTTGGAAGCTAAGCAGGGTCAGGCCTGGTTAGTACTTAGATGGGCGACCACTTAGGAAGATGAGGTGCTGTAGGCATAAAAAATCAAAAATATAAAGGATTGTAAGCTGACAAGGTCCTTACAATCTGTGAGGTCAACCAAGGGTTGCCTAGCCAAAAAAAAAAAAAAAAAAGAAGAAGAAAGAATGTGGGATAAATATGGATCTGACCAGCAGACAGGATGAGCTGCATTCTATAACTAAGTGACCTCGAAAAATTCAAGATTTTCCTTGCCCAGGGTTAAAACATTGACCTTTCTCAATAAAGAGGACAGTCCGGGAGGAAAGCTTCAAGAAGCAGAATCCAAGAACCCTGAGTCCCTAGGAGGGAGGCCTGGCATTGGGTTATGTTGGTACCCTCCCCTCTGCATCCTGTTCACTAAGCAGGTGTGCTGTGCCCACTGTCATTGGGGAGGTCTGCTGAACTGTTCTGAGCCACTTACCTGGAAGCCACCTGTCCTGGTTCCTCCCCACTCTGCTCTGCTGAGGGAGCAGGTCCTGCCCTGCCTTCTGACTCCTCAGGGTGACACGAAGGGTCCAACTCGTAACTCTGGGAAGCCCTGTCAGAGTCTCTGAGCCTTGGGTGCTTTGGGGGTTTCAGAGGATGAATTCCTTCTCCTCCTGGTTTAAAGATAAAGGAAGACAAAAGGAATGGAGATGCCAGGAGCATGTACTGCCATGGATGACAACCAAACTTGGAAGGGCCACAGTTGCAATGTGAGCAGGTTTGTTCCAAGGGCAGGAAACCCCTACTCTGACAGTTGCCTGGAGACCGAGATGAGATGGAACCTCGTCCAGGTGGGACCTAGGAGCTTATGTGGCTGTAGGATTCAAAGGCTTTTTACCTATGGCCTGGTCATGACTGCAGCTGAATCCTGAGCTGGCCAAGGCTGGCTCCAACTACATGAAACAACCTGGCCCAGCCTACTGTCTCTCTGGTGAGAGGTGTGTGCTGGCTCCTTCGGGTCTCAGCTCAAACATCCCTGCAGAGAGGCTACTCTCTGACTTCTCTATAGAGTATCTCCTTTCAGGCCCATGCTGTTTCATTCACTTCATAGCTTTTCTGCAAGTACTGATGTACTGGGTCATTTCTGTCTCCCTCACTACAATCTGCTCCATGCCAGGAGGGACTTCATCTATCACACTCTCTGCTGGGGCTCAAGTGTCTAGAAGAGCATATAGTACTCTGTCAGTGCACCATAAATATTTGGTAGCTGACTGAATAAACACATTGAAAATGCAGATCACTTCCCGGGAAACACAGATAAAACTAAATTATGTACCATCTAGTTTTCCATGATGCCTGAAGACTACTTATCCTGGGAAAACTGGGACCCAGTGTCATTAAGTGCTAAAGAAGAGATGTTTTAGCTGCCACTCGGTCTCTTATATCTCTGTGATACCTTCCCCATCACTGAGAGCAACTGAGAGCCTAAAAGTGCTTATTAACATGTCTGTCTGTTGAATAAAGGAAGCTCCTTTACATAGAAATCGCCTATAGTGGCTAGTTTGTGAGACCTCCCCAAATCTAGCCCCAAGCGAATCATTTATTCAATGAACAAATAATAACAGTTAGCTTTATCGAGTTCCATTCCAGACACTCTCCTAAGAACTTGGGTGCGTTATGATAAAACTTTGAGGTAGGGTCCTACAGTTATGTCTGTCTTACAGATGAAAAAGCTGAAGCACACGAAAGCCAGAGACCAGAATGGGATCCAAGCATCCAACTCCAGAGTCTGCACACTGAAGTGTACTTCAGCATTTACTGAGCGCCTACCATGTACCTACCGTGCTTTTGACCAGGTCAGACAGTGAGGACAAAAGGACAAACCAGACCCAGGCCTGATCTTCCTGGAGTTGTCACAAAGCCCCTTTCCAACTTCATCTCCTTACATACCTTGAAATAAACCCACGGAATAACCCACTCCCTCCTTATACCAACTACTAGTGTCCTCTTCGGCATTCATTCAGCTGTTTGCACTCCATTAGACCACAGCAACTTCCCTGTAATGTCTTCTAATTCTGTCAGTTATGGTTCATGTGTGCCCGTTCAGAACTTTAACCCACTGCTGTGTATTTGATTAGCTCTCTCTGTGAGGAGCATTTTTCTTTTTCCCTTGATGTCGAGGGCAGGAATTAAGTCTGCTGTGCCCTTTGATCTCATCCTCCCCCTGCCTTCCCCGTCATGTGCTCACCCCAGTGCTGTACCTAGAGCATGGCTCTAATGAGTTTCTTACCCAAACACATTCCCACCCTGCGGTCTCCCAGAAAAGACAAAATATAGCAGCTTCGTTTATTTGGTTTCTTAAGATGCTCAAATACCAGCTTGCTTTGCTAAACCAATGGACATTCGTACCAAATAAAAAGCAAAAATACCAACAGAAGTAAAGAGCCTCCCACTTCCTTCCTGTGATCTGTCCCCACAGGATTAATTTAAGAAAAACTAAGGCAGAACTTCATGTTCAACACCAAAGGCCAAAGATGTCAGAGGGAAAGGGCTTCTTTCACCACCTGCCAGAATTGTCTTCTCTCTCCATCCCATCCAGTACACACAGAAACAGCTGTCCCAGGCCAGCCCAGGGATACACTGAGCTGGGGAGTCCACTGCCAAGAGAGGCCCCAAATGACTTGCCGTGGGTGGGCCTGGCTGTCCCCAGCTTCCCCCTCCAAGGTCACATAAATTCCTGTGTCTCCAAGCAGCCTGTTGCTCATCTCTGCACAAAATATTTCAATCTGTTGATAATTTTTTTGTCCCACATTTTGGTAAAAAAATGAGTGCTACTCCCTAGTTCATTAAGCACAAAGTAAAGAAATCATTTCTAAACTTTTAAGAAATTTGAGTTACATTAGACAATGGACAGGAAAATGGAGCTATACTATGTAATACTGAGTTCTTTTCACCTGAGGAAATTCTCTAAGCATATGGTCAAATAGACACAGTCTCAGTATAGCATGAAGTCAAAGATAGAGGTTGCATATCAATACATGTGATGATTTGAATTTCCAATAAAAAGCACCATATTTGCATATACACAGAAAAAGTTTGGAAAAAGTAGTGTACTCAGGTTCGTTTCTTGTTTTTTTATGCTGTACCATTAGATTGATCCTTGTCTTATGGTTGCACTAGACGTTAACATTAGGGGAAGGTGAGAGAAAGGCACACAGAACTCTGCACTGTTTTTGCAACTTTTCTGTAAGCCCCAAATTATTTCAAAATGAAAAGCTTTTTTAAAAAAAAGTCTGGAAGGATAATCATAACAACAGCATATATTTGTGTACTACCTAGGGTCTCTTCTTGGTGCTTTACAAATACTAATCCACATGTGAGCTCTAGGGCAGTTCTCAACCTAGGCACTATTGACATTTGGGGCACTACTGATTGGGATGGGATCATTCTGTCCTGTGAAAACCAAAAATGTCTCTAGATATTGCCAACTATCCTCTGGAGTGCAAATTCCTCCCCCATCCAGGTTGAAAATCACTGTTCTAAAAAATAAAAAGTGTTCTTATTATCCTTTATTTACAGAAGAGGTGAAGTGAGGCACAGAGTAAGTCATCTTTCTTCACACAGTGAGCAGCAGAGCTGGGAAGAACCTAGGTTTTTGGTTCAGGAGTGAAGCACTTACTTAGCCACATACTAGATGGCCTTGCAGCACCTCAAGCTCTATTCGGGGGTGGTCTCTGAGAGTGGGCCTGTAGAGGCTGGCCCCCTGCCCTGAAGCCTGGGGACCTCTCTTTGGCTGTGGGAGCCCACCAGAGGCTGGAGGAAGCTCCACAAAGCTTCCACTTTCTACTGTACGTACTCCTCCATAATTTACAGTTTTCTTACAGGTGTTAAATCATTTTTTAAAGGAGCCTGGTGTGGTCATGTTAGCATTTCTGCAGTAAGCCCACATTCTTAAGAGCAGAAGCAGCAATAAAGAGACCAAAGTTCAAATACCTGAGGTCCGAAGCTTCTTCCTCTTACTCATTTTATCCCTCCCTTGAGAAATCTGAAAACAATGAGCAGAATCCAATCATTACAAGCAGTCCCTGTCCCTAGGTACAGACCCAGTGACATTAGATGAGGGCAGAACCCCCCTCCACCCCCACCTTGGCGCATCTGGCTGCCCTGAAGGGTTATTTGGACCCCAAGGGGACACAAGCTGGGAGTCATAGTGACCTTGGACCATGGCTAGGTAAGAACGCGAACCTCCTCTATGCTACAGAGAGAAGAAAGGTAATTGTCCATCTTCTGCCCAGGATGTGAGAATGCATAGGCGGGGATGGGGCAGCAGTGTCTTCCGTAGGAAGCCTTGGGGGCTCTTCAAGGAGCTAAACGCCTTTGGGGGATGCCAGGGACCTTGAAGGACAGGAGTCACCACAGGGCAATTCCTCCCAGCCTTGGTGGCGGACAAGCCCAAACCGACCTGGGCCAGAGAAGTTGTTGAGGTTCCTCTGTCCTTATCAGGAACTAGGTAAGTCTGCCTGGAGCTGTTGGGAGACAATTCAGTTAAATTATCTGCGTGAAATATTTTGGAGAAAATGAAAGGCAAGTTGGCCCCTCACAGAGGCTGGGCAGCTCCGGGGTCTAGAGCTGAAGGGCCAGGAGGCCTGAGGCCTGAATGCTGTGGACCGCCTTCGAGTGACCAGGCCCAAACTAACCCTACCCCCGCCACAGAAACGTGAGGACTGCCCAGACTTGGAGAGCCAGATGAGATCGTAGCCCGTAGGTGGCCGCGGAACGCAGTGAAGCGTGGCCCGCCGCCGCCCCTCACACTTGGCGCGCGCTCCACCTTTCCCGCGCACTGCAAGACTCAGCTGCGCGCATGCGCAACGCCAGCCTTGCTCCCTCACACCGCGCACGCTCCGCCTCTTTCCCGCACCACCTGCAGAACCGCCCACCGCACCGCAACGCGCACGCACGCTCGCGCGCTGCCTGCCGGGAGTTGTAGTTTCAGGGCTGCGGGCTGGGCAAGTCCAGTGGCCGCGTTCCGGTGCCGCGGCGCCTGAACGACGAGGCGGAAGTAGGACGGACACTCGGGAGACCCAGGACGCGGGATTGGCGGTCGCGGGGCGCCGGCGAGGGGCTCAGGAAAGGCGCGTGCGCAGCTATAGGGCCCGGGGGAAGAGGCAGGGCAAGGCGAGGCGAAGGGGCCGGTGGTCCGGGCATCTTGCCTGGAAAATGCACAAGAGTAAGGGACCCCCTGGACCCCCGGGCCGAGGCGCCGCCGCCGCCCGCCAGGTGAGTCTGTCTTTACCACTACACC
>NW_006441398.1:964080-976356 GCF_000325575.1 Pteropus alecto
GCTACCCGAGAAACCCTCCCTATCCCTGTCACACATTTAGGGGAGGGCCCTACCTCCCAGGGGAACCTGATCGCCACTCCTAGGTGATCTCTGATCCCCGCCTCCCAGGTGAGGTTCTATTCCCAAAGTGTGGCCTACTGGCCCTGGCTCCCCAGCTCGTGGCGCCCCGCCCCAGGCTCAGGGCCACCTGTTGCTGCAGCAGCTCCAGTCCTGGAGGGGAAGGCCTCCACCTGGGGTAAGAAGGACAGTTACTGCTCCCCAGGCCTGAGCACGCTTTGAATCCTCACATCAGCCAGGCCAGGACAGACTCTTTTTATCCCTATTGTACAGATGAAGACACTGAGACCTAGAGAGGTGAAGACACCTACCCAAGGTCATAAGAATTAACAGCTTGGCCAGAGTTAAGTGCAAATCCAGAGCTGCTGCCATGAGCCCACAGGAATGTGACTGGATCCCTTCTCCCTGCCCCATCTCCTCTGCCTCAGGCACTGGAAGAGTTTGATTTTTCTCAGTGTTGACGTAAGGCCACAGCTTAGTGCCCAGGTGTTCGAGTCTCGCCAACCTGAAGATCCCTCTTGGCTTTTGCACGTTGGATTCTTTATTTTGCAGCTCTCAGCCTCAGTTTCCTCATCTGTAAAATGGAGGCTCTAAGAGTCCCTATGTCACAGGACAGTTGTGAAAATTCATTGGGACAGTTTATGAAAAGTGCTAGAACATAGCACTCAATATGTGATACTATATTATTAGAAGGAGCCATATGTGACTCATTATTTGGCCATTTTTGACCCAGAGAAAGGGCAGTTTTGTAGTTTGACCTAATGTTATCACGTTGCGATGGGTTATTAATCAGGATAGGATAGGAGGATGGGTCTGTTGATCGCAAAGACCCCACTTTCAACGTCTATGTTATTGTCAGGGCTTCTATTTGCTCATGATGCCTCCAACCTTCCTGCATGGCCCCCTCTGCTGAGGATACTGGGAGGAAAAGCCCAGGTGTGCAGAGTAGTTGTGCTTTGGGCAGAGGGAGGGGCCTGCTTTCTCCACTGCACTTGGCTAGCAGTGCATCATGGGTGCAGGCTCCGTGCGGGGAGTTGGGTCTCCCCATCTGCCCTTTGCCTTGTGTTGGTCTATGCCAGGGAGCCTGGCCCATCTTGGACACCTGTTGCATTCTGGGCTTGTTCTAGCCTCTGGCACTCCCCAGGGAAATGGCTTTCACCAAGAGGCCTGGATTCACTTCCTTCTGAGGGGACTCTGGATTCATTGTGGCTGCCTCTAGCCAAGCGGGATGCATCCCAAGGTCTGACTGGACCCTTGCTGTTCCTACAGCTGGGCCTGCTGGTTGATCTCTCCCCGGATGGCCTGATGATCCCCGAGGATGGAGTTAACAATGAGGAACTAGAGGCTGAGTTCTTGGCTTTGGTGGGGGGCCAGCCCCAAGCTCTGGAGAAGCTCAAAGGCAAAGGTGAGAC
This sequence comes from Pteropus alecto, assembly GCF_000325575.1. NCBI lineage: Eukaryota > Metazoa > Chordata > Mammalia > Chiroptera > Pteropodidae > Pteropus > Pteropus alecto. The sequence continues at coordinate 965,550 of NW_006441398.1, forward strand.
TCTCAAACCACCCTGGAGCATTTCCCGAGCTCCCACTGTGGGCAGGACTCAGAGCTGGGTGCTGGGGAGATGGGGGAAAGGAGACAGAGAATGTCCCTGTCCTCCTGGAACCTACAATCTGGGTTAAAGGTTAAGTGAGCATTTCTGGACCCAGAGTGAAGGTTAAATCCCAGCTCTGCCTCTTACTGGCTACGTTTTAATGCGTCCTAATACCTGTGTGGGCATCGGTTTTCCCATCTGTAAAATGGGAATAAACCACACTTACATCACAGGAGTTAATCTTCTAGTGTTCATAAAGTACTTCACACAGGACCTGGTTATTAGTCCAACCTGCTATCTTATGATCAGAGCTGGGATGGCAGAAGCACAGAGTGATGGGAGAGACTTGTCAGCTGGGGCGGGATTCCCTGAGGAGGCACCTGTGATGGGGAATGCCACGTGGAGTTAGGGAGCACTCCTGGGAAGGTCTACAGCATAGGCAAAGGCCCTGGAGGAGTTGGCAGGGTACAGGAGACTCCACAGTAGTTGTATGGGGCTGGGTCCCAGAGGGCACACGGACCTTTTACACTTTCTACTAATTCAGTTTGATCCTCATTATTTATGAATTCTGTATTTATGAATTCATCTACTGGCTAAACTTTGTTTAAAACTCCAAATCAATACATGTAACTCTTTTGCAGTCTTTTTTGGACATACACAGATCCATAAAAAGTTTGAGTCACCCGACTTGCCCAGTGTCACACAGTGAGAAATTTCCAGAGCCAGAGTTTGAACTCAGCCTCGATAAGAAAGGGATGAGGCCAGCGAGGTCAGCTGGGGAGCGGGGCCATGCCTGGCAACTTGAGGGCAGTGGGGTGCCATAGAAGGACCAGGAGGGGGACATGCTACCCCGCTGCCTGCTACCCTATTTGTTAGGGTCATGGGTGACTGGGACAGGAGGCTGGGGACTCTCAAAGGATCCCAGTCCACCTGGTGCCTCCCTCTGCCACAGGACCCCTGCCCATGGAGGCCATTGAGAAGATGGCCAGCTTGTGCATGAGAGACGAGGATGAGGAGGAGGGGACAGACGAGGAGGATGTGGAGGCTGATGATGACCTGCTGGTGAGCATCGAGAGCAGAGCAGGGGGCTGTTCCCCCATTGTTGCCTGGTCCATTGGGCCCTCACTCAGGCCCCTGGCCTTTTGTCCCTACAGGCGGAATTAAATGAGGTCCTTGGGGAGGAGCAGAAGACTTTGGAGTCCCACCCTCCTGTGGCCCAGGTATACCTCCAACAACCCTGCTCCCTGCAGCCCAGGTTCAAGGCCCTCGCTTACCCCATTTAGCCATGCAACCTCAGGCAGGTGATAGAACACCTCTGAGTCTCAGTTCTCTGTACTGGGAAAGTGGATAATAAATTCTGTCCTGCAAGGGTGTGGGCAACTGGCCCAGGGGTCATACACCTGGTGTGCAGTAGGCTCTCAACCAAGGACACCTTCAGGGTGGGCCGAGTTGGGTTACCACCTGCCCACACCATGCCCCTGGCCCCTCCCACAGCCAAAGGCCTCAGCCCCCAGCCCTGGGATAGAGGCCACCTTGCAGGAGAGGCTGGCCCTTTACCAGGCAGCAATGGAAAGTGCTAAGCAAGCCGGAGATGGTGCCAAAATGCGGCGCTATGACCGGGGACTTAAGGTAAACAGGCAGATGGGAGGGTTCCAGGACCCCACCACCTCAGCCAGCTCTGGGCTCCTCTGAAACCCACATTTATGCCTTCTCCCAGACACTGGAAAACCTGTTGGCCTCTGTTCGGAAGGGCAATGCCATTGATGAAGAGGACATCCCACCACCTGTTGCCATGGGGAAGGGCCTGTCGGCCACACCCAGTCACACCCCTGCACCCACTCCACCAGCCTCTGTGAACCTACCGGCCCCAGAACCTAGGGTCACAGTGGAGAGTCTTCCTCCTGCTCCCCCAGCTTTGTCCCTGGGCTTGGCTAGGCCGCAGCTGCCCCTAGGTAGGCAAATGGCAGGGCTGGGCTGACGGGATGTTGGGGGATGTATTCAGCGCTTGGCTTCTGGGCAGGGGGCGGGGTGGGGGGGGCGGCCTGGGAAGGGGCACGGCATGGTTCAGACTCTGTACTGATTGTTAGATATTGTAAGCACCCCTCCACTTCCCAGGTGTGCATGCTCCTGGAGTTCATTAAAACCTTTTTTTTTCTTTTCTTTTCTTTTTTTTTTTTTTGTGGTAGTGGTAAAATATATATAGCATAACATTTGCCATTTTAACCATTTCTTAGTGTGCAATTGACTGGCATTTCTTACATTTCCAATGTTGTGCAACCATCACCTGTAATTTCCCAAACTTCATCTCAAATAGAAACTGTGTCCCCATTAAACACTATCTCCCCATCCCCTCCCTTAGCCTGGGGTCATATATTTTGGTTACAAACCTATTTGTCCTTTTATGTCTGTCTTCCTTCACTTAGCATAACATTGCAGCCTGTGTCAGAACTCAATTCCTTTTTAGGACTGAGTGACATTCTCACTTATAGAATTTTAAAGGAGTAATTCTCAAGTACTCAGCTTATCTTTTCACCTGGCTGGAGGAAGCATCTACCTAGAGGTTTACCTTCCCCAACCTCCCCCTCTTCAGTCGCCCGGCTGCCACTCTAGGAAAGAAGTATTCACTCCTCTCCTTTCTGGAATCTGAACTCTGGGCCAAGCTTCAGGGGCAAATGCCGGGGGCTGGAGCTCATGAGACAACAGTAAAGGCTGGCCTGGGGTTGAGATTGGGAACACCTGGACGCCAGGTCTCTAAATCCTCTGCAGCCAGTCTGTTCTCTAAGGCATTGGTTTTGGCAATGTTCAAGAAAGCCTGTCTTCTGAAATTTGCAACTGAAACCACCCCAAATTTTTCAGGATAGAGTTTTTGGCATATAGGTTGGCAGGGATTTAGAGAATTGTGTGACAAGACTCTGTCCCTTCCCACCTATTCGTTGTCGTGAAGCAGGTTTCTCTACACTTAAAAAAAAAAAAAAAAGGAAAGAAGTGACTAGGGAAACAGGAGTTAAATGTTAGGAGGTGGACCCAGCCTCCACCATGGCCTCCAAGAACTACCCACCCCCGCACTTGGGCCCCCAAGCACCTCGACAATGTGCTCATGCACACAAGCCTTCCACTGGTCCCCTTCGGTTTTAGGCTGGGCTGCAGTCCCGCAGTATTGTTCCATCCGCTGTTCTAGCAAGAAGTGCCTTACCAATAAAATTTTACTCCTGGGATGTAATAGCTGAATATCAGAAAGCTTGAGAGATATTTAGGCTCTGCTGAATTATGTGCTAAATATAATCATAACAATAGTTCAACCTCAGAAGAAAATTTTTTTAACACTGAGAGAGGCTTGGGATGACAGTAAAGGAAACCAATCACATGTCAAGGTATTTTGCTTCAACCTGCAGATACCTTCTCAGGCAGCTACACCTAAACTTAAAGCAAAGGGTCCAGTTGTTTCTCTAGGTCGTGTTGCTAGGATTTGTGGACACTGGGTGGTGTATCTATTGTGCTTTGTTTTTTTATACCATCAATTGTACCTATCCCTTTCAATTTAGAGATACTTCCTCTGAAAATGTATTGCACATATTATTTGAAACTGTTACATACTTTTTAAATAGCAGTTTAATCATCTGTTTCTCAAATTTGCTGATATACCAGATGAATGTATTTTGGTTGCAAATGTATGATAGGGTGGTCAAAAAGGGCTTTCAGATACATACATAGATCACATCATGATAAAATTCTGTGGGAGACATGGATAGAAATAAGAGAAGATGTGAAATTCCCAGCTGCTAAAAGTGAGCCCTGAGAAATATTTTATAAGTAAATATTGGTACATACCCAAAAGAATTGAAAGCAGAAGACATGAATAGATATTTGTATACCATATTCATAGCATTATTCACAATAGGTAGAAGCGACCCCAGTGTCTACTGGTGGATGTACAGATAAATAAAATGGTATATCTGCATTATAGAACATTATGCAACCTTAAAAAGGAAAGACATTTTGACACATGCTTTAATGTGGATGAACCTTGAGAATATTATGCTAGATGAAATAAGTCAGTCGCAAAAGAACAAATACTATATAATTTCACTTAATGTGATGTCCTTAGAGGAGTGAAATTTAGAGACACAAAGTGGAATGGTGAATGCAAGGGCCTGGGGAGGGGGAGGAGGAGTTAGTGTTTAAAGGGACAGAGTTTCATTTTGGGAAGATGAACAAGTTCCAGAGACAGATGGTGGTGATGGTTGTACACAACAACATGAATGTGCTTACCACCACTGAACTATACCTTAAAAAATGGTTAAGTTGGTGAATTTTACCTTATACATATTTAGCCATATTAAAAAAAATGAATATGGGTGAGTTTCAAATTACGGTGCTAGTTAAAAAACATTAGGTTTAAAAGAATGGTGTCTTGGTTTCGTTTTTCAAATGTCTATTTGGCAAGACACTGAGAATGATAACCTTGGCCACTTTTGAAACTTAAGATGAAAAATTTTAGATGTCAACTTAAAAATGCAGAAGGGTACATAACATTTTCCAGAATATTTTGGAGGGCACAACAGCAGTGGCTCCGGAGTCTGCCAAGACTGAGTTGAGTCCCCATCACACATTCTTCAGACTGTGTGGCCTTGGGAAGACAACATCCCCTCTCCGAGCCTTAGTTCTCACATCTATAAAATGGGCCTAAGAACAGCCTTTGTTGTGAGAATAGAAATGGTTTGTATGTTGTTCCCCCTCCCAGGTCCTTGCAGCACTGGCCCCCTGGCCCAGTTGCAGAGCCTCCAACGCGAGTACAAGCTGGCCGCCCTCCATGCCAAGCAGCAGGGAGATACCTCTGCCGCCGCCAGACACTTCCGTGTGGCCAAGGTGTGTCCTACTGACAGATGGTCGCGTGGTGAGGACAGGATGCTTCCAGCATTGCATGGTGGCAAAGAACATGGGCCCTGGAGTCAGACTAAATTTGAATTCCAGTGTGGTCACTCCCTCGGTCTCATTTGCCTCAGTTTATCCTTTCTGTAAAGTGGGTCTAAGTGTCAAAAGGGCTTGAGCAAGATGGTGCAAAGGAAGGGGCAGAGCCAGGAGTCATCTGTCCACGCAGGGCATGGAGGCTCCTCCATTGATCTCCTTCCTTCTCACAGAGCTTTGATGCTGTCTTGGAGGCCCTGAGCCGGGGGGAGCCTGTGGACCTGACCCGCTTGCCCCCTCCACCTGGTAAGGACCCCACCTGCCCACCCTCCAGACTTTTGGAGGCTTCCACTGACTTCTTCTTGATGCTGCCACCCTCTTTGGTCAGGCCCAGGGACCCGCTCAGGCCACCAGCCTGGGCATGGGGGTGGCTGCAGGCAAGCCCCTCATTGCGCTGGACTTCTCTGCCCCCAGACCAGCTGCCTCCAGAGCCACCATCACTGCCACTTCAGCCTCCAACTCCTGCCACAGTGCCCTCCACGCCAGGTAGGCTCCTGGGACACTCTGGGTGGGCAGACCTGGACAAGACAGCCTCCTCTTCCAAGACTCTTAACCCCTGATTTCCGTCTGGCCCAGAGGTTCCTCCACCCCCACGGACTCTGCTGGAGGCGCTGGAGCAGCGGATGGAGCGATACCGTGTGGCCGCAGCCCAGGCTAAAACCAAAGGAGACCAGCGGAAGGCTCGCATGCATGAGCGCATTGTCAAGGTGCATGGGGGCCGACGGGGTGGGTAGGCAGCCTCTGGAGACCGTGCCCAGCGAGCCCTAACACCTCTGTCGCCCATAGCAATACCAAGATGTCATCCGAGCCCACAAGGCTGGCAGAGCTGTGGATGTGGCTGAGCTGCCCGTGCCCCCAGGTAGGCCCAGCCACTGCCCCACCCCTCCAGCCTCTGAGCCTTTGCAGGTGCCATTCTTTCTGATTTACAGGCTCAGGGAGCTGATTGCTACATGTTTAGGAATTCTGCAAGCTTGTTAGATAATTGGTAGCTTAAAATCAGTCACAATGGGAGTGTTTACTCTATGGAAATTGGCAAACACTAAGAATCAGGAGGTTTTATTTGAAGAACCTGTTGACCAGCCCACCGCTGTCTAATTCCTTCATTTCTTTGTTTGACTCACTCCTTCCTAGTCATCAGCTCTCAGCTTTACAGATACCTTCTCAGCCCCCATCAGCCGCCCAGTGGGTTGGAGGTCTCCTCTGGGTTCTCAGAGCTGCCTGTGCATCCCACTGAGAACAATGATCCCCCTGTACTTTGGCCTCCCAGAAGTGCCCCGCAAGCCCAGGACTGCCCCTTGTGCCCAGCACAGCACCTCAACACAGTGCTTGCTTATTGGACTATGGTCAAGACCTGGGGTCAGGCGAGAGGAGCAAAGAGACAAGAAGGAGGTTGGCATGGTCTGGTGTCTTTATCAAACCGTCAGCAGCTCCTTCTTGCATATAAAGCAAATTCAAAGCCCCAGGCTCCTTTGGAGGGGGAGGAAACCACGTCTCCACCATCATGACATGGGTCTCTCTCCCTCCTGACTGGGCCCCAACTGGCCACCCAGGCTTTCCCCCGATCCAGGGCCTGGAGGCTTCTGAGCCCACCCAGCCAAGCCTGGTGGGGGTCCTGGAGACCGCCATGAAGCTGGCCAACCAGGATGAAGGCCCCGAGGATGAAGAAGATGAGGAGCCTAAGAAGGTGCGAGGGCCTGGAGCCTTGGGGTGAGGCAGGGAGTGGCAGTAAAGCAAAACCTGACAATCTCAAACTTGAGCCAGAAAGAACTGGCCTCACGTCCCATGTAGCCATAGGCACGTCATTTTGTTCTCTGAGACTCAGCCTCGTCTGTAAAGTGGGCACAGTCATCATCCTTATCTCCCAGGGCTGTTGCACAGATTCCGTAAGGATAGGACCATAGGTTGTGTTCAGTGCTGAGGAAACAAACTAAAATGGTCACTGTTGTCAGCATCAGGCTCTGACCATTTGGGGAGTGGCCTTGTCATAGGTGCTGGAAAAGCTCTGACTTCCTCTCTGTCCCTCAGCAGCCCAACAGCTCAGTGGCACCCACTGCCCAGCCTAAGGCCCCACCCTCAAGAGCACCCCAGCCAGGATCCACCCCAGCACCCAAAGCAGCCCCCAAAGGCACATCCACCAGAGGTAGGTGCCCCCTCCCTCCCCTCGCTGCCCATTGCCTGGCCATAGGCTGGGCAGCACCTGCAGATACCCCTGCGCCCATAGCCCAGCAGCAGCTGGCCTTCCTGGAGGGACGAAAGAAGCAGCTCCTGCAGGCCGCACTGCGTGCGAAGCAGAAAAATGACATGGAGGGCGCCAAGATGCACCTGCGCCAAGCCAAGGGGTTGGAGCCCATGCTGGAGGCCTCACGCAACGGGCTGCCTGTGGACATCGCCAAGGTGAACCCTCTAGGCCTGCTCGACCTTCCCAGGATCTCACCCATCAGGCTCTGGCCACTTAGCAGCCATGTGACTTGGAACATATTAGGGTGCAGGTTATGCTGCTATAACAAATAGGCTCCTCTCAAGACAGTGGTTAAACAAGACAGATGTTTATGTTTCTTGCATTTAACACTCAGGGTACTCTGGGTTCTGAGAGATAAAGCCCTCCAGGGCCCGGGCTCTTTTCATCTTGTTGCTCTGCAGCACCTGAGGAGCTTATCCTTGTCCACGTGGTGCAGCTGGACCACTGCTATGTCTGCATTGAGCCTATAGGAAGCCATGAAGAAGAAAAAGGGCAGGCTAAGCAGTTTCCTCTGAAGAAAGTGGATGGAGTTGCCATCACTTCTGCACACTCCCTATACGCCAGAACTGAGTCACATGGCCACACTTAGCTGCAAGGGAGTCTGGGACATGTAGTCTCCTGGGGGGGGGCTGCCCTTTGCCTAGCTAGAACTCCATTACTAGGGAAGAGGGTGTGGATCAGATTTCGGGGAAACAGTTAACAGGTTCTGCCACTTTGGGCAGGACCATCCATTTCTCTCTGAGTGTCCAGTTTTTCCTTGGGGAAGAAGAAAGCAGGGGCAGGGGATGGAGTGGTGGTCAGGCGAGGCCTTTCCCAGGAGGGATGATGTTTCTGCAGAGCTCCAGGTGGGTCCCCTCATTGCTGACCAGCAGGCCCCTCCCCATGAGCCTGGTCCTCCCCAGGTACCACCTGCGCCTGTCAACAAGGACGACTTCACCCTGGTCCAGCGGCCTGGCCCTGGTCTGTCTCAGGATTCTGCCCGGCGCTATGGTGAACTCACCAAGCTTATAAGGCAGCAGCACGAGGTGAGGGGGCCCCCAGCCCAGGTCAGCAGGGATCCCCCAGGGTCATGGACCCCCATCCTTTCCCTCACTGTCTTCTGCCTTCCTAGATGTGCCTGAACCACTCTAACCAGTTCACACACCTGGGCAACATTGCCGAAACCAGCAAGTAAGTGCCTCCACGCCCACCTCAGATGTGTACACCCCCAGCCCATCTCTGGGACCAGGGACCTGAGCGGGGCCCTCTTGCTGGCAGATTTGAGAAACTGGCGGAGGACTGTAAGCGGAGCATGGAGACTCTGAAGCAGGCATTTGCCCGGGGACTCCCCACACCCGCTGCCCACTTTGAGCAGAGGACCTTCAGCGTTATCAAGTAAGGCCCTCATGGCCCTTGGTGGCCCCTTTGAGGAAGGGTTTACTCCCTCCAGAACCTGTCAGAGGACTTGCCTCTGCAGGAGAGTTTAGGTGGGTGGTGTTGACAGTGACACATTTGGAAACGGGGAAGATCTGCTAAGCGCAGAGATGTGCCTTTTCCCAGGGGGCGTGTGTGAGCCCACGGGATGGTGGTTATTGGTCCTGCTCCACTTAAGTCTTCTTAACTCTGGGAAGTTCGGATTTTTTTTTTTTCCCACTTGCACATGAGGTTAGGTGCAGCCACTGGGGTAACCCAGGAAAACCTACACCGTTTACTCTGGCACCCCATCACTTTCTTTCCACCCATTGTCCCCACTTTGCTCGCCTCCTGCCACACGGGGCTCTTTTTGGTCCCTCAGACACACCAAGCATGTTTCCACTCAGGGCCTTCGCCCCAGCGGTTTCCCCTCCCCAGACTCCATGTAGCATCCCCTTCTTAACATTCAGAATCACCTATGATGTCACCTCCACTGAGAGGCCGTCCCTGATCACCTTGTCTAAAGCAGCTCCTCCTGAGCACACCTCAGTTTACCCCCTATTTTAATTCTCTGTTGCTTTGTTCTTCTGTTTATATACTCCTGGTCATCTGTCCACTCGGCCAGCTCAGGCTCCATGAGCACAGAGACAGGGTCTCTCATTTACTTTTGTATCCCCAGCAGTGAGAACATAGGCTGGCACATAGGAGGGGCTCCAGAAATATTGTCAAATGAAGGGAAGGTCCTCCAGCCACAAGGTCATTGGCTGTCACATGGTATGTGCTCAAGTAATGTCAAGCGAAGAGAACGCTCTATAGTAGCTGGGGCACTGGCTGGCACATAGTAGGAGGCTCTGGAAATCCTGTTAAATTAAGGGAAATTCTCACAGCAAGGCCACTGGCTAGTGCAAAATAGGTACAAAATAAATACGCACAGACTGAAGAAAGGACCCAAAAGTTAGCCAGTGGCAGTACTGGACAGAAAACTCTAGTTTGTCAGATTCTAAAACTGGAGCCCAGGAGCCGAGACACCATCAAAGGCCAGTGTGGGGTTTGTTCCCTGCCCCTGCTCAGCAAAATGAAAGCGGGCAGACAGTGGCGCTGAGGTGCTCCTGTCTCCCTACCTGCCCTCCCGCAAGGATCTTCCCCGACCTCAGCAGCAATGACATGCTCCTGTTCATCGTGAAGGGCGTCAACTTGCCCACACCTCCAGGTGAGGGGGCGACAAGAGGTCAGGGCCATGGGGACTACCTCCCTGCCCAGCCCTCACCCTCATTTGCCCGCAGGGATGTCCTCCGGTGACCTGGATGTCTTCATTCGGTTTGACTTCCCCTATCCCAATGTGGTATGTGGAAGCCAAAGAGAGATGGGCTCAAGCCCCGTCAGACTGGGGAGTGGGTAGGGCAGGGGTCCCCAGCCCCCGAGCTTTCCTGCCTCCTATCTGGTCCCAGGAAGAAGCTCAGAAAGACAAGACCAGCGTGATCAAGAACACAGACTCCCCTGGTGAGACATGGGCAGCAGGTGCCCCTATCCCCTGTAGAAAGAACATGAGACCATAGTCTGACATCCTTCCTTCCCCGGGCAGAGTTCAAGGAGCAGTTCAAACTCTGCATTAACCGCAGCCACCGAGGCTTCCGAAGGGCCATCCAGACCAAAGGCATCAAGTTTGAAGTGGTCCACAAGGGGTGAGCTGGTGGCGGGGAGGGCAGGCACTGCATGGGCTCTGGGGGTGAGGGAGCTCACTCTGGCCAACCATCTTCCCCCCCCCCCCAAAGGAGCAGTAAACTCTGCATTAACCGCAGCCACCGAGGCTTCCGAAGGGCCATCCAGACCAAAGGCATCAAGTTTGAAGTGGTCCACAAGGGGTGAGCTGGTGGCGGGGAGGGCAGGCACTGCATGGGCTCTGGGGGTGTGAGAGAGCACTCTGGCCAACCATCTTCCCCCCCCCCCCATCACACACCCCGGGGGCTATTCAAGACCGACCGGGTCCTGGGCACAGCTCAGCTGAAGCTGGATGCCCTGGAGACAGCCTGTGAGGTCCGGGAGATCCTTGAGGTGAGAGGTGGACATTCATCTGAATGCTACAGTATGACTTGTTAACATTACTCAAGTACTCCCTGCCCTGAGCCTCTTCAGGGGCCCTTCTGCTGACCCAGCCCCTCTCCTGGGAGTCCC
>NW_006441398.1:977443-981564 GCF_000325575.1 Pteropus alecto
GACCGACCGGGTCCTGGGCACAGCTCAGCTGAAGCTGGATGCCCTGGAGACAGCCTGTGAGGTCCGGGAGATCCTTGAGGTGAGAGGTGGACATTCATCTGAATGCTACAGTATGACTTGTTAACATTACTCAAGTACTCCCTGCCCTGAGCCTCTTCAGGGGCCCTTCTGCTGACCCAGCCCCTCTCCTGGGAGTCCCAGACCTCCCCACTCCCAGTATCCTGCTCCATTAAGACCAGTTGGTGTCTCAGTCATAACCGTGGGCCCATATTTTGGAAATTAACCTGGTTCTCCCTGATTCCAGCCCTGGACCTCCAGCCCTGGTTCTCCAGCCACTTCCCACTTCCCAACATCCTCCCCTCACTCCCAATCAGGTCTTGGATGGTCGCCGGCCCACAGGGGGACGGCTGGAGGTAATGGTCCGGATTCGAGAACCGCTGACAGCCCAGCAATTGGAGACGACGACTGAGAGGTGGCTGGTCATCGACCCCGTGCCAGCAGCTGTGCCCACTGTGAGACTCCCCTGCCCAGCAGCAACCCCAGGGATGGAGGGAATCAAGGGGGCCAAGCTTCATAAGACTGGTTTTGTCCTCTGAAGCAGGTTGCTGGGCCTAAAGGGAAGGCCCCTCCCGTGCCTGCTCCTACAAGGGAGCCAGGAAACAGGTAGGTGGTTGGGTCAGGCCATGCCAAAAAGAACCCCCCTCTACCCACCTCAGCCCTTTCTGGACAATTTCTTACCAGGCACAAATTGAAGCATGTCTCTCCCCTACTTCAAACCTTTTCTGACTCCCCTTCTCCTAGAGGATCCAGTTTAAACTCCTCAGCTTGATCTTTCAGACCTTTTTTGATCTGATCATTGTCAGTATATCTGGCCTTCTCTCTCCCCACTTCTTCCTGTTGGTTCTTGGCTATCCCTAGTTTTCACTGTCCTCTGGGCTTCTTTGTTACAATGCCCTGAGTACCACTACCCTCATACTTGCTCCTTGCTCCTCTGCACAACTCTGACTCCTGTGGGTCCTAAATTGGTTATTGCTTGCTTCAGGAAGCCCTCCCTGACTTCTTGGTGTCACAGCTGCCTGGGTATACAGCCACCATCACTGCAAGGTTGTGGGCTTAGCAACATAGTGGAGGGCCTGGCTTATCTCTGGCTATTCCCCCGTGCCCAGATTGTTGAATTAATGGGGTCAGGGATGAGTAAGTCATGCAGTCCCTCATCCCTGTCCCCACTTTGTAGATCTGCCCGGCCCCTGCATAGCCTCAGTGTGCTGGCCTTTGACCAAGAACGTCTAGAGCGGAAGGTGGGTGCCCACCAACTGGGCTCGGTGGAACAGGATTGGGGTGTCTGCAGGCTCAGGCTGGGCCTTCACAGCCCCCTCTGCACCCCCCAGATTGTGGCCCTCAGGCAGGCGCGGCGGCCAGTGCCCCCAGAGGTGGCCCAGCAGCACCAGGACATCATGCAGCGCAGCCAGTGGCAGAGGGCACAGCTGGAGCAGGGGGGCCCGGCCATCCGGCGGGGTAGGAACTCGAGGACGGGCACACTGGGGAGGGACGATGGCAGTGGCCCCATCCTGACTGCCTCCCCTCCTCAGAATACATGGCCCAGCTGGAGCGTCAGCTACAGTTCTACACAGAGGCTGCCCGGCGCCTGGGCAATGATGGCAGCAGGGTGAGCCAGGCAAGGTCTGGATGTGGGCACTGGGGGGGTAGAGGCTGCCAGGGGCTTCCCGCTGACCACCTGTTGGACCCCCAGGAAGCTGCAAAAGAGGCACTCTATAGGCGGAACCTGGTTGAAAATGAGGTGAGCAGCTCAGGTGTTGTGGGGTGGAGGGTAGGCAGCTGAGGCCGTGGCCTTCCTGACCCCAGCATCCTCTCCTGTAGCTGCAGCGGCTCCGTAGGTGAGGAGCCGATGGGGCTGGCGGCCCCTGGAGATCGGGCAGCAGGCCTGAGGCCCCAGTGCTGGGAGGAACTGACACAGCTACAGCCTCAGACCAGACAAGCAGACAATCAGCGGACAATCGGCTCTGGATGCACACCTCCCCCGCTGGGCCCACCCAGCCTGGCCAGAGCCTCCCGGTTGGGGCATTGGGGATGATGTCTGCCAGCCAGCGTGTGCCCCCTCGCCCAGGCCTGGTTGGGTCGGCCCCGGAGAGTCCCGTTTGCACAGCCCAGAGGTGTCCGGCCCCTGGCCTGCCCCAGAGGTGGGAAGGTGGCTAGGACCAAGCTCCGAGGGCCCCTGCAAGCACTTTACTTCCTGTCCCTCCCTAGCCTTAACCCTGAAGCCCACCCATATCCCAAAGAAGCCTCTGAGGCCAGCCGAGGTCTGGCTGACCCCGCTGGGGCTATTCTGGCCCACCTGGGCCGCAGAGCTGATACACGGAATAAACAGCCAGGGCCACACCCAGCTTCTACTGTCCTGCCTTTGTTTCTTGCCCTCTGTGGCTAGGCTGGGTCTCCCCATGTACACCCTCCCCAGGGTAGTAGAAGGGCAGCGTCTATGAGAGGAGCGTGCTGGGAAGGGCAGTGTCTGTGAAAGACATGTTCGACTCTCATGTGAAGGCCCGTGCATCTGTCATGGGTCCATGCTGCCTGACGGCACCTGCTGTACTATGCATTTCTTCAGCCAGTGGCTCTGGGCGTATCTGGGTTTAGACATGTGATCGGGCTGTACCTGGAGGTGCTTGGTGACTTGCATGTGTGCAAATCTAAGGCCCTGAAATCTAGCCCTACTGCTCACTAGCTTTGGGATCTGGACCAAATCGCCTGACCCACTTAGCATTCTAGAGCCCCAGTTTCCCCCGCTGGACACAGGGATTGTGAGAACCCCTGCAGTTCTACAAGGTGAAGGGCACCTGGTCAGTGATGAGCACTTGAAAAGATTTGGCTTTATTGTTGCTGTCACCATCTGTGCAGGGAGTGGGAACGTGGCTGGCAGGGCCAGTGTGGTCTATGCACCTGGTGTGTGAGCTGCATGCCTCAGTCCCTCTCTGCATGCAGAGGCGGTGCCCCAGCTTCCCGGCCAGCACAGGTTGGATAGGCTTAGCCCTCGAGGCCTGGGAGAGCTAGGTTGAGACCCCAGGTGGGTGCTATCTCCTTAGTCCATAGCCCAGCAGAGCCCCAAGGCTCTGGATCACTCTTCCAGATCCCTCTGGCTCAAGGACCCCAAGCCCGAGGCTGACGTGGAGCTGTGGGTGGCAGCTGGACCAGGACCTGCTCAAGGTTATCCGTCGTGTCCACCACACGCAGGTGTGGGAGGCCCAAGAAGGCTTCGGGTGCAATGCTGGTCATGTGAAGCCTGTTGGCCCTGGACCAAGAGGTGGGCATGAGGGCAGAGGCAAAGGGAGGGGGCCACAACCCTGACCCCACTGGGCTTACTGGAGTCCTCCGCAGCCCACCAGGGCCTTCCCTTGCCCCCTAGACCCACTCGGCCGCCCTCAGGGCACCTGAGGAAGAGGGCTCGCAGGCTGGGCGTGCTGAGGAAGGCTTCGGGGCCCACGTGGCTGATGCGGTTGCTCTGCAGGCGCAGCTCCTCCAGGGTCTCGGGCAGGTCGGGGGGTACAAAAGACAGCTCGTTGTGGCTGAGGTCCAGCACCTGGGCAGGTGGGCAGAGATGGCCCCATGGCAGCCCCAGGTCCTGGGCCGCTTGCTCAGGCAAGCCCCAAACCATTCTTCTCCCAGACCCTCCTCTCTTCCACGCCCAGCCTGGTCCTTCTACCCCTTCCCCTCCCCTCTTCATGGCTGCCGATTTCCTCCTCTCAACAGAGGTAAACTGAGTCCTTTCTGGGGCAGGCCCTGCTGTAGGTGCTGGGGGCAAAAACAGGTTCCTGCCTGCTGTGGGAGGTGTTAATGCAGCTAGTCATGAAGATGGCACTTCTTCTGCATCCTCATGCTCTTCTATTATTAACTATGATTGTTATCGATCGCATTCTCCCTAACCAGGGTGTCTGTGCCTGAGACCAGGAGCTGCGTCACTGTGCCCAGCAGCATCTCCAATGCCTAGAGCGGTGCCTGGCACCCACAGATGCTCTAAACTTGAATCAACAGTGGTCAGAAGGAGCTAGAGGTCACGGTGTTCACTGGGGAGGTGGCGTGGGGACCAGGCGGCAGAGCATAGCCAAAGGCCT